>NC_134713.1:149359163-149704163 GCF_049634645.1 Pelodiscus sinensis | reverse complement strand
TATGAGGAAGAAGTCTTTTTCCGGAAGAGCTCTTTTGGAAAAAGGCATGTGTGGAGAGGAAAGGGAGTTCTTTCAAAAAAAAAAAAAAAAAAAAGAGGAAAAAGGAAAAAGCACAGGTGCCCACTCCGTCCATAGTAATCACAGATTTAATGGGAAATAGTGTCCATTCAGTGTGGATGCTATCTTTCACAAAAGCAGATCGCTTTTTTGATGAGCTTTTGCTGTGTGGACGCTCTCTTTTAGAAGTTTTCCAGAAGATCTCTTCATCAACCAATTACAGAGAGAGTCTGCAGAACTGGAATTCATCTTCAAATTTGACACTGATACCCTGGACTTAAAGATATTAACTGGTTGGTGCATTACAAAGCCAATTTCTCTTATCTCTAACATCCACATTTTCCCATCAAAAGGCATGAATGGGACACATCTGGCCCACTTAATTAGCCTCATTAACACAGGTCCTACACTTGACATGTACGTCTTCTGAGTATATATTTCCACTCCAGTTCATCTGATGAAGTGGGTTTACCCATGAAATCTCATGATTCTATATATTTCTGTTAGTTTCTAAGGTGCTATTGGACTACTTGTTTCACAGTATCTGCCATTAAAGATTGTAGTCTGATGGACATGAAGAGCCTTCATCTCTGAGAGGAATAAAAAACAATTAAGATGAAGGCTGTTGATTTGAGTAATGCCTTTTATTAGTGATCAAACTAGTTTGACCTGCGACTGATGTGGAAACACAGTCTAGCAGATTAGATCTGTATTTGGAGGAGTTGGATTTGATTTGACAATTTTCTTCAGGCTACATCAGCATTTGTATGCGAATGGGTACACTGACAGATTTTCATGTGTGAGAAAATTCTTCCTGAATGTTCACAAACTTTCCTTCAACTTTTATTCCACAAATCATTAGATACTTGTCTGTACTTTTCCAGAGTTGCCTGTAATCACAGTGCAGGTTGACCCTCTCTACTTCAGCACCGTCAAGATCTGACCAGTGCCAAACTAGACAATTTGCTGAACCATGGGAGGTCAATATTGTCTGGCAGCATTACCAACACTTCCATTGCTTGCTGGGCTCTTAGAAGACATTTAGGGGTCAGTAAGAGCTAAATAACAGTACAGAACACTGAGAGCCAGGACTGGTGGCTATAAGCAAACTTTACAGGACTGTGAGAAACTTGCCTACACCATTGATAAGTGGACATCCAGCTAACTAAAACCATACCAGACACCACAGATGTCACCGGACCATAGAGTGCCAGACTAAAGAAGTTCAATCTGTAATAATAAAAGCAGGTGCTGGTGACATGTATTGAAAGTAAACTAAAAAAGCTTTTTTACTCAGCAAGATGCCTGTGGAGGAATTTCTTTTTCCCTTGACTAGATGATGCCATCATTAATACTTAATGGTGCAGGGAGCTGTACATCTTACACTGCTTTAGATCTTTACAAGATCCTCAGTAGTAGTATGGAGTCTTAGCAGCACCCAAAACAAAAAAACCCAGAGTATGCCTGTGTTGAGCTCATTGTAAGATCAAGGACGTGGACTGGGAGATGTAATGTAAAATGTGAATTCTGATTGAGCAAACTGAACTCAGAACTATGCTGAAGATTAATGCAATCCATTGAGCCCAGTTTCTCTCCAGATTCTTACAAACCTTTCAAAAAGAGTAGTCTGCATTTTGAGGGTGTTACATAATCTGTCTTATGTTAGTATTACACAAGGTGGTGACAACCTTTCTTTGGTTCCCTAAAATCTAGGGGGATCTACAACCCAAAACAAAAGCCTTATTGATCAGAACAGAGGCACTGACTCAGGAAACTTTTCCCACTGCTTGTCCCAGCAAGACTCCTGGGAAGCTGCCTGTACCACTTGGCAGTAACCCAGACCGATGGCAATGGTACCAGCAAGTGTCTCCTCTCAGAATGAATCACTCTTCCCCGCTCCCTCACTTTCAAAGAGTTAATTCCTATGTCAGACAATTGTGTATTATTGCTACCACCAAAGTGTGTCTCTTTTTGCATACTTTGCTTTAAGTACTCTTTTGCTATACAATAAATTGATGCTGTTTTCTCTTCTATTAAATAATGGAAAATGCTTGGATTAAAACAGAGGACTATAAATAAACTGATTTTCGGTTGTGGTTTGAGCCAAAAATATTTATTTTAACTGAATTGATTTTTTAAATTATTTTGCAAAGCAGGTTTGCATTGTTTACTATTATTTGGTATTAAATATTTAAATCATAAAACTACTCTAACTTAAGCAAGTCCAGTTTACTAATGTTATTCTGGGTTTCTCCTACACATTCAAACATTTTAAAATTACTCAAGGAACAATGCTTTAATATCTCTGAGATATGTAAGGTCTTTTCCTAAAAAGAACATATCTGTGGGAAAAGAAGAGATGAAGAATCCAGATGTATGGCGTCATAAAGTTTAATATTTGTGACAGCCAGGTGTATCTGAGTGTGTGAGCTGTAATCTTTATTTGATTTATGAGGCCAAATTTTGCTCGACAAACAAATCCATACAACCACGTTAAAGGCAACATACTGCATTAATCCTCAACATTAGTTTGAGTTTGGGATCAGTTGCTCACTGAGAATTCACATTTTGCATTATATCATCTCCCAACCCACATCTTTGATCTTACTATGAGCTCAACACAGGCAGATCACTGATGTGAATTCCTAGCCCCATTCAAGTCAACAGCAAAATTTCTGTTGAATCCTGCTGGCTCAGGATTTCAGCCCTGGTCTTCAGTAGGACTTTATGCAGATTCTGGGGTCTGCTCATGTAGTAGAGTTCCTTGTAGAATTGGGACCCATTTTTTGGGAAGACAGTTTATTAATAAGTAAGATACATCAGCAGCTTTGGCTCACCCAAGTTTCTTTTATATTAACCCTCTCCCTCAAACTAGTCACCATCCAGCTGCCCTTAACAATGCCTGTAAACATGTTGAGGCTACCCGAGCAGAGAAAAACATATATAATTTTATTAGGCCATAGATTGAAGTCAGTAGGGTTGCACAAGGTATTTCTCACGATAAAAATCTGGTCTATGATGTTACAATGCCCTTGATGTACTTATAATGCAGAGTAGAAAACTATCATCTCAGGTCTGCCCTGACACACAGAGACAGGCTCTTTCAGACATAGTCCTTCATAGATAAAGGTTTAGGCCACACCTGAGGTCCAAGGAAGAATAGTTGTCTCTACATTCTAAAGTTAAAAAACTCAGAAGCCTTTTCTGATACAAAAAAGAAACAAGTGGAGGAAGCACATTAAGCTAAATTTCATAGACCCAGCTCCAAGTAGTTTGATTCTAGATGTAACCGGGTGCATTGCTCAGGGGTCCTGGGGCACCCCCAGTTCACAAGCCCGAGCCGCGCTGGGTCCTGGGCTGCCCCTGCTCCTGGCCTCTATCTCACCGCTCCAATGGTCCTCTCCTCTTGGTCGGCTCACACCGAGCACACGGCTCCTGCCGTCCCTGGGATCACCGGCCTCCCGGCCTCCGACCGTCTGTCCGGCGTCTGCTGCCGGCCCGGGCCCGCGCCGTCCCGTCCCGCTGCTCCCTGGTCCGGCCGCCCGCTTTGGCTGTTGGGATCCGGGCTCCGTGCGCCGTGCCGGCTCCTGCCGAGTCTCCCACAGGCCCTGTGGAGGAGGCTGAGAGCGGGACCTCTCCTGCTCTGTCCAGTCCTCCCCCCTCCCTGCTCCTCCCGGCCCCCTTTTGAATTCCCCGCTCAGCATCCGGTCCGCCCCTCCGCCGGCCGCCCTGCCGCCCCGGGGTCCTAGCGCCGGCTGGCTATCGCCCTAGCCGCCCTGCACATGCGTGTCGGGCGCGCCGGTTTCCTCCGGCCCCTCTGCCGCTGCGCCGGGCTCCCGGCGCCAGCTGCTCGTCCCGCTGGGGTGCGGGGCTTCGGCTCCGGGGGCCGAGAGTGCGGGGGTGAGTCCCCCCGTCACACCCCTTCCCCCTGATCTCTGATGTCTTCTCCCCTGCCTCCTCCTGTTCCGTGCACCTGGACAGAAAGTCTACGTTAGTATGTTCCCATCCTGCCCGGTGCATTATTTTAAACGAATACTGCTGCAGAAACAGGTACCATCTCATTATGCGGGGATTAGCTTCTCTCATGTTATGCATCCATGTTAATGGTGCATGGTCTGTCACTAAAAGGAACGTATTGCTCAATGCTTCTATGGCCCATCTAATGGCCAAGGCTTCCTTTTTTATGGTGGAATAGCGTTGCTCTCGTGGCAGTAGTTTGCGGCTCAGATATACAATGGGCCTATCGCCTCCTCCTTGTTCTTGGGCTAAAACTGCCCCTAACCCTATATTTGATGCGTCTGTCTGCACCATGAAGGGATTAGCAAAGTCCGGTTGCGCCAATACTGGCACCGTGACGAGGCACTGCTTTAGCTGCTGGAACGCTTCCTCGCATTGCGCCGTCCACCTCATCTTCTCCGGGTAGCCCTTTCTCGTCAGGTCTGTTAAGGGGGCCGCCCTCGTGGCAAACTGCGGGATGAACCTGCGGTAGTATCCCGCCAAGCCCAGGAACTGCCGCACTTGTTTCTTCGTGGATGGTGCCCGGTACTTCTGTACCGCTTCCACCTTGCCCACTTGCAGTTTCAGGCAGCCCCATCCTACCACGTAACCCAGGTACGTCACCTCTGCTTGGCTGAATGCGCATTTGCTAGGGTTAGCCGTCAGCCGCGCCTCCTCTAATGCCTGGAGCATGGCTTGGACGTGGTTTAGATGTTCTTCCCATGATGCGCTAAAGATAATTATATCATCAATGTAAGCAGCGGCGTATGCCTGGTGGTCTCGCAGCACCTTGTCCATAACCCTCTGGAAGGTGGCTGCCGCTCCATTCAACCCGAAGGGCATGATGAGGAAGTGGTATAGTCCTGACGGGGTGGCAAAGGCGGTCTTCGCCTGTGACGCTGGTGTGAGCGGGATCTGCCAATATCCTTTGGTCAGATCTAATGTTGACAGAAACCGCGCTTGTCCCAGTCTCTCCAGCAATCCCTCTACTCAGGGCATCGGGTAGGTGTCCATTCGGGAGATGGCATTCACCTTTCTAAAATCGATGCAGAATCGCAGGGTCCCGTCCCGCTTGGGGACGAGTACAATGGGGCTTCGCCAGATGATCCTGGATTCTTGTATGACTCCCATCCGTAACATCTTGTTTACCTCATCTCGCACCGGGTCCCACATCTTTCGTGGCAAGGGCCGGAGCGGCTCCCGAACCTTCTGTCCGGGGGCAGTCTGGATATGGTGGTAGCCCACTCTCGTTTTCCCCAGCCGGGTTGACAGCACGGCTGCAAATTCTCGCAATAGGTTCCTCATTCCCTCCTTCTGGGGCTCTGTCAATCCCCCTCCCAGGGCCGCCTCCATCCCGGCGTCCTCGATATCGCCGCCCCAGGGTCCCAGTTCCGGCTCCAACCTTTGCAGGCTGACCATCAGGCCTTCTTGTTCTTTCCATTCTTTCAACAAGTTTACGTGGTAGATTTGGGCCCCCTTTCGCCGGTCGGGGAGTTTGATCTCATAGTCGACCGGGCCCACTTGCCGAAGGACTTCATAGGGGCCTTGCCATTTTGCTAGCAGTTTTGATTCTGCCGATGGTAGTAGCAGCAGGACCCTGTCCCCAGGGGCGAAGGCCCGTGCTCGCGCCTCCTGGTTGTAGTAGCGGGCTTGTCTCGCTTGGGCCTTGCGGAGGTTTTCCTGGGCAAGCTCTCCGACCGCCTTCAGTTTCTCCCGCAGTTCCAAAATATACGGGACCGTCCCCTATACTCTGGGGGCCTGCTCTTCCCACTCCTCCTTGATTAGGTCTAATATCCCCCGGGGCTGCCTCCCATAGAGTAACTCAAACGGGGAAAACCCGGTAGAGGCCTGGGGTACCTCCCGTACTGCAAACAGGAGGGCCGGCAGGAACTGGTCCCAATCTCGGGGGTCTATTTCTACGAACTTCCTGAGCATGGTCTTAAGGGTTCTATTAAAACGCTCCACCAACCCATCTGTTTGGGGGTGGTATACGGAAGTGCGGAGCCGTTTCACCTTTAGCAAGCGGCAAAGTCATGACCCTCCCTGTGAGGTTTGTTCCCTGGTCCGTTAGTATCTCCTGGGGTAACCCTACGCGGGAGAACACCTTGACTAATTCCTCGGCCAAGACCGGGGCCTTCGTGCTGCGGAGCGGGACTGCCTCCGGGTAGCGGGTGGCATAGTCTATCAATACCAAAATATGGCGGTTGCCCCTCCATGACCGCTCTATGGGCCCCACTAGGTCCAACGCTATCCTTTTAAAGGGTACGTCCACCACTGGCAAGGGTACGAGTGGGGCTCGCGCCACGTTCTTCCCGGCCACTCGCTGGCACTCGGGGCATGAGTTGCAAAAGTCTTTGGCCTCTTTATGAACTCCCGGCCAATAAAACCGCTGCAGTATACGCTGCAGGGTCTTTTTGGTTCCTAAATGCCCTGCCCAGGGATTAGCGTGAGCGGCTTCCAACACCTGCCACCCCCGCCGGGTTGGTAGCAGCAGCTGTCGCACCTCCTCTTGGTGGCCTGTCTGAGGGACTACCCGATAAAGGTGCTCATTTCTTACCTCAAAGCGAGGTCCTTGCTCGCCCGTCCCGGCAGGATCCGGTGCAGCCCCCGCTTGCTCCCAGACGTGCTTTAGGGATTCGTCCTCGCACTGCTCCCGCATGAAGTCCGGGCTGTCGGTCGGGATCCCTCTCCCCGCTCCGTCGCTTAGCGTGTCCCCTGCCTGGGCCTCCCGCGTGGGCTCCTCTCCGTTGCACCACGCTTCTTCGTCCCCCTCCTGGGTGGGCCGGGCCTTCCCCCACTCTTGGATGAGTTTCGGTAGCCCCGGCCAGTCCCGCCCTAGCACGACTGGGTATGCCAGGCTAGGGGCCACGGCGACCCGGCACCCTTGTGGCTGTCCTCCGTCCGTAATCCAGACCCACCGGGTTGGGTAGTGCTTCACATCCCCGTGAATACACTGCATCGCCATTGTAGGGCCCGCCGGCCCTTTCCGGGCCAGCAACTCCTCCTGGACCATCGTCTGGTTGCACCCTGTGTCCACCAGGGCCCATACCGTTTTACCCGCCAGGCCTACCTGCACGGTGATATTGCCATCGTCCCGACTCCTCGCTCGCTGGGCCGTCATCACGGCCCTCCCATACGAGCAGTTCATGAACGGGCAGTCTCGGCGGAAGTGTCCCTCCTGCCCGCACTCGAAGCAGGCGCCGCGGGCCGGCGTCTCCGGGGGTTTTGGGGCAGCCTCCTTCTGTTCCCGGGTCGGGCTCTCCTTTGGGGTTCCCGGTGGCGCTGTGGCGGCATTGTCCCCCCATCTCCTCCATGGTATGGGCGGCGCGCCCCGGGTCCCGCGTGTCCTCGTCGTACGGGCTCTCCCACGCTCCCCTCGACCCTCAGGGCCCTCTGGGCCCCTCTCTGGTTTTTCTTCTCCACCTGCCACCGCCATGTAATTTTCCAGAATGGCGGTGGCCTCCCCCAGGGTGGTGGGTTGGTGGCGGCGGACCCACAGGCGGCTGTCCGATGGCAGGATCTGCAGGAACTGGTCCAACACTATCATTTCGACTACTTGCATGGCTGACTTTCTCTCGGGCTCCAGCCACCGCACGGCCGCCTCTTTAAGTCTCTGTACCACCGCCCTAGGACACTCCCCCGGCCGGTATTTTTCCGCCCTGAACTTTTGCCGGTGGGTCTCCGGTGTAATCCCTGCTTGATCTAAAATTGCCTCTTTTACCTTGTGGTAATGCAAAGCTTCCCGTGCTGACATGCCCCGATAGGCCCCTTACGCTGCACCCGTAAGGTATGGGGCCAACAGGGTCGCCCAATTCTCCTCGGGCCACCTAGCCGCCATGGCCACTCTCTCAAACGTTACGAGGAACGCATCTGGGTCATCTCTCGGGGTCATTTTCACCAGCCTCAGGGGTAGTGCCAGGGCCACGCCTACCCCGGCCCCTTCGCCCATAGCCCCGGTTGGGTCCCCAGCCCCCGCTGGCCCTTGTCAGAGCCATCGGTCCATCTGGCTCTGCTGCTGCTCCATTAATTCTTTTACCAGCCTCTGCTGCTCTTTCTGTTGCTCCGCCAATTGCTGGAGGAGCTGGGTTTGCTGTTGCTGTTGCTGGCGCTGGTTGCCGGCCAGCCATTCCAGCAGCTTCCCTGCATCCATCTCTGCACTCTGAGTTGCCCTCAATCTACCCCTCCCTTTGTGTCTATACATACATACAGTGAACCCTTTCCCCCCCCCCCCCCTTGTGCCTCCTACGCTACTTGTGGACTCCCCCTAGGGGTTGCCCACATTCTCCACCAGTGTAACCGGGTCCATTGCTCAGGGGTCCTGGGGCACCCCCAGTTCACAAGCCCGAGCTGCGCTGGGTCCTGGGCTGCCCCTGCTCCTGGCCTCTATCTCACCGCTCCAATGGTCCTCTCCTCTTGGTCGGCTCACACCGAGCACGTGGCTCCTGTCGTCCCTGGGATCACCGGCCTCCCGGCCTCCGACAGTCTGTCCGGCGTCTGCTGCTGGCCCGGGCCCGCGCCGTCCCGTCCCGCTGCTCCCTGGTCCGGCCACCCGCTTTGGCTGTTGGGATCCGGGCTCCGTGCGCCGTGCCGGCTCCTGCCGGGTCTCCCACGGGCCCTGTGGAGGAGGCTGAGAGCGGGACCTCTCCTGCTCTCTCCAGTCCTCCCCCCTCCCTGCTCCTCCTGGCCCCCTTTTGAATTCTCCGCTCGGCGTCTGGTCCGCCCCTCCGCCAGCCGCCCTGCCGCCCCGGGGTCCTAGTGCCGGCTGGCTATCGCCCCAGCCGCCCTGCGCATGCGCGTCGGGCGCGCCGGTTTCCCCCGGCCCCTCTGCCGCCGCACCGGACTCCCGGCGCCAGCTGCTCGTCCCGCTGGGGTGCGGGGCTTCGGCTCCGGGGGCCGAGAGTGCGGGGGTGAGTCCCCCCGTCACACTAGGGAAGAGACAAAAACAAACCAAACAGCCCTTAACTCAATTCATCCATTTCCCAAGCTTCCTTTTCTTCCCTCTCCAATGAAGATAATATTATTTGTAATGAACTTCACAGCCACATTATAGAGATTTTACAGATTTCCCATCCTCTTCAGAGTCTGCGCCCCACAAAGGAAGAAATTTTCCAACTTGACGCAGAAGAAATACAAAATCAGACATGACAGCTTCTATTTCCCTAGGAGGGTGGTGAAGCTCTGAAATGGGTTCCCTAGGGAAGTAGTGGAGTCTCCATCCCTAGAGGTGTTAAGTCTCGGCTTGACAAAGCCCTGGCCGGGTTGATTTAGTTGGGATTGGTCCTGCCTAGAGCAGGGGGCTGGACTTGATGACCTTCTGAGGTCTCTTCCAGCTCTATGGTTCTATGATCAAAAAGCTCCTGTGCATCCTTCTCTGAATGAGCCAGCAATTCACAGTCATTGGCAAACAGAAGGTCATGTCAATGTAATGTCAAGCTGGAGGACTTCTTACTCTTAACTCCCATAACCCTCATTTTACGAGGAGTAAGGAAGTCGGAGGAAGAGTGGATTTCCTGCTCTGTAGACAGTGCCAAAAGCTGAAAAAAATCAATTTTGACTTTGAGCTATGTTAATTGAGTAGCTTAAGTTGCTTAGCTTATTTCTACTTTAGCCCTGCTGTGTAGATGTGCCCTAAGAGGGACAGAGTGTTATCTGGAAAGAGAACAGATGAACTAGTGGTAAGGAAGACACCCAGTAAAACTTCCCTTAGAACCTCTTCTGAGGAAACCACCCATCATGAGGGACTACTTGCAGAGGACATGGAAGATCACTGCTCTGTGGTGTACAAACCTTTAAAGAAAGGTGCCTCTTATAAGAAATAACTTTTGCCAACTCCAATGAGTGGTTGCTCTTGGCAACTTTTACTTTTATTGGATTTAGTACGAGTAGGGAATCTAGACAAATGTGGTATGTCTCAGTTAAAGTGGAATTTCTGAGAAGCATGTTGCAAAATATCTTGGCTCATCAACTATTAAACTTGTGCACTTTTCAATGGGTGATTTTATAGAGTAATTCCAAGAAGAAATGGCAGGATAGATCCCTAACATAATGACTACACAGTCTGAAACCTGTCATGTAAAAGACTTATTTTGTGCAGGAACATACAATATCTTCTCACTGTAATAGAAAGAAAAATAGCTTAAAATAAGATTACATTGATTTTTCTGGATCCTGTTAGATACAAAAGAATTTAATCTTGTCTCTTGGCACTCATTAACTTCCATTACATATAATAGGTGTTACAAACCAGTTTAAGGGAGAATCAACTTGGCTGTATAACTTTTGCTGGTGACAAGATCTGTTCTGTTCCATTGTACAGCTTGTGATTTCACAGACAGCAGTTAGTTCGTTCTATTCAAAAAGTGTTATTCTTGTAAAGGATTTTTTTTTCATGAAGTTTCAGTTATAGTAGAACTAGAAGGCTTACCCAGCACTCCTTGGGCCCAACCTGAGAGAGTAGTTGGGGGGTGGGGGGGAGGGGAGCATGCAGGCCAGCCAGCTGCAGCTGCATTGGGCAGCCTGGCTGTGCTGGGGGGACAGGCTATCGTTCTTGTGGTGGGGGCTGAGCCACGGCATTGAGGCAGGTGGGGCTTTCCTCTCCCCACCCCCTCAGTCCGGCACTGTTGAAAGTAGAGGTTTGGGGTAGGGGAGCCACTTACCTAGGTTAGTGTCAGGCAAGATGGTGATCCCTGTCCTCAGCTGGCTACTCCCTTGGTGGTGCGTCTTCCTCCAGTGGTCACTCTGCAGTATAGCTGTCCCCTGTGCTCGCTGCCTTCAGTGGTGACTGAGTATAGCGTCCCTCTGCTCAGCCCTCCCCTTACCATGTTATGGAAAACAATCAATTTCCAGGTACATCTTGTTTTCCTGGCACAAGCATACCCTGATTTTGCTTTAAGTTAGGATAAGAGGAAGCTGCCTACCAAATTTGGTGCTCCTAGATCTTACCGTTTAGGAGGCACAAACAGACTAGCACAAATGGACTCGCAGACAGACTCAAACAGACAGATGCACAATATCTAATAGCTATATAGCTAGCCCCCATTTTTCTGTATTTTCACAGCTAAACAGCAAAATGCATTGTTAATAAACAATTAAGGTCTAATCTTAGCATAATCTTAGCTTAGCATGAACATCTCAAGTAGGTTTTTAAAAATAATAAAAATGAAACTTGTTTTTCTTGTTTCAGTCACTTTTCCAACACTCTTGATAACATTATCCTCTCTGGAAGAAGATCTCAACCCTCTCTGTATCATGGGTATTGGTACCGCAGAGAGGGTTGAGATCATAGCTCATAGAAATAGTCAAGTTTCATAACCCTCATCACTTGTGTTTCATCATTGCCTCAAGGCAACAAGGGGGTTCTGTCACTTTGATGAGGTCAGTAATTAGGATGTGAGCCTAGGAAACGTGGGCAAGAGTACAGTCTGGAATTCAAAGATACATATCCTGCTGGTATAGAAAAGAGAGACTTGCCGTTACTGGAAGAAAGAACTTCAAATATTAGAATGGGTCATCTTTTCAAATGCTCTTTGAAACCATGGCCAAAATGTTTGACCCTGGAGCACCTTTCTATTATTAATTATGGTTTATTATTTGTATTACTATAGCACCTAAGAATAAGGTTGCCAATGTGCTAGGTGCTGTACAAACACAGAACAAAAAAGTGGCACCTGCTCCAAGGAACTTAAAGTCTATATATAAGACAAGAGATAACATAGGAGTACAGAGAGATGGATGAATACAGAGAAACAATGAGACATGATTCGTCAGCACAATAGGCAGGTGCTTCTGCATGCCAGTGACCTAACTGTTGCCAAGTATTTTGCAGGCATCCTGTCAAAGAACATTTAAGAAGGGATTTGAAAGAGGACCTTTTTGGCAAGGTTATTAGGAGATGCAAGAGCTTCATGTCTGAGAGAAAAAAACAGTCCTCTTACGTGAATACTTAAGCATATTGCTTTGTGTTCACTCTTGTAACAAGAGTTGCTAATATTAAAACCAATTTTTGTGGCTCAATGCAGCTACAGCAGTTCCAAGCACACTTTCAGTGCCTTAATCTAAATCTGTTTTCAGAACCTATTATAAATGCATGAGGCTGATATTCTACCTAGTTGCATGACAATATATTAGCATGGTTAAAGGAGCTGGAAAAATGGTTCTTCTGGTATATTGTACAAAGAAGGTCAGCCAACCCCGGGTAAAGCTGAGCTTTCAAATGAAAAATCTGCTCCATTCTGGAAGAAGCATTTGTTTTGCATTGATAATTGTTTATCATTTCTGAAAAACTGTAGTTATGTAAATGTTGCATCAGATCCTCAGATTATATAAATGGCTCTAAATCTAGTCTTTGTTTTTCCAAGCTTAGATCATCACCCTGGTTGGTTCCTTCCTTGTTCCTATAAACATTATCCCTAGCAATTAACTGTGTCATCATTCCTCCTGTGTTACTGATGGATCAATGATGATTTCCTTAAGAAGCAAAAATTTGAATGAAGTTTCCGCTTCTTTTTTTGGAAAAAAGCATTAAAAATAATGTTTTTTTAGAGTTTTGAGATATACAGCAAATTCCATGAAGACATATGACTAGAGTCCTAAAAAAGTTAAACACGTTCTAATAACACATGCTAATAAGATGCTAATAACACCAATGTACATCTAGGGTTAAATTCTGGGCTTCTGGGGCCTATTAAGCAGGGGAGGGTAGACAGCTGTAGCTCTGAAGCCTTGGTGCTGTGAGCTTTTCTCCCTCTGTTGGTTAGACATAGGTAAAAAGTCTCAGGGGACTGATGGATTTGTTCAGAGCTACTACTTACTCCCACTGCAGAACATTGATGGGTACATTAACTTTGACTGTGCTTGTGCCCAAACACCAGCAGGAGAGCAGAACTGTACTCTAGTGGTGTCCTCTGTCTGAAAGGAAGTGTCACTTTGAAGGCATATAGCAGCTCTGAACATACCGGTCAGTCCTCTTGTCTCAGGGCAATGGGAAAGTTCTGTGTGAGTACAGTCAGGGAAGTTCAAAGGCTGGGGAAAAGGTTCCCTTTTTCCCAAATTCAATGCGCCTGTACAAGATAATGGAGAACCTGGTGCCTACTTAAGGTGCCCTGAAAATATGTACAGGCAGTCCCCGACTTACGCGGATCCGACTTACGTCAGATCCGCACTTACGAACGGAGCTTTCTCGCCCCGGAAGTCGGGGCGAGAAAGCCCCGTTCGTAAGCTGCTCCGGTGCCCCTGGTCTGCTGGAGACCGTCTCCAGCAGACCAGGGGCACCGGGCGGGTTCCCGCGCTTCTGAGGCTTTGCCAGAGCAAAGCCTCGGAAGCGCGGGAACCGCTGCTGCTGCCACTTGGGTGCCGGTGCCTGTGGTCTGCTGGGGACCGTCCCCAGCAGACCACAGGCACCGGGACCCAAGCAGCAGCAGCGGGCAGGTTCCCGCGCTTCTGAGGCTTTGCCAGAGCAAAGCCTCAGAAGCGCGGGAACCCCCGCTGCTGCCGCATGAGACCCGGTGCCTGTGGTCTGCTGGGGACGGTCCCCAGCAGACCACAGGCACCCGGACTGAAGCCGCAGCCGCGGGGGGGTCCCGCGCCTCTGAGGCTTTGCCAGAGCAAAGCCTCAGAGGCGCGGGGAACCGCCGCTGCTGCCGCTTCAGTCAAAGCGGCAGCAGCGGCGGTTCCCCGCGCCTCTGAGGCTTTGCTCTGGCAAAGCCTCAGAGGCGCGGGACCCCCCGCGGCTGCGGCTTCAGTCCGGGTGCCTGTGGTCTGCTGGGGACGGTCCCCGGCAGACCACAGGCACCCTGACTGAAGCCGCAGCCGCGGGGGGTCCCGCGCCTCAGAGACTTTGCCAGAGCAAAGCCTCAGAGGCGCGGCACCCCGCTGCCGCTGCGGCTCTGCTCCCCGTGTCCCTGGTCTGCTGGAGGGGGGGGGCGCAGCTAGTGTGCTCCCCCCCCCCCCAGCAGACCAGGCTTTTGTTTTGGACTCTGGGGCAGAGCAGCTGGGGCGCTGCCGATTGGTCCTGCAGCGCCGTGGGCACTACTGGACCAACCCGGCAGCACCCCAGCTGCTCTGCCCCAGGTCCTGATTCAGCCGCTGCTGGTCAGTTTCAGCAGCGGCTGAATCAGGACGTCTGGGGCAGAGCAGATGGGGTGCTGCTGGGTTGGTCCAGTAGCACCCCAGCTGCTCTGCCCCAGGCGTCCCCAAGTCAGCTTCTGCTGAAACTGACCAGCGCTGACTACAGGAAGCCCGAGGCAGAGTTGCTCTGCCCCGGGCTTCCTGGAATCAGCTGCTGATCAGTTTCAGCAGCAGCTGACTTGGGGACGCCTGGGGTTCTTAAGTTGATTCTGTATGTAAGTCAGAACTGGCGGTCAGTTTCAGCAGTGTCTGAATCTGGACGCCAGTTCCGACTTACATACAGATTCAACTTAAGAACAAACCTACAGTCCCTATCTTGTACGTAACCCGGGGACTGCCTGTACCCAAGAACACTATGTATCCATGAAACTATGTAGCTAGCATTGAGTAACCCATCAAATCATAGAATCCTAGGGCTGCAAGAGATCTCAGGAGGTCATCAAGTCCAGGTTTCTGCCCAAAGCAGGACCAACCCCAACTAAATCAACCCAGCTAGGGCTTTGTAAAGCTGAGCCTTAAAAACATCTAGGGTTGAAGATTCCACCACCTCCCTTCGTAACCCATTCCAGTGCTTCACCACCCTCTTAGGGAAATAGTTTTTCCTAAAATCCTCCCCACTGCAACTTGAGACCATTGCTCCTTATTCTGCCATCCATCACTACTGAGAACAGCCTCTCTCCATCCTCTTTGGAACCTTCCTTCAGGAAGTTGAAGGGCGCTATCAAATCCCCCCTCACTCTTCGCTTCTGCAGACTAAACAGGCCCAAATCCCTCAGCCTCTCTAGGTAGGTCATTAGTGCCCTAATCATTTTCATTGCCCTCTGCTGGACCCTCTCCAATGTGTCCACATCCTTCCTGTAATAGGGTCCCAGAATTTAATGCAATACTCCAGATGTGGCCTCACTGATCCCGAATAAAAGGAAATAATCTCCTCTATAGATCTGCTGGAAATGGTCCTCCCAATGCACCCTGATATACCACTAGCCTTCTTGGCTACATGGACACACTGACTCATATCCAGCTTTTCATCCAATGTAATTCCCAGGTCCTTTTCTACAGAACTGCTGCTTAGCCAATCAGTCTTCAGTCTGTAACAATGCTTGGGATTCTTTCGTCTCGTGCAGGACTCTGCACTTGTTCTTGTTGAACCTCAGGTTTTTTTTGGCCCAATTCTCCAATTTGTCTAGGTCACTCTGGACCCTATCCCTGCCCTCCAGTGTATCTACCTTTCACCCTAGCTTAGTGTCATCTGCAAACTTGTTGGGGGTGCAATCCATCCCCTCATCCAGATCATTAATAAAAGATATTGAACAAAACAAAAAAATCAGGATGGCTTTTTTCAAAGCTTCTATCTCTTCATTTGTCTGAAGATTTTCAAAATAATGTATTAACATTTTCTATCACTAGTACCCAATACCTCGTCTATCTGTTTTAGAGACACTTTGTTTTTGAACAGTCATACAATTCACCCATTGTAATGTAGTTTACTTTGCTTCTTATAGCACTTAACCTTTAGCTAACCCAGCTATAGGGAAAACATAAGCATCAGTGCCATGAATGCCATTAGACGTTAAGATCTAATGTTCTTTGTGCATAAAGTCAAAAAGTTGTAACCCAGACTAGGAAACAGGAGATGACAGAGCTTTTGAATGGCTGGAACAATGCTAGCCTAGCAAAAGAACAGCGTTGAGTAACTGGAGCTTCCTCTGGAGCTTACTACATATGACACGGTGCTTGTTGATATGGACACTGAGTGTGTGGCAAGCCAAAGTATCAGTATACTGGTGTGACCCATGAGCAAGCCATTCCGTACAACAACAGTGTGCCAAAGCACACTACAGAACTTCTAGTGTATGAGAGCAGGCTCTATGCAGCAACTTATTGTGTGGCAACCTAACTTGCTACAGATTTACACCCCCGCTTGCCGCACTGCCACAGAAGTAATTTACAAAGTGTTCATGCACCAATGATTAAATATAATAAAGTGGATGCTCACGTTTAAAAGCATCATTTGTAGCTAACCCAACTGCTAGATTATTTTAGGAAATCATTTCCCCTCTGGGCTCCTAGACACTTTGAAGAAGAGGGAGACTAAACTGATGAAGTACAAGTATCGCGTAACTGAAAATGAAAGGACATGTCAGCTTTTTACCTACTTGACTTGCTCAGAAATGTTGGCCATCACCATCTTCAAAATTGTTGATGAAGAACATATGAGCACTAGCAGCATTTTATCTAGAGAACATAACACTCCAGATTCCTGCTTGTACGTTAATTTTTTTCTTCAAAGTGGTCACGATTTCTCGAAATCATCCTTTATTATCTGCCTTCAAAAGAGACACAAGGACTAACTTTTTAAAGGTGCTAATATAAATCATTATGCCTTTATTTTCACCTATGCACTCTGATTCAATAGTCTGCCTAACTTCTACAGCAAATATTTCAACTTTCCTTTCGTGTGTCATTGGCATGTGTTATTAAACAGTCTAAGGAGACACCATTCATAATTTAAGATTATTCAATTAATAATTTACTGGCTTTCAGTGATTAATTTCAGCAAGGGACAATATGGTTGGGGCAACATTCTGAAATCCAGGGGCTTCCTACACACTTTGCATTGATGGTTTATGGAGGACTTATCAGTAAATCTTTGCTGAAACTCTCTGGGGTGAGAAGATTTGGAACAAGATGTCCTTCCTGTTCTAACCAGCTGCTAATAATATGTTTAAATAAATATGCTAAACAAACAAATTGCCTTAAAACGTTCATAGTCAGATTCCTGTAGGGACAACAACACAAATTTATTTTCACAATGCGTTAGATAATGCAAAAATCAGACTGAATTTACTTTATTTGCAATTTGTGTGCTATCTTTGAAAGATGAAACCTGTTACCATAGAGATACCTCTGCTCAAAGACTTCTGGCCCACATCTGGCATTTATAAATGCCAAGCACAGTATAAAATGTGATACAGAAAAATAAATTCAGATTTACATCTCATAGTTTATTTTATGCAAAATCTTTTTTTCATCCCCAATGTGATCATAGTTAGATTTTCTCATCTATTGAATAGTTACATTTTACATTCATATAGCCTAACAGAGTATTAATACATGTTGATTGAAATGAGATGTCCCCATAGCCAGTACAGAAGCAGATCCAGTACTATATAGCGGCACAATATTGGTACTGATGTGCTATGGAATTTCAGGGGCAGAGATTATACTTGCTGATGCCAGTGCTGAAATGTGAGTTACATTGAAATTCAAGGGCAAAATACGAGGATAAAAAATAGACCTAAGAAGAGATGGTGGTCACAAACAACTAATTATCATATGAGAGAACATTGGAGCATCAGCATATCTTTTGTATGCTTTTTCCACAAACCTAGTATTTCATTTTTTTTCATGTTTGAGAGACAAAGTATAAGGCTATGTCTACTCTGTGTGTTTTTTTCAGAAAAAGATATGCAAATTGTGAACCATAATTTGCGTACTTTTTTCTGCTTGGTTTTTTGGAAGAGGCTTTTCTGACATTTGGCCCATCTACACAGGACCAAATGTGGGGAAAACCTCCTCTTTTGGAAGAGCCCTTATTCCTCATAAAATGAGGAATACAAGGATGCTGAAAGAACATGCCCACTTTTTCAGAAACTGTTCCGAAAAAGCAGACACGTTCCCTGGACGCGGCAGTTTTCCAGGATACTATGAGTATCCCGGAAAAACTCTGCCATCTAGACATAGCATAAGTAAGCTCTGTGATTTTGCCATTAAATGCTTTAAAAGGAGCATAATAGAAGTATGCCTTCAACCAGCAGAACAACCAGCTGTTTTTTTAAATTATATTTTAAAACTGTCCCTGAAGTCTAATTCTGACATGTCCAATATATATTAATACTTACAATTCATACAAGTTAGACTCAATATTCAAAAGTGAGACACTTCCAAATCTGTTCCTCCCCATGACTTTAAAACTTTCCATCAGAAAAAGATCTAGGGGAACATAAGCTTTCTAGTATGACTGGAATGTCTCTAAATCCAAGGGTCAAAGGATGTAGGGAAGAAAGTACATTCAAAAATCAAGGACCCTGCACCAAGAATTCTTTCCATTTAAATGAGGCAGCTAGTAGCTCACATACCTCAGTTGGTATCATACAGAGGATACACATGCTATCGCAACATCTTAGACATCATTTGGAAATCAACTGGTAATACCGAGAACCTTGGGAAAATAGTTAATAGTTGGGAAACCAAGATCTACATTAGTTGCAATTGTAAAAGATGAAGGTGTAGCCCCGTGTAGACAGAGCCTAGGGGCGGCAGGGGTGGCAGGATGAGTCAGCCTTCCTGTAGCACCTGCCACCTTGGTGAGGGCAGGAGAAGAGCCATACAGCAACCTTATTCATTGCCATTTCCCAGACAGGTCACTCCACTTCACCAAAGCAGTGGGAAAAGGAATGTCTGGCCCCAGCTCAGGGAGCAGAGTGGGCCAAGGCCAGAGTACTCCACTTCCCACCGCTGCAGGGAAGCGAAGCAACCTGGCTGGGAGATGGCAGCAGAGGGGGGCAGGTTGCTGTGGTGAGGGCAGGGGGCTGACTGCTGCTGCCCCAAACCAACCTCCCCAACCCCCCACCAGTTAGTCCCCCAGGCTGCCCTGGGCCTCACAGCTAACCTGGCGGACTGTCCCATCCGTAGCATGGTTGAGGCAGTTGCCCCGAACCATCCTCTGGAAGGAGCGGTTCTGTGTGTAGAGCATATTGCAGTGATCTAACCTTGAGGTGACAAAGGAATGGAGAATGTTGGGAAGGCCTACATATAAATGAGAGACAATCTTCTCACCAAATGATAGAAATTACGTTCTTGCCAATCACCGTGACTTGCATATCTACCAACAGCTCAACCACTAGCTCATACCGCCTTGAATCAACTCTTCAGATATAAAAATACAGTTCCCCCTTAACCAATTATGGTGGCCTTTTGATGTGTTCAATATTTATTTTACTTACATTTTCTCCTAGGAGATGAATACATTATTTTGGCATCCATAAATAGAGATAGCAATGATTCATCAGTAGTGAAACAGAGACCTAATCAATACAAATGTTAACAGGCATATTATCCTGTGCTATGTTGTCAACAATTTTATTCATATCCACATGCTTCAGGTATAATAATTTAGGAGACAATGACTTGATGACAAGGTATATTGTATACATTTTTTCCAGCTGATTTATCAATAGCTAGACAACAAATGATTGTGAATGCCGGGCTAGCCAAGATGAGGACAGTGGAAAATAAGAGCTAATGTCATGAACTGCACGCTGTCCCTTGCTGACAAATAGGCCATTTGCTCAGTCTAACAAGACCTGTCACAGTTTGTAGGAGAGTCAATCATGGTGTTTAATAATTGAAACACACTTCCTTTGACAAACAGGCCTACCAAGAAAGGTTGGAGTCTCAAATCGCCAAAAAAGTTCATTAAAGGTATTTTTGTACTTACATTGTATGTGCTACTCTTGCAAACCTTACTGAAGTGGGAAAAAAGAGATTGCAGAATCCAGATATGAATTAATTCTGCTAACAGATTTCATTAACAATCTTAATATAATCTGCTTATTTTTTGTTAAATTGTCTCCCATTCCCAGGTCTTACAAGCCTACCTCAGGTTCTCTAACAGAAATTGTCATTTCTTCAAAACACATCATGGAAATGTGGAGTGAACAACAAATTCATAATCAGTACAATTAGAGAGAACATTCTGCAAATATCAGTATTAATAAAACAAAAGTCATGTGTTTAGTTTTGTTGTGGTTCCCAGCAGAATTTATCCATTATTTATTTCCAACTGTACTTAGAATGTAAGACAAGAGGGAATCAAAATGTTTCTGTCTTAAATCTACTAGATGCTTTTTAGTCTGGGTGGACATTAATAACAAAAAATTGTTATGCAAGATATTGATGGTACCTGCTGGGAGTTTCTCATGCACAATGTATTTGTTCTATTACAAGTATTATAATTAATGCATGCATCAGTTTCATATGGAAAGGAGTGATTTAAGTTCCAACTGAATATATAATGCCTCTTTGAAGAAAAAATTTAAGATGAACATCACAAAATTCAGAAGTGGATTTTTTTTATATAAATTCAGTGCTTTTGCCTACTGGGTCAGTTTAAGAAGGGACTAAATTAAGCCTGATTAAAGGCTTAATTTAGAATATGCAAAGTTATGAACAATTTAGAACAAGCTAAGGAGCATCATTTAATAATTTAAGATGAATTGCACACACACATGATTTTTTTTTAATTTTCTTTCTCAGAAATTTAATTTGTTAGACAAGCCACTCTGTACTGATGTGATTCATCAGTTCAGCATCACATATTTAAAGCAGCATGAAAACAATTTGCAGGATCTCAATTAATGTTAAGGCATGATACTGGCCTCCTGCCCTTTCTACCTTCTGAAAGGCTGACTGTGTCCTCCCGGCTTCCCAGCTCACCTGCCTGGTGATGCACTATGACAGTCCTGCTTCAGAGTCTTATGTCCTCTCCTACTGTCTGGTCCATATAGCTAGTGTATCCAGAACATTAAATTTTTTTTCCAAAATGAAACAGGTCTTTCTTTTGCCCCATTGGTCTGGAGAATGGACTCCAGCAATAGCTATCATTACAACTGCCGGATGTTTTACAGTCAAAATTCATTAAATCAGCTACCGATGTGTTATGAAGTAAGTGATACCACATCCTGAGGTCTTGGCTCAGAAAAGGAGAGTGCAGTCTGTGATCAATAGCTAGTGACAGCTGATCAAAATTTTAAAGGAATCATTTGAACAGGAAAAGGCTGGTGCATGCACTGTGCTGGGTGTAGTGGTGAAGACTTCAGAGAGCACATTTTATTCTAGAATGTTTCAAATACATGTTTTTATTTTCATCAAAAAACCACATTTGGCTAATCAGTTCATTGATGATGATTTTAAGTACTTCACTGAAGGTACCATTATTTTCCTCTTAGCTAAGTAAGAAAGAGAGTCCATGACTACTCACAGCATTGCACTTAGTCTTGACTAAACAAGAAAAAAATCCATTACTAGCTTGTGTGTGAGGATGGGGGAGGATTATTAACTAGTGAATCTGGGGAACTATTATTTGTGCTTTGGTAATGATGGAGGAAAATGCAAATGTGAAATGAATAGTAACAGTGTACAATACATATAAAACCAATCCTGGTATTTCAAAATCTGCCATGGATTTCTTTATGCCTGCAAGGGGGGTTAAGTTTTAATTAGTGGGTAAACATTTCAAAAACACTCTCTCCCATGGGGTCCTCTGAGAACACCCATGGAAAGTTTTCCATCTCTCGGTGTCACCTCTCTTGGGCAAAGACCTGAATTCCCTACTGACCAGGCATTTTCCAGTTCCACAGCATCCTGCCTACATAGTGAAAAAGTCTCAGAGGGGTAGCCATGTTAGCTTGTAACATTAAAACAAGTAGTCCCATGGCATCTTAAGCTATGTCTACACTGCAGAGTTTTTGTGCAAAAACTTGCAGAGCATCCACACTACAAGTGCATTTTTGCACAAGAAAAAGTACAGTAGATAGAAGACACGGCTTTTGGCGCAAGAGTTATTTCTCTTTCTACAAGGAATAAGCCTTTTTGCGCAAGAGCTCGTGTGCAGAAATGTGTGTGTGGACGGACAACAGGTCCTCTGTTATGCTTTCCCCAGCAGCTAACTCAGCTCTCTCGCCTTCTGGCTGGAGCACACACAAACCACTCTCTAACTCTTCCCTTTCCACTGCCCCTCTGGCTGCCCTATCTAGCCCGCTAGCTAATGAGGCCCACAGCTGCTTCCATTAGCCCGTCAGGCCTGGGCTTGCTCAGTTGGCTGCAATTGGCCTTTTCAGCCAGGCTGTAGTGGCAGAGCTCTGGCTTAGCCAGCACTCTGTCATAGCACATTTATTCTAAATGTAAAAGCATTATAGAGAACACATTCAGAATAAACAAACAGAAAGGAATAAAAAAGTCAGAATCAAAACTCAGGCTGGTTAGATCATCAGTTTCCTTATACATCTTTGGTCTTTAATCTTGGCCTTCAGTAACAGCTAATCAACACACAAAACCTTTCAGTATGTAGCTTCAGAAGGCTGGGTTTTTCCATAACCAGAACTAGGTAATTTAAATTAACTTCACCCTAGGGAATCCCCAGGAAATTCACCTAACACTTATTGTCCCCCAAATCTTTACTTGTCTGTCACATTTTCAATATAGTTTTTTGAACTTTTTATGATTGCATCAGTCACATCCTCTCCCCCAGAGAGGTGACATACAATCCTAGTCCCCCACCCCAAATACATACAATTAATATGATAAGGTTTTTCAAGATTACTGCAAGAAACTCCCTGAGCTGTCACACACCCCTAAGTGATTCAGTTCCATTGATTTCCAAGTAGCTGAATCGCTTTTGAAAATGTTACCCAGTGGCTACGTCTAGACTGACTCCATAAGACAACATAAGACTGACCTTGCAAGTAGGAATAAGAGAACCTCCGGAAAAGGGCTTTATTCCGGAGGATCGCGCCAGTCTAGATGCTCTTTTCCGGCTTTTCCCCAAGCCGGAAAAAAAGCGGCGGCCATGTTTATTTAAATCCCGCGGGGGATATTTAAATCCCCCACGGATTTCCCTATTCTGACTTGCCTGCTTTGCATGCCTATTCCGTCTTATGTGGCCAGTCTAGATGTAGCCCGTATGTCTAACAGTGGCACTCCCCACAACAAAATACTAACTCAGAACTTATTGACTTCCATTAAACCAGTAGGTGGCAATCTCCTAGCCAATTCCATAAACAGGATGAATAATATAGCTTGCATAGTGAATAGGGGTGCTTGAATATTTGAAAATTGGAGTACTAAAGAATAGTAGTGCTATTCAGTCACTTGACTATGTCCTAAATATTTTTGACCTGGATGTGCAGCCACTGTGGGTTGCAGTAGCAGACACTTACATGATGAATAGGGATGTAACTAATGTTTAAAAACAGTTACCAAGTAACCAATTAAAATTCCATCAGTTACATGATTGAACATTCAGCTAAAAAACTAAGGCTACGTCTACACTGGCCCCTTTTCCGGAAGGGGCAGGTAAATTTCACTAGTCGTCGTAGGGAAATCCGCGGGGGATTTAAATATCCCCCGCGGCATTTAAATAAAAATGTCCGCCACTTTTTTACGGCTTTTAAAAAAGCCGGAAAAGAGCGTCTAGACTGGCCCCGATCCTCCGGAAAAAGTGCCAAAGTAGGAATAAGACCCTCCGGAAAAGGGCACTTTTTCCGGAGGATCGGGGCCAGTCTAGACGCTCTTTTCCGGCTTTTTTAAAAGCCGGAAAAAAGCGGCGGACATTTTTATTTAAATGCCGCGGGGGATATTTAAATCCCCCGCGGATTTCCCTATGACGACTAGTGAAATTTACATGCCCCTTCCGGAAAAGGGGCCAGTGTAGACGTAGCCTTCGGGTATAGAGGGTATGGTAGTGCCCCCACATTATATGTGGGGTTCTGGTGTCATCCCTGTACATGACAAAGCCACTGCCACTACTGTGCCAACATCCTTATCATGACTGGTGTAGTAAGAGAATGCCACACTGGGGTTCTGCTGCCACCTGACTTTCTGTACACCCACGGTCCTGGCTGCCAGGATGGACCCCAGCCAAGGAGCTGGCAGCCTAGGGGGACCCTGGGTACACTGGGATGTTGGGTTGCAGATAGGAGGGTCCCCAGCTGCAGAGTTTCCAGCTAAGACCCTGGGAGTGGGGAAGCAGCCAGAAACCTGGGTGGAGTTTAAGCATTAACAGAAACCGTAAGCATCAAAAATATTGGTTAAGCAGGGTTAACTTTTGCATCTCCAGTGTTAGATACTCTTCCAGGTTTAGGAGTCAAGGCAAAGTGAAATGTGAAGTAGCACAGATGAGTTCCTTTCCACATGGCCTGCTTAGTGGACAAGGGGTTGGTTTCTGAGCCATGAAGTGCTCAGTTCTTCCTTCTGCCAACACTGGGGGAAGAGTGAAGGAAAAAGAAGAAATTTGTTCTTGCTTGCCTCTTCTAGGAAGACACACAAAGATGTGCTGTGTCCCCTGCCTTGTAGCCATTGGCCAAGAAAAATAATGACTGGCTTTCAGGGAAGAGATGGAAAAAGCAAACCTGGTGTTGCAACCCTAAGCTTCCCTATATCTCAAGGAACAAATCATACACATTCTCCTCAGAGGAATTAGGGCTCAAAGATCACACTGGTGCTTCTACCTTCATTTTGAGGAAGGAGTAAGGAGAGTATGAGTAATCAGATAGGCCTGTGAGCGGAAGGGAAGAGAGAAGCTCCAATTCTAGTAATATTCAGATTTGAGATAACCTTCCTGCAAATATTAGGACCTAAAGCAAGGACCTGCTAAATCAACTGCTGATGGAGCCTCCATCGATCCTGGTACTCCACTGGGTTGTGAGAAGTAAGGGAAGTCAACAGGAGAGTTTCTCCTGTTAAGCTCCCACAGTGGGGATGCTGCAGAAATTCGAATTAAGGTTTACCAAGTCCAGCTATCATGTTCTGGAGTTGCATATCTTAGGTTGACTGTCTCCATCAGTGTAAACCTGACCTAATTCCTTCCCTACTATACCCTTAGTAATACAAACATCATAGAAATCTACATAGTAGCCTAAGAGGTGCAACCATGTTTTACTCTGGAGATCATAGTCCAAGATGAATCACACAGTAGCAACTTTTGCTCTGATTTAGGTGTTTGGAATGTCATTGGTTGTCAGAAAAATATGGCCTGCACCAGGTCTTGGTAAGTAACAGAATAAAATTGACACAATCCTGTAGGATTAAGCCCAAAGTGATTTGTAAATATTTTGTTTTAAAGTGCAACTTGATATGTTATTTTTAAGTCTGCACATCTATATGGCAGTATTAATTCAGAATCTTAAAATAGAGATTTAAAATAGTTTTCAGTTCACATTTAACAAGGCTGCTTTCCTGTTTAATATGCTAAAGAGAGTGAGACACCCTCGTACATTAGGAATTAATTTAGAGAGAATTCTTTATTTTACTTAAATATAAACATATTAAGTGTCTTCATTACAGGCTGCATATGTGCGAGTGTTACATGTTTTGCATATGTGTGAAATCAAAGACAGCTTGCTATTTTTTGAACTCATTTGCCCAAACTATGGGACATTTTTCAATAGCCAAGAATGTTTATAGTCTCTCTTTCTTCTCCATTGAGAGAGAGAGGAAAGGAAGACACAGAGAATTATTTAACATCCCTGTAATCAAACTAATCTATAGCAATTACAGTAGCTGTCTCTGTTTGTGCACCCCTTTAGTTGTAGCTGTGGTACTCTTAATTACAATATAAGCAAAGAGAGCTAGAAAGAGCTTATTTTAGAAGTACACACAATTTTCTTGGGTATTTGAGAATGTTGACTATAGATCAATAATTGCTTGGCAGAGGATACCAACCTTCAATGGCTGTGTCTAGACTGCAGGGTTTTTTCGAAAAAAGTACCCTTTTTTCGAAAAAACTTCACCTGTGTCTAGACTACAGCCACGTTCTTTTGAAATTAAATCAAAAGAACGCGGCTTTTCTTTCGATGGTGGTACTCCTCATTTCACAAGGAAGAATGCCTTTTTTCGAAAGTGGTCTTTCGAAAAAAGGCATTCTTGAATGCAAACAGGGCTTTTTTGAAAGAGAGCATCCAGACTTCCTGGGTGCTCTCTTTCGAAAAAGCTGCTCACTTTTTCGAAAGAAGAGGTTGCGGTCTAGATGCTCTTTTTCGAAAGTATTTTTTGAAAAAGCCTCTTTCGAAAGAGGCTTGCAGTCTAGACGTAGCCAATAATAGTGAAATCAGCATAAAGGTCTTCTAGCACACAACGGAGTGCCTGTATAGCATGAAAATTAATAATTTCTTTAGAAGGGCAGCTATTTGATAAAAATATAAACTACCTTTTTCTGGTACTTCCATTTCTGTGGGAGATCAGCTGCAAGATACATCAAATATTGTGGTAGCACTTTATAGACTAACAAAACATGTAGATGGTATCATGAGCGTATCACGATACCATCTACATGTTTTGTTAGTCTATAAAGTGCTACCAGACCATTTGTTGGTTTTTTAAGTTTATTCTGTACAGACTAACCCAGCTACCCCCTGAAGCTTCCAAATATTGTGGTTATGTCACAACACGGGTGAAGTTTGCCATTCCCTCCCATTACATGAAAGAGACACTATCAACCTGAAAATCAGCTCTATGCATGAAAAGGGGTTGCCGATTACTGCTATACATAGTGCCTGAGGCCCTGATCCTGCAAACACTTATTATACACGTGCTTAATCTTACATGCTGGCTTCAATGGGACTATCCAGGGGGCCAGACTTTCAAGTGCTGAGCAATCAGAATAGGAGCTAGTTTTTCAGAAGTTCCTAGCTCCCCTTTAGGCACTTAAATACAGGCCATATTTTCCATACTGCTCAACAACAACATGTTGAATTATTTTTTAAAATTGGTTTCCTATTTCCTTAAAAATCAGGGGAGCACACTTCCTCCCATCCCTAACCTCTATCCAGGAGCAACAGGAGAGCAGGGCATAGGAAACCCATACCATTTCCTAGTCTCCTGCTCAAACCAGGAACCCCCAGAAGGTGGCAATAGGCGAGAGCCCCCAGCTGCTGTCCACAGCAAAGGTAATGATTTTCTGAGTTCCCAGGGGGTTCTCACCCTTCACTCTGTCCCAGGCCCTGCTCCCACTCAATTCTACCACAAGGCCCCACCTTCTTCATGACCTCCCCCCTCTGCCTGCCCTATTCGGCCACCATCCCTGCCTCTTTCTGGCAGGAGGGCAGTGCTGGGGAGGGGGATGGTGGAGGAGCCGATCAGCAGGGCTGCCAAGCAATCATTATTTTTTTACATGGTTGCTCTAGCCCTGGAGCACTCACAGACTCAAGGGCATAGAAAGGGGAGAGCATGGGGAGCAGTTGCCACGCTAGGAGGTGCCAATTTAGTCCCCCTCTGCTTCCCCTGTCATCTCTCAACTTGCCTGCTCCTCCTCCGCCCACTGCTACTGGCTGGAGCCTCCTCCCCACCTCTTCGCCCCCAGCCCCACCCTACTCCATCTCCACCCATGGGTTAGTGGGTGCGGGGACCCGGCCCCAAACTGGAGGGGGTGGAAGAAGACGTGGTATAACCTCTCCCCCCTCCTCCCAGGGTCGGGCTCAGATGTGCACCAGCTTCAGGGCCCTGCCACACAGCGGCGGTGTGTGGGGGGGGTGGAGCGCAAATTTTGCTTTTGCTCTGGGGTGCATAACTCTCTTCCTACGCCTCTGCACAGATCCAAGTGAGATTTGAGGCACAAATCTCTACATAGAGCCAGGGAGCCTACGGTGAGGCAAGGAGCACAGTTTTATTCCTCCTTGGAGATCAAGGACAGCTTTGAGGGAAGGGAAGGATGTGGGTCCCATGGGAAAAACAGTATGTGATCATGTAACTACAGATTGTATCATAAAATGCATGCAAAAAGTTAGGCTGGTCTGGCATGATTTGTCCTTGACAAACTGATGCTGGCTATTCCTTATAACGCTATTATTCCCCAGATGCTTACAGACTGATTGATAATTTGTTGTAGTAACTTTCCAGAGTATCTGTGTTAGGCTGACTGATCTGTGTTAGGCTGACTGATCTGCAATTCCTCTCATCCTCTTTTTCCCTAAAAGTAAGCAATGTTTGCCCTTCGCTAGTCTTCTGGGACCTCATGACCGGTCTTTGATGAACTCTCAAAAGAGAATCACTAAAGAGTCCAAGATAGCTTTAGCTAGTTCCTTAAGTACCCTAGGATAAATTTAATCAAGCCCTTATGACTTGGATACAGTTAACTTATCTAAATATTCTTTAACCCGCTCTTTCCATCTTTGGGCTTGTGTTCCTTCTCCCTTGCTGTTAATATTAAATATGTTGAGTATCTAGTCACCATTAACATTTCTAATGAAGGCCGAAGCAAAATGGTCACCAAATACCTCAGCTTTTTTGTTGTCATCATTTATTAACTCTCTTTCCCTACTAGGTAGAGGATCTTCATGTTCCTTTGTTGTATCTCTTGCTCCTTATGTATTTAAAGAACTTTTTATTACCTTTTATTTTGCTAGGTGTAACTCGCTGGGCAACAAATATGTGGGAAGGCTTCTCCAACAGAAAAGGTATAATACAATCCAATGGCTGGAAGCTGAAGCTAGAAAAGTCAAACTGGAAATAAGGCATTTATTTTTAACAGAGACACTAACTGATCAGAGGGATCACTCACAATTTTTAAATCAAAATTGGATGTTATTCTGAAAGATGCTCTGGGAATTATGTTGGGGAAAATTCCACTAATATGTTACACAGGAAGTACCTTCTGGCCTTGGAATCTATGAAATAATGATACATAACTGAAAACTCTACACCATAAGACAAGGAGAAACAAGGGGCATTTAAGCTGTGATATAAAGAAGAAAGGGTACGTCTACACTACAGCGCTAGTTCGAACTAACTTAGTTCGAATTAGTTAATTCGAACTAAGCTAATTCGAACTAACGCGTCTAGAACTAAAAACTAGTTCGAATTAGCGTTTTGCTAATTCGAACTAGAATGTCCACATTAAGTGGACTCTGAACAGGGCTTAAGGATGGCCGGAAGCAGTGCCGGCAGGGCATCAGAGGAGGACTTAGAGCATGGAGATGCTGTCTCAGGCTAGCCGAGGGCTGCGCTTAAAGGGTCCCGACCCCCACCCCGGACAGACAGTTCTAAGGGGTGCCCCACTTGCAAAGCAGTCCTGGCTTGGATTGCCCAGAGTACCCACACTGGGCACATCACAGCACTCGGCCATCAGCCCGGCTGCACTTGCCGCAGGCTGCCATCTGGGGAGAGGGGGCAATCAGGGGGCTGCAGGAGAGCTTCCACCCCCAGAAGCCCGCAGAGCCAGCCCAGTCCTCCCCATCGGGGGCTCGTACCCCATTCCTCCCTCACCTCCTTCCACTTACCCTTCCCTAGCCCCCCTTCTTATTGATGTACAAAATAAAGAAAACGTTTCTTCCAACATTGACTCTGTCTTTATTGAACAAAACTGGGGGAGACTGGGAAAAGGAGGTGGGAGAGGGGAAGAGAAAGGCTGGGAGAGGGAGGGCAACTAACATGATTAGGGGTTGGGAACAGGTCCCAGATGAAGAGAGGCTACAGAGACTGGGACTATTCAGCTTAGAAAAGAGGAGACGGAGGGGGGACAGGATAGAGGTCTCTAAAAGCAGGGGTTGGGTGGAGAGGGTGCATTCAGAAAAGTTCTTCCTGAGTTCCCATAAAGAAGGACTAGAGGACACCAAAGGAAAGGAATGGGTAGCAGGCTTCAAACTAGTAAGAGAAAGTTGTTGTTGTTGTTGACAAAGCAAAGAGTTAACCTGCGGAACTCCTTGCTGCAGGAGGCTGTGAAGGCTACAACTAGAACAGAGTTGAAAGGGAAGTGAGATCAAGTCATGGGGGTTGGGTCCATGGAGTGGTCTTAGCCAGGGGGTAGGAGTGGTGTCCCTGCCCAAAGTTTGTGGAAGGCTGGAGAGGGATGGCACGAGACAAATGGCTTGGTCACTGTCTTCGGTCCATCCCCTCCAGGGTCCCTAGGGTTGGCCGCTGTCAGCAGACAGGCTACTGGGCTAGATGGACCTTTGGTCTGATCCAGGACGACCATTGTAAGATCAGGGCTCAGGGTCGGGGGTCTCAGTGGACCCCCTTGATTTTCATGCACACCTGCTCCTGGGTGGCCAGGCTGGCAGCTCTCCTGCCCTAGAAGGCCACTTTCCTGTAACTAGTGCGGAGATCGTGGACAAGGTCCACGATGTCCGCACTAGCCCAGGAAGGTGCCCGCCTCTTGCGGTCCAGGGCAAGCTCCCGGGAGCCGCCAGCCTGGTCCCGGGAAGAGGGGGTGGGCTGGGGGGCATCGGGTGGGTGGCTCTGTGCCATGCCAGGTGCAGGGTCTGCTAGCTGGGTGCTGGCAGGCTTGCACCTGGCACGGGCACCGTAGCCAGCCCGTGCCCCTTTAAGGGGTCCGGGGCCGGGAGGGGGGCATAGAGTTTCCCTGGTGTTGGCCAGAGTGGCCACCAGGGAAACCTGGGGAGGGCTAGCCTCCCACTAGTTCGAATTAAGGGGCTACACACCCCTTAATTCGAACTAGCTAGTTCGAACTAGGCTTAATCCTCGTAAAATGAGGTTTACCTAGTTCGAACTAAGCGCTCCGCTAGTTCGATTCAAATTCGAACTAGCGGAGCGCTAGTGTAGCGCCTATTAAAGTTAGTTCGAACTAACGTCCGTTAGTTTGAACTAACTTTGTAGTGTAGACATACCCAAAGAGATTTGCTTTCTGATGACACAGAAAGAAAGGGACAAAGTCTAATGAGAAAGGTGGAGATCAGAGAAATGACATGAAAACACTGGTCAAAATAATAAGGGAAAGAGTTAGCATTTCATTTAGTGAATATTAGGATTTTCAGGTGCCTGGAACATAGTAGCATGAGAAAGAGAAAGACCAAAACTGAGAAACCATAAGGTCAAAATTGGAACAACTGAGCAATCTCTAACTATTAATGTAATGTATCAAGTTAAAGAGGAAAAAAAGACAAAGCACAGTTGGAGACTAAACCCTGGTACAATTTTAACTGAGTTCCTTAATTTACATCCAGGATCAAAGATGTAACCCATTTCCCTTTGTTCCTATTCAAAGACTGAACTCTGACTGCTTTAGAAACTTGGAATTGCTATTGAAGCTTCTTTTTACTGGATGCTTAATAAAACAAGTGGAGTTGGTGATCACAAGACAAGATGATGGGAGGCAGCCAAAGTAAAAAGCAAGTGGAGGAATAAAGCAGTGTACAAGACATACCATATTCATGCACAAGGCTGATTCTACATTCCTGGCTCATCCAAAATCCCTCATGACTTCAGTGGGAGTTTTTGGTGCAATGCAGGATCAGACCCAACAAAGTTAAGAAGGACTGAAAAATACAAGAGAAATTCTACTAAGATTTTTTTTCTTACTAACGTTTCTTACTAAAACTAAGATTTTTTTTTTATTAAAAATGTAGTAGAGCACTAGAGTTACATCTACACTCTGGACTGGACATGTGCATTGTTGTGCCACAATAACCCCTGTATTGTCCACATCTGACACCCTCTAGCGCACTCCTGAAGGAGAGGGCACAGCGAGAATGTCAGCATGTATGAGAGCTATGGGCATGTACATGCCTCTTCTGTGGCATGGCCCCAGAATCAGTCTACTGTACAGTGTAGACAAGGGGTCACATAGACTGGGGAAAACAAGGAAAGAAGGGGTAGATTTGGAAAAGGCAAGGGTGGGGAAGGTCCAGGGGCTCATCAATGTGTTGTCAGAGTATATCATCCTCTATGTCATTTCCTAGAATGGCAGGAATATGCACTTCTACTAAGAGATTTCAGGGATGCTGGGATTCATTGTACTCGGTTCCAGTGCTGGGAAGTACCTGAAGAGGTAAGTACCCCTAGATCAACTCTGCAAGTGGCCCCACCGTGGAGCCAGCAGCCTTGGCAGTGTTAACTTGAAGTATTATTTGGAAAGTTCAGGGAAGAAAATACACTTGGAGCACAACTCCATTTTCCCATTCATTTTAATGCTGTTCACTGGGCACAGGCACTGGACTGTCTGGCAATACTATCTTGAAGGAGTTGGGCGCAGGAGGGAGTTCCTTGTGGTCCTTTGTTTCTTTTCCATAAGAACAGCACCCTCAAGCTTGGAATACAATCTGTCAGTTTCCTCCCCAACGGCCTCCCAGTCCCATAAGCAGAAATCAGCAAAATGTTGGTGTAACAATCACTCAAGCTCATTCTTCAGCTTTAAGAGCAGAGCACATGTGCTTGGTCCCCTCTACATGACTCACCAAACTCCTCCTTGAAGCAACATGCAGAGTATCAGCAAAAACCCATTTGGGGCGTAGGTGGCTGGATCTCTTCCACCACACTGGAAACATGCCTCATTTCCATAGAAAAAATATTATATTCTCCAAATGATGGCCAGCCCTTTCATAACTGATAGGTCACAGGTAATGTACCTCCTGAAAGCAACTGAACCCCATTTCAGCCAACCCCTTTATGCACTGGAAATAATACAACATTTTAACAGTACTAACAGGCTCTTTCCACTATTTCCTTCAGCTCCTTCCTCAAAAGCTGGAAAAGTGGTTTGGAGGAAGGAAGCTATAACAGCAGCGTTCCTGAGGTGTCAATAAGTATTAATATTTTGGCCTTCTGTAGCTCAGTTATGTGGAAGGCTTTCTTATGTTCGTTCAAAGGAGAAATGGCATTCAATGCTAGCTTGGTCTATGACTCGGTGAACATTTTTATGTTGATGGAAAAATCATTTCACTGGGAGGACGGGAGAAGCAACCTAGCTGAGGCAGATGGAGAAAGACCCTGGAGGGCTTGTTCATTGGCACTGACAGGAGGAGTTAGGAGCAGTGAAGTTTGGGCTCTTTGGCAAACGGAGGCACTAATTCATTGGTTTAATAGAATCACAGAAGATGTGGGCTGGAAGAAGTCTCCTTCCCTGGTATGAAGAAGGGAAGAAGAAATCTCTTTCCTTGCAAAGAACCGCTACAGCTTGCTTCTGCAGCTGCCACACCAGCTGCTTTTGTGGAGATGAATCCAACCCTTTCCCTGAGGTAGGGAGGAGCATGCTCGTTGGCTGTTATTGCATCATCCACCTGCACCTGAGACACTGAACCCAGCAGAACATCCAGGAGGAGATTGATGATCCTGATCTAATCTCTGTAGCCCAGCTTGTGTTTGGCCCCCAGATGCCACACAGGAGGCAGCCCTGTTTGTCTCCTCACACACTATTCCAATCACACCTCCGTGTGTCAGGGGAGGAGGCAGGTAGACAGCGAGGATACAGGGTGAGAAACAGTAATGGTGGAATCTCACCCCCCTTTTTTTTTGTTCATTTGGCATTCTTGTTGAATTTGTTTTGGGGTTCCATCTGCCTGTTTCAATTAGTTATTGTTCACGTGACTTGTGTGCGCCCCTTGCTCTCTGAGTATGTTCAGTAGGATATTTCCCACAGATTCAGAATGAGCCAGCAGGAGTTATAGCACATGACTTTGTTTCTGTCTGGTACCATAAAAATGCAATAAATTCTCTGTCCCTCCCCTGCTCCATGAATTTCCTAAAGTTAAAAAAACCAGGGTTCCTTCCAGTGATATAAGCTCAGAACTAACTTTTGCTGTCAATAGGATGGAATGGGAACAGATGAGCCGTGTACGTAAATGTCTTTATGGCTTTGTAAACAACAAAAGTGACAAACCAGAGAAAGGAAACAAAACTGAAAAGCGAGCAGTGCAGATAGCTGACACTGAGCTATGCTTTAAGGACCCCTCATCTTCCACCCCCAGACAACTTTCACAGCTTGCAGTCTTGCAAACACTGTTGCATAACAGCCCTGAACTGTTTTAGTTTTCTGTGTCCCACCCACAGCCCTTTCTCCCCACTACAGTGATGAATTTCCTAATTTCAAAAGACAAGAGATCCAAGGATGAGAACAGTGAATTAAGTTCTGAAACAACTGTTGCTGTCCAAAACACCATGATGAAAAACAGAAGAGAAGTGTATTTAGGTGTGTTTATGACTTTGCTAGTAATTCAGACAAAGGGAAACATAAGCAAATATATCTGACACTGAGCAGAGCTTTTATGATCTGTTTTCCTTCTCCCCCAAAACAGTCACCACTTGCAACCATAAGAGTACTTGCACAGAGTACTTTCACACAAAATCAGAAAAGATTGTGAAGAAGGAATGTGTGAAGCTCCTGTCCTTGACCAATCAGAAAGCTTTCCATAAGGCAGCCTGAAACAGAGCTTTTAACATTTGACAAAAACATTGCTCCATGCTGGCCATAAAGTGAATAACATCTTCTGCAGCACAAAACCAGGGCCAAAGGTGTTAAACTAGCAGAAAAACTTATCTCACACAATGTCCTGCTTTCATTTCATTCACTAACATTGGTTTTGAGGGACCAAAATCCACCAAAGTATGTTGCAACACAGCCATGTGTTGACCTTGACCTTTTCCAGCTACATCATGTCACATTGTGTCCCTTGGCACAATTCAAAGTGACTTTCTGGCTCCCCCTCACTTTGTGATGTGCAAGCAAAATAGCATCACAAATTTCCCTTGCCTAGCAGGAACCAGGAGCAGAGTGCACATGTGTGTGAACCCGCTGCCTATACAGGCTTTGAAAACAGTATCTGTCCTGTGTGTATGTTTTCTGGAAGTGCTTCCCTTTACCTCACATATGTTGTGCCAGGCATTGTGCACCACAATGATGTTGGCCACCACAATGATGTTGGCCACAGTGGCATCCATATGGATTTGCACCATTCTATTGCTCCCCAGGTACTAGCTGAATTCCCTTTTTCTTGAATGGGTGATGTCAGATTATGGCTTCAGTGTTAGGAAATGCAGAGAATAAAAGTCCTTGCCCCTGTGTTCCTGAGGAACTTCCTCGCTGCTCCTAGACATAGGAGCAACTGCACCTCTTGGCTGAGGAGCTGTCCATGAGAAGGGTCCCTGAAGAGGGATAGGGAAGGAGAGTGGAAGGGTGGGAAGGCACATCATTGGATGAGCTATCTCCTTTCTACTATGAGGAGTAGCCAGTGGTCTGAGGTGAGATGAGACCATGTATAGTAGAAAGGGGCCAAGGATGAGAAGATGAGGCAGGGTGGATCCAGTTGGGAATCTGGCATGCCATCCTGGCCCACCCCTACAGAAGGTCTGTTTTGCATAAGCAGGTGGTTTGGATTGGTCAGAACCCTGGCCTGAGCATAGGTGTTGTCTTTTCCTGACACTCTGGTTCCTCCCCCGAGAACTGTCCTGGAGGTTCTGCTGATAGAATCTCAGAAGAGATTGAAACCTAATTTTTTTCCACTCCATGGTGGAAGTCTTCAGACCCAAAGACTTAGGGGTGGTTTGTGAGTCTTTCAGGCTGTGCAGACTCAGATTCAGAGAAAATAATCACACCCTCAAATGGGAGGCCCTAAATGATCTGCTGAACTGCCTAAGGAAGCTCCGAGACCTGGAGATATGCGCCAGTGGCCATGACCCTAGTGGCAGCTCCAGCAACATCTAATGCTGCCTGGGGAAAGCCTGGAAGACTAATGCCACAGGCAGAGGCAGTGTCAAACCAGCCGTTTGATATGATGAAGGTGATGGGGCTGTTGTCTGGGCCCATGCTATCTTTGGTGCTGAAAATGCTGTTGGCACCAGAGTAGTGTTCTGTGCTAAGATCACTGTCAATGCTGGCATTGAAAAAGTCACTGTTGCTGAGGCCGTTACTAGCCATGGTGCCGCAGCCAATCGTGCCAGTGTGAGGATAGTCGCTGAGGTGAGCATTGTAGATAATAGTGGGTCAAATGTGGCTTTAGCCACCGAAGATGCTGTGGAGTGGTGTCCTAGGATCCTTCCCTGGCTCTGATCAAAAGCCCAGGTGCTCCAGAATGGCCATGGTGGTGGGTTCTGCCACTGAGGTGCCATGGTGCCTACAGCTCTTGCCTGTCTCACCTTGGCCACAACTGTCTGCAGTAGGAGTCAGACCTTTACTCCAAGCTCTCTGAGACTGAAGACCATGGAGGAGCCAAGCTCCAGGGCATTGTGAGTTTGGGAAGCGACTAGGCTCTCTGTCTGAGTGGGTCGGTGCTGAAGGATGTGGAGAGGGGAATGCATGGATATCATTTTCAGCTTCCCTCTTGACTGAATCTGGGGCCAGAGTGGGATCACCAGTGCTAAAGGTTCCTCCCTTCTAGGGTATGAAAATGGTGCTAAGGGGCAGTAGATCTTGAGCAACTGCAAAAGCTTCCAGCGTCAAAAGAAGTGGCAGCTGCTGGCCCATAAGGACTGGAGAACTTCACTTCCTTAGATTTTACTGGGGATGACCAACTGTTTGGCTTCTCTTTCTTCTGAAGCACAGGCAATTGAGACTGGTGTTTGCTTTCTGTTGAGCCTTGGGAGGTGCTGTGTTGGGGCTGAGAATCTCAGGATGAGTTCTTTCTCTGCACCAAAGTCAATGGTGCTAGGGTGTTCTGTGCTGATGAGAAAATGCTAGGAGCTTGGTTCTTGGGCCTTGAGCCTGGGTCCAAATGGGGTTCCCAGAGTTGCCTCCATGAGGATCACTGTAAGTCGCTGCTCAGCTTCTTTAAGAGATCTAGTGTGGAACTCGTAGCAGATTTTACAGAGATGCATTTGGTGGCCTTCCCCTAGGCACCATAAACACAAGGAGTGTGTATTGCTCTTTGGCATGCTCTTTTGCACAGATCACAGTTTTTACATCCTGAGGACCACAGCATGCCATGGCTTTAGGGAGCTGGAACAGTGGTGGAGACTCCCAACAACTCTAATGACTATTAAATGCTAAGATAAAATGCTATGTACAAACAACTGGAGTTGAATGTGCTTGCCTCATGCAACGAGGTTTACAGGATCGGTTGAAAAAGACTTTCCTTGTCGACCAATCCCAGTCTAGACTGCCACTTTTTGCCAGCAAAGTGCCGCGTTGGCAAAAAGTGGCGGCCATTTCTATTCAAATGAAGTGCGTGATATTTAAATCCCCGCTTCATTTGCAATAGCAATGTGCCTAATCTACATCCCTGTCGGCAGAGGGGTGTAGTTTAGACACACCCTAAGAGAACAGAAATGTATGGAAAACCTACCACCAAGAACAGCATATTGTACATGCGGAGTCATTTTAAAAATGAAGCTAACAGCAAACGATCAAGGCACATGCATGGAACAAGTGACAGAAGTGAAAGGTTTGTGGAAATAGGATTCAGGGAAAGGACTACATGCTCCAGTGAAGAAAGTAATACACTTAATGAGGCAAGAATAACAAGAGAAAAGGAGGAGGCATAGCAGTATGGCGATCGAACCACCACGTACCTTCTAGATTAATGAGATAGAGGACTTATCAATATTGACTTTTTCATATAATAACCCTTTGCACACTCAACAGTCTCTGCCCTGCTGAGCTTACAGTCTAAGTAGATAAGACAGAGAAAAGAACCACTGTTATCCACTAATGGAGAAATGAGGCAAAACGAGGCAGGGAGGTTGTGACAGTAGAACATTGCTCTCCTGAGTTGCACAATAGTCCTTTAGCAACAAGACTCACCTTCCATCGTTCCTGTTCCCATTAAAATCAATGGCAAAACTCTGATTGCTTTCTGTGAAAAGAGGGGCCTGTGTATGCCATCCCACAGTGACCCAGTGGACAAGCTGTCCTTTCAAAGGTATACTTTTAGGACTTCTGCCAGTGCACAGGTTCAGAGTGGCTTCCATAGAGGAGCAACTGACGTTATTTCACTGTGTTCAGGAATGATGAGGATTTTGCAGGAGTAATTTTGTGCCCAGAAATCGCTGCTCCTGCAGCAAATTGCACAGATGTCTCTGTGCTATCAATTTCACACAAAACGGTTGTAGGATGAAAATTGTAGGCAGGTTATTTACAGGCAAGTTCAAAATTGCACTGACAAATTTAGAGGCCCTAAGAGTATTAAGTTACAGTCTCCTCCCCTCCTGGCCCGTTCCAAATGGAAGTTTCTTTTGTCCATATATTAAAGAGAAAAAAGAATCAGAAGAAAGAGGAAATGGAAGCTCGGACCATAAAGTTCCCCTAGTACTTCAGAAGACTGTTCTTGGCACTGAAGAAACAAAAGAGGAGAGCCAGAGAAGCACTACACGCTGACAGCAGGGAGAATCAGGGGTCTAACCAAACTGCCAGTCTCCTGGCTTCCACCTCTCATAGCTGAGATGCTTATGAGAAAAGCTATAAACTTCACAACCTCCTGCAGTTGTTGCTTTTTTTCTGAGTGGGGACCAAACAGAGGTAAAATAAGAGGAGGCAAAGAAAGAGCTACTCCTCTCCCTGGCAAGGCTAACCAGCATTATCCTAGCACCACTCTCCCCCTTCCTTGGGTTGCTGTGAGAACAAACCCTCATAAGAGCATGGCACCCCAGCTATTTGGTGTGGGTAGATACTAAATATTTCAGCCCAGATGATTACAGCTTGGCAAAATCATAGGGTATGTCTACACTACCACCCTAGTTCGAACTAGGGTGGTTAATGTAGGCAACCGAAGTTGCAAATGAAGCCCGGGATTTAAATATCCCGGGCTTCATTTGCATGTTGCCGGGCACCGCCAATTTTAAATGTCCGCTAGTTCGGACTCCGTGCCCGTGGCTACACATGGCACGAACTAGGTAGTTCGGATTAGGCTTCCTATTCCGAAATACCGTTACTCCTCGCGGAACGAGGTCTACCGGTAGTTCGGAATAGGAAGCCTAATCCGAACTACCTAGTTCATGCCGCGTGTAGCCGTGGGCACAGAGTCCAAACTAGCGGACATTTAAAAATGGCGGCACCCAGCAACATGCAAATGAAGCCTGGGAAATTCAAATCCCGGGCTTCATTTGCAACTCCGGTTGCCTACATTAACCACCGTAGTTCGAACTAGGGTGGTAGTGTAGACATACCCATAAGAACATGATATCCACGTCTTATAATGAGAACTGTTAGGCACCTTTAGGTTGGAGGGGTCCCTACCACTTTCAATATATAATATTGATTTGAGACTATTACTATTCCCTGTTTTCATTTTTACAAAGAAACTGAATAGAAAAATGAGGAAACCCATGCTCAAACTCTGATCAAGGTCAGAAGTGACTAAGGGCCATCACCATCAGATAACTCTTTGCCAATCCAGATCACCGTGGCAACCATTTCACATCTCAAGCCAAGTCTTAGTACTCACTTGTATTAAAATGCCAAACCTCTTTCCCAGTCAATGCTAGTGGTACTCTGAAAGTAATATTTCAAAACAGTATTGTTGAGGACAGATGTGCCTAAATGAAACTGGAATCCATTCATAGAATCATAGAATCATAGAACTGGAAGAGACCTCAGGAGGTCATCAAGTCCAGCCCCCTGCCCAAGGCAGGACCAATCCCAACTAAATCATCCCAGCCAGGGCTTTGTCAAGCTGAGACTTAAAAACCTCTAGGGATGGAGATTCCACCACCTCTCTAGGTAACCCATTCCAGTGCTTCACCACCCTACTAGGGAAATAGTTTTTCCTAATGTCCAACCTAGACCTCCCCACTGTAACTTGAGACCATTGCTCCTTGTTCTGCCATCTGTCACTACTGTGAACAGCCTCTCTCCATCCTCTTTGGAACCTCCCTTCAGGAGGTTAAAGGCTGCTATCAAATCCCCCCTTACTCTTCTCTTCTGCAGATTAAATAAACCCAAATCCCTCAATCACTCTTCATAGGTCATGTGCTCCAGTCCCCTAATCATTTTGTTTGCCCTCTGCTGGATCCTCTGCAATGCTTCCACATCCTTTCTATAGTGGGGGGGGGGGGGTCCCAGAACTGGACATAATATTCTAGATGTGGCCTCACCAGAGCCAAATAAAGGGGAATAATCACTTCTGTGGATCTGCTGGCAATGCTCCTCCTAATGCACCCTAATGTGCCATTGCCTTCTTGGCTACAAGGGCACACTATTGACTCATATCCAGCTTCTCATCCACTGCAATCCCCGGGTCCTTTTCTGCAGAACTGCTACTTAGCCATTTGGTCCCCAGCCTGTAACAATGCTTGGGATTCTTCCATCCCAAGTGCAAGATTCTACACTTCTCCTTGTTGAACCTCATCAGATTTCTTTTGGCTCAATCCTCTCATCTGTCCAGGTCACTCTGGACCCTATCCCTGCCCTCCAGCATATCTACTTCTCCTCCTAGCTTAGTGTCATCTGCTAACTTGCTGATGGTGCAATCCATCCCCTCATCCAGGTCATTAATAAAGATGTTGAACAAAACTGGTCCAAGAACAGATCCTTGGGGCACTCCGCTAGAAACCGACCACCAGCCTGATATCAAGCCGTTGATCACTACCCATTGGGCCCAACATTCTAGCCAGCTTTTTATCCATCTTACAGTCCATTTATCCAATCCATATTCCCTTAACTTGCTGGAAAGATTATTGTGGGAGACAGCATCAAAAGCCTTGCTAAAATCAAGGTATATCATATCCACTGACTTTCCCATATCTACAGAGCCAGTTACCTCATCATAGAAGCTAATCAGATTGGTCTGGCACGACTTGCCCTTTGTGAATCCATGTTGACTATTCCTAATCACTTTCCCCTCTTCCATGTGCTTCAAAATGGATTCCCCTAAGAATCCCCTCCATGATTTTTCCGGGGACTGAGGTAAGGATGACTGGTCTGTTGTTCCCTGGATTGCCCTTCTTCCTTTTTTTAAAGATGGGCACTACATTTGCCTTTTTCCAGTCATCCAGGATCTCTCCAGATCTCCATGTGTTTTCAAAGATAATAGTCAAAGGCTCCGCAATGACACTTGCCAACTCCCTCAGTACCCTCAGACGCATTAAATCTGGGCCCATGGATTTGTGTATGTTTAGCTTTTCTAAATAGTTCCTAACTTGCTCTTTCCCCACCAAGGGCTGTCCACCTCCTTCCCATGCTGTGTTGCCTAGTGCATTTGTCTAGGAGCTGACCTTGTCCGTGAAGACAGAGGCAAAGAAAGCATTGAGTATTTCAGCTTTCCCCACATCATCTGTCACTAGGTTACCTCCGTCAACCAATAAGGGCCCCACGTCCTCTCTGATCACCCTCTTATTGCTAACATGCCTGTAGAAACCTTTCTTGTTACCCTTCACATTCCTTGCCAGCTGCAATTCCGATTGCGCTTTCGCCTTCCTGATAACTCCCCTGCATTCTTGAGCAATATATTTATACTCCTTCCTAGTCATCTATTCAAGTTTTCACTTCTTGTAAGCTTCCTTTTTGTGTTTAAGCACACCAAGGATGTCCCCAGTAAGCCAATCTGGTCGCCTAACATATTTTCTTTTCTTACTGTGCATCGGGATGGTTTCTTCCTGTGCCTTCAATAAGGCTTCTTTAAAATACTGCCAGCTCTCCTGGGCTCCTTTCTCCTTCATGTTAGCATCCTAGGAAATCCTGCCCATCAGTTCTCTGAGGGAATCAAAGTCTGCTCCTCTGAAGTTCAGAGTGTGTATTTTGCTACTCTCCTTTCTTCCTTTGGTCAGGATCCTGAAAACTACCATCTCATGATCACTGCTTCCCAGGTTGTCACCCACCTCTACTTCCCCTAGTAGTTCCTTCCTGTTTGTGAGCAGCAGGTCAAGATGCACATGGCCCCTGGTCGGTCCCTTAAACACTTGTACCAAGAGTTATCCCCAACATTCTCCAAAAACTTCCTGGATTGTCTGTGTACTGCTGTATTGGTCTCCCAACAGATGTCAGGGTGATTAAAGTCCCTCATGAGAACCATGGCCTGCAATCTGGAAGCTTCTCTCAGTTGTCCAAAGAAAGCCTTGTCTACCTCATCCACCTGATCCGGTGGTCTATAGAAGACCCCATCCACAACATCACTCCTGTTGCTTCCACCTCTAAACTTAACCCATAGACTCTCAATAGTCTTTTCTCCCTCTAAAAACTGGTGCTCCGAGCAATCATACTGCTCTCTTACATACAGTGCAACTCCACCTCCTTTTCTCCCCTGCCTGTTCTTCCTGAACAGTTTATACCCTTCCATGACAGTGCTCCACTCATGTGTGTCATCCCCCCAAGTCTCTGTTATTCCAATCAAATCATAGTTCTTTGACTGGGCCAGGGCTTCTAATTCTTCCCATTTGTTTCCCAGGTTTCTCGCATTTGTGTACAAACACCTTAGATAACAAGTTGATCACCCTGCCTTCTCCATCCAAGTCAGGGGTCCTCCTTTGTTGCTTGTTCCTCCTTGTGATTCTTCCTGGTGTCCGACTTCCTCACTTACCTCAAGGCTTTCGTCACAGCCCCCCAACGAACCTAGTTTAAAGCCCTCCTCACTAGGTTTGCAAGCCTGGCCACAAAGATGCTCTTTCCCCTCTTGGTTAGGTGGATCCCATCTCTTCCTAACAATCCTTGTGCCCGGAATAGAGTCCCATGGTCAAAGGAACCAAAGCCCTCTCTCCGACGCCACCTGCGTAACCATGCATCAACTTCCTCAATTCGACGATTCCTACCTGGACTTTTTCCTTCAACTGGAAGGATGGACGAGAACACCACTTGCGCTTCAAATTCCTTGATCCTTCTTCCCAGTGCTACATAATCTGCTGTGACCTGCTCAAGGTCATTCTTGGCCATATAATTTATTCCTATATGGAGAAGCAGGAAGAGGTAGTGATCCAAAGGTTTAATCACTTTCGGAAGACTTTCAGTCACATTCTGAATGCGAGCTCCCGGTAAGCAGAACACTTCTCGAGATTGCAGGTCTGAACGGCAAATGAAGGTCTGGACGGCAAATCCCTGGCTTCATTTGCAAGTTCGAATGACTACATTAGCCACCCTAGTCCGGACTAGAGTGGCTAGTGTAGACATACCCATACTGCCTGAAACAAGTGTTCTGTCTATGTAATACTTCAAAAACATTGTTGGGTCTTCAGTTGGTTATAGCCCTACAATATAATCGTGCCTCCCGCTTCTTTGCCATTGAATTCATTGAGCCCAGAATTTCACCCATAAAGTGCTGTTATATCTGCCCATGTTAGATTACTTTTGGCTCACGCTGAAATTTCAAGCGATACAAAAAACTTAACACTATGAGGTTTTGCATTGGAAAGTCATCTACTTGTAAACTAAAAAAGGGAATTCATGACCCATTTTAGATTTCATCTGACATTACGGATAGGGCCACCAATGGGTGAGGAAAGAGAGCAGCTGTCCTGGGACCTGGTAAATTAAGAGGCCTGGGGTTCTCAGCTTTGCAGCAGCAGCGGCCAGAGGCTTGGGTGATTTAAATTGCTGCTGGAGTGCTGGGGATCACAAGCTGGGCAATGCTGATGTGCTAACTGGGAGACACTGGCCGCCCCTTCTGCCCAAGGCACTGGTTCTTCTGATGCCTGGAGTTGGGCTACTCTCTCATCTTGCCCAAGACAGCCCTGTTTCCAGAGCTGCTTCCAGGCACCTCCATAAGGTAGATCAGGTTCATATTGACTTGAATGGACAAAATCCTCATCTATAGAAGGAAAATTAATATGCAGCACCCAAGAATACTAGCTAAGAAATCTGCAGATTCTATCACCCAGAAGAGTTTGGAATTTTGTTAACCACATCAAAATTAACCATTCACCATTCTTGAGCAATTGAGATCCTTAGCTCCACTCAGCACCCTGCCTCCCACACACATGCACTCCTTCAGGTTCACAGAGGTCTTGGAATTAGAAGGCATGTAAAGAAGCCTAGGAAATCATTCTTACTGAATCAATTAAGGTATAAAGGTTATTTTTGCTTTCTTTGCCATAAGCAAAATTTCTGAAATAGTCAAAAATTACAAGTTAATAAATCTTAATCAAGACTTTGCTGGTGATTTGACAGTTGGTTCAAAAGCTATTCATATTAGCTTTTTTTTTTAACTGAGCTAATAAAACTCACAAAAGATGTGTAAAATCCAGATTGCTTCAAACAAGTTTGCATTGTATTATCAGATATTAATGGGCTGATTTAAATTGATGTCAAAGTTCACTAGGTTACATTCTTTTGAAATATGGACCAAATTCTCTCTACAATAAACCAATATGCATGTGGAGCGATTTCATTGACTACAAATGAGCGCAAAACCCATGATATTCCCTTTGTACTGATTACACTTTCCATGGCTATATTTCGCCCTTTCCCCCCATTTATTTACTCTTTTAATGTGCATTTTACTATTCTGAATGCCGCTGGCATAGCAATCTTGGAGATTCAAGTCATTTGTTTAGCCACAGAATATGGCCAAAGATAAAGCAAGCTTTCCCCACCCCCTGCTATCCTGACAATATGTATTAACCGTTACCTATAGCTGAGAGCATAATGTATGGCCCAGTGGACTGAAAATGGCATTGTAGTAAAAAATTCTTGTTCCCCTACTCCTGATTTCCCTAAACTGATGTTGAATTGTATACAAATTCCCTCAAATTACTCTGCAAGGGTATGTCTACACTACCCCGCTAGTTTGAACTAGCGAGGTAATGTAGGCATACCGCACTTGCAAATGAAGCCCGGGATTTGAATTTCCCGGGCTTCATTTGCATAAGCGGGGAGCCGCCATTTTTAAAACCCCGCTGGTTCGAACCCCGTGCAGCGCGGCTACACGGGGCACGAACTAATGAAATGAGGAGTAATGGTAGTTCGAACTAGGAAGCCTAGTTCGAACTACCTAGTTCGTGCCCCGTGTAGCCACGCTGCACGGGGTTCGAACCAGCGGGGTTTTAAAAATGGCGGCTCCCCGCTTATGCAAATGAAGCCTGGGAAATTCAAATCCCAGGCTTCATTTGCAAGTGCGGTATGCCTACATTGCCCTCCTAGTTCAAACTAGGAGGGTAGTGTAGACATACCCCAATATATTATATTGTAGGAAATATTATTATACTCCATGAGCACCCTAAGCTGTGGTAGGCACCTTGCTAATAGAAAAAGAAAAGGGAGAGGAGAAATTAAACTTGGCTGCTTTGCCTTAATCAGCAACACTGGTTTTAGTACCTGGTGTAACTGTGGAAGCCCTCCCAATGGAGTCTAACATAATCATACTTAAAATCATTCATTTAAAAAAATTAACCCCAAAGATACTCCATGGGGTTGCAATATCAGTCACATCTCCCCCCTAGAAAGGTTACATGCAATCCCGGCCGACAATACTATATAAGGGTATGTCTACACTAAAAAGTTAATTCGAACTAACGGATGTTAGTTCGAATGAACTTTGATAGGCGCTACACTAGCGCTCCGCTAGTTCGAACTTAATTCAAACTAGCGGAGCGCTTAGTTTGAACTAGGTAAACCTCATTTTACGAGGACTAAGCCTAGTTTGAACTTACTAGTTCGAATTAAGGGCTATGTAGCCCCTTAATTCCAACTAGTGGGAGGCTAGCCCTCCCCAGCTTTCCCTGGTAGCCACTCTGGGCACCATCAGGGAAACTCGTATGCCCCCCTCCCGGCCCCGGAGCCCTTAAAGGGGCACGGGCTGGCTACGGTGCCTGTGCCAGGTGCAAGCCTGCCAGCACCCAGCCAGCAGATCCTGCACCTGGCACGCCATGAGCCAGCCACCCGATGCCCCCCAGCCCTCCGTCTCTTCCCGGGACCAGGCTGGTGGCTCTCGGGAGCCTGGCCAGGACCGCAAGAGGCGGGCACCCACCTGGTCTAGTGCAGACATCGTGGACCTTGTCCATGAACTCCGCACTAGGAACAGGAAAGTGGCCGTCTAGGGCAGGAGAGCTGCCAGCCTGTCCACCCCGGAGCAGGTAGCATGAAAATCAAGGTGGTCCACTGAGACCCCCGACCCTGAGCCCTGAGCTTAGAATGGCCGTACTGGGTCAGACCAAAGGTCCATCTAGTCCAGTAGCCTGTCTGCCAACAGCAGCCAACCCTAGGTACCCTGGAGGGGATGGACCAAAGACAGGGTATGTCTACACTACCCTCCTAGTTCGAACTAGGAGGGTAAGGTAGGCATACCGCACTTGCAAATGAAGCCCGGGATTTGAATTTCCCGGGCTTCATTTGCATAAGCGGGGCTCCGCCATTTTTAAATCCCCGCTCGTTCGAACCCTGTGCCGCGCGGCTACATGCGTCACGAACTAGGTGGAATGAGGAGTAACGGTAGTTTGAACTAGGAAGCCTAGTTCGAACTACCTAGTTCGTGCTGCGTGTAGCCGCGCTGCACAGGGTTCAAACGAGCAGGGATTTAAAAATGGCGGAGCCCCGCTTATGCAAATGAAGCCCGGGAAATTCAAATCCCGGGCTTCATTTGCAAGTGCGGTATGCCTACATTACCCCCCTAGTTCGAACTAGCGGGGTAGCGTAGACATACCCACAGTGACCAAGCCATTTGTCTTGTGCCATCCATCTCCAGCCTTCCACAAACTTTGGGCAGGGACACCATTTCTACCCCCTGGCTAATAGCACTCTATGGACCCAACCTCCGTGACTTCATCTAACTTCTCTTTAAACTCTGTTTTAGTTCTAGCCTTCACAGCCTCCTGCAGCAAGGAGTTCCACAGGTTGACTCTTTGCTTTTTGAAGAAGGACTTTCTGTTACTAGTTTGAAGCCTGCTACCCATTCCTTTCCTTTGGTGTCCTCTAGTCCTTCTAATATGGGAACTAATGGAGAACTTTTCTTTATGCACCCTCTCCATGCCACTCGTGCTTTTAGAGACCTCTATCATATCCCCCCTCCGTCTCCTCTTCTCTAAGCTGAAAAGTCCCAGTCTCTTTTGCCTCTCTTCATATGGGACCTGTTCCAAACCCCTGATCATTTTAGTTGCCCTCCCCTCTCCCAGCCTCTCTCTTCCCCTCTCCCCTCTTTTTCCCAGTCTCCCCCAGTTTTGTTCAATAAAGAGAGATTATATTTTTGAACACACATTTTCTTTATTTTGTACATCCGGAAGGGGGGCTAGGGAAGGGTAAGTGGAAGGAGGTGAGGGAGGAATGGGGTACGCGCCCCCGATGGGGAGGACTGGGCTGGCTCTGCGGGCTTCTCGGGGTGGAAGTTCTCCTGCAGCCCCCCGATTGCCTCCTCCCCCTGGATGGCAGCCTGTGGCAAGTGCAGCCGGGCTGATGGCCGAGTGCTGTGATGTGCCCAGTGTGGGCACTCAGGGCACTCCAAGCCAGGACTGCTTTGCAAGCGGGGAACCCTGAGAAATGTCTGTCCGGGGTGGGGGTCGGGTCCCTTTAAGCACAGCCCTCGGCTAGCCTGAGACAGCAGTTCCACACTCTGATGCCCTGCCGGCACTGCTTCCGGCCATCCTTAACCTCTGTTCAGGGTCCACTCTGTGTGGACATGCTAGTTCGAATTAGCAAAACGCTAATTCGAACTAGTTTTTAAATCTAGCTGCGCTAATTCGAATTAGCTTAGTTTGAATTAACTAACGCGTAAGTTAGTTCGAATTAGCGCTGTAGTGTAGACACACCCTGAAGGCCTTAATAATAGGCCTTTCAAGGATATTGTGGGAAGATGTCATATATGTCACACAGGAGCTGTATGGATCTCTTACCACTGAACCCAACATCCATGTGGCACAAAATCAGTGGTGCTCTACACAGATTGGGCTAGCTGATCTAAATCAAGATTAAGGGCCAAGTAGAGACATTGGATTATAAGAGATCAAACAGAGGAAGGAAGGAAGAGGGACGGGGGCAAGGGTGACAGATACAAAACCCTAAACAGTACTGCACCTGACTTCTTGTGGTTTTAATTGATATAACCAGGTTGAACATTCCAGAAAAATGTATTTATGCAGCTAAAAAGTCTATACAAGCCAAAAAATATCATAAAGTCCAGGCCAAAATTTGTAGGGCTTCTTTTTTTTTCAAACAGACTCCAAGAGACAGAGTTCAAATCTGGATGTGCTTTATTTATATGTGAGGTAAACACATAAGTCAGTAAGGGTTCCTCAGTGAAGTTAGCATAAATGCAGAGCATGCCTTCCCATGGAGCATACTTTCTTGTAAAACCAGTAAAATCAACAAACAAATTTGAGAATAATAACAAGAAATAAAATATTTTGTGTTCTAATCTGTTGTGAATGTTTATCTAGTAAATACATAGTTCAAGTTCCTGAACTACCCAGATTGATTTGATTAAAAAAAATTCCTGTACCGATTGTGTCCCAGAGCAGACAGATTTTATTACAATGCCTGACATGCAGCTTCTCTGGCTACACAACAGAGCTTTCAAACAGTGCTTTGAAGGCCTTGTTTTATTGGGAGGAATTCTCCACTTCTCGCCTGGATACATCCTGGTACAAACAAGAGCTTCTGTCCAACATACAAGTATTTTCTTGTGGACCATGTAGTCACTAAAAATTCTGGTAAATATCTTCCCTGTTCACACCGAAAGAAATATCTGCGACTCTTCAGCCATTTCCACTTTACCACCTCATCCGCTTCGGGAAACAGGATAAAAAAATAAAAGGGAAAGAAAAATATGGGAGGAAGAGCAAATGGGGGCACAGTCTATACAAACTGAAAAGTTGGCTGCATCACAAGAGACAGGAATAATAGAATCATAGAGCAATAGAACTGGAAGGGACCTTGAGAGTTTATCGAGTCAAGTCCCCTGCCCTCACGGCAGGACCCAGCACTGTCTAGACCATCCCTGATAGATGTCTATCCAACATGCTCTTAAATATCTCCAGAGATGGAGATTCCACAACCTCTCTAGGCAACTTATTCTATATTAAGTTCAATTCCTAAAGATCTTAACTAGTCTATGTTGTACCTCCAGCAACATGCTAAATTGCTCTCCAGCCCACTGTTGACTATCTCCTAGAGTAATGCCTTCTTTACAAATACAGGGAGCAATGGGATAAAATCCCATTCAGACAAGTACAGCAACAGCTATCAGATACCACAATGCTGGGCACACTTCCCTGTTCTTCTAAGCCGCTGTACATTTCATACCTACCATTTGCTAGCTAGCACATATGGATAATGGTTAACAGACCAATAATCAAGAGAACACAGTGCTTTTTAAGGATAGAATCAGCAGCCCATTGTATTAACTTGGCTTAGTTTTTAGCATTCCTCCAACCTCTTATGCACAATGAAGGAATCTTTTGTCACTGCTGACAGCTCCATCTACTTTTCCCCCACAGCTCCTTTTATACACATAAAGTCATTGGGCAGCACATTTCCCAGAAGAAAGGTATCCAGTGATTTTCAGACCTGACTCTGGCTGAAGGCATGCACTTTAACGTAGAACAAGTCATTGTGAGGAGTCAGTCCTATACCATGAGGAGGAAGAGGATAATGTGCTTGTCAGGGAATATTAGTTTACCTGCTCTACCTTGCATTTGTTATTATAATTGCTTATATGAATGAGGATGGATTTGATTAGCTGTCTGAGCAAATTCTTAAAATTATGTTGTTTTCAAATCCTAGTCATTATCAACACATCTTTAATGAGATCTTCCATCTCTTTAATGGCAGGTGGTGCCATACAATCTAATTAGTAAATTTTAAAACATGCAAATTACCCACTTTGTTTCTCATTTATTCTATGTCTGTTTTACGCATTAAACTATAATGCAGTTTGCAACTGCATGCAATTCTATTTTAAAGAGAAACAGAAAGACTACATGAAAATCAAGTTAAGCAAAAATTTATGTTCTGAATACTAACCAGGTTGTTCAGCCATTCAGCAAAGAAAAACATTTAACTTCCTTATTTCTGAAACTTCTTTTCTTCATCTCTGAAATCCTCTGGTACTTTAGAGCTGACTAATGACTTCCCATCATGCATCTTCTCAAGGACAGCTTCAGTGATATTAATTGTTTTGTGCTATGTGCCTTCTAGAGCCTGAATAAGGGACGCATTCTGAATTTATTTCTGGGTTTAACTGTTTTAATTTTAGATTGGCAGTTTACCTTTAAGGATTATCCGGTTAACCATAAAACCTAGAGTAATAGGAGTTGTGCCCACTTACATCAAGATCCCTTGGCTAAGAGAACAAAATGCTGATTATTAAAATCATGCCATATTTAATTTGTGCACTAATCAACCTGTATACGATATGAGCAAAATTCTGCCCTCTTCTTAACCCTATGGATCATTTATTCACAGTGCATATGCTGTACTTTTTACGGGCTGAAAATACCTACATTAAGTCATATAGGGTATGTCTACACTACCACCCTAGTTCGAACTAGGGTGGTAATGTAGGCAACCGGAGTTGCAAATGAAGCCCGGGATTTGAATTTCCTGGGCTTCATTTGCATCTTGCCGGGCCCCGCCATTTTTAAATGTCTGCTAGTGCGGACTCCGTGCCGCGCGGCTACACTAGGCTTCCTATTCCGAACTACCATTACTCCTCGTTAAGTAACGAGGAGTAACGGTAGTTCGGAATAGGAAGCCTAACCCAAACTACCTAGTTCGTGCCGCGTGTAGCCGTGGGCACCGAGTCTGCACTAGCGGACATTTAAAAATGGCGACGCCCGGCAAGATGCAAATGAAGCCCGGGAAATTCAAATCCCGGGCTTCATTTGCAACTCCGGTTGCCTACATTACCACCCTAGTTCGAACTAGGGTGGTAGTGTAGACATACCCATATTCAGTACGATATGCAATGCAGACCTATGGTGTGCTAGCTTGTTTAACTACAGTAATTCCTCATTTAACACGTGCCCACTTAACACGTTTTCGCAATAGCACGATTTTTTTTAGGGAACATTTTTTTTAATTACATGACCATCCCCGGAATAACACAATTTCCCCAGCCAGCCCATTTCTGGTGGCTGCGTGGGGCTTTCCCCACCTCCCTGCAAAGCGGCAGAGGGTTCGCCGCTCACCGCGCTGTTCCCCGGTGACCTTCCCTTGCTGGACGCAGTGCGGGTCCTGGCAGACCTGTCACAGGGGCATACTCCCAACCCAATCCCCCTCCTCTCTCTTCCCCTTCCCTTCCCCAGAGTCAAACACCTCCCCTGCCTGCTGTAACCCAGTCACCTTCCTCCCCCAACCTTATGTCCCGGTCCCAACAGACACCACTGCTTGAAACACAACCCTCACCTTTTCCATTATTTTCAATGGGAAAATTGACCCCACATAACACATATTCACTTAACACGATCATTTTCTGAAACATATCTGTGTTAAATGAGGAATTACTGTATAAATCCCTAACATGTAGCAGCAATATATAAATTACTATGATATGCCACTGGATACTCCAAAAATGTAGCTTTTAAGGCAATGCCAATGCATTTATTGTTACATACTCAGTAGCTAAGGATAAAACAATATTGATGAAAATCTGAAATTGTTACAGTTACTTCTATTCATTAGACTATTTGGCTCCCGTTCCCCAAGAGCCCAACTTTCAGCTGATCTCTCATGTTACTTTATTAATTAGCACCTCAGTCTAAAATTAGTTTGATCAGGTCAAGTGAAATGGTGGTATCATCTTTGCTTTAAAGAGGACTCAAAAAGATATCCAGTTGTTATGCTACATCAGCTTGCAAAGAACCATTCCATCGATTTACTGTAGATTCAGCACTTTTGCACACTTAATGTAAATAAATGTCTGGCTTCTAAAAGTCAGGATATATTATCAGAAGCTTCAGGGGGAAGCCAAGTTAGTCTGTACAGGATAAACTTAAAAACAACAAATAGTCTGGTAGCACTTTATAGACTAACAAAACGTGTAGATGGGATCATGAGCTTTCGTGGGCACAGCCCCATTCTTCAGATGACTGCAATTTTGAGTTTAGGATGTCCAGATCCAAAATAAATTGGGGAGAAGGGAGACGGTGGAAGGAAAAAAATGGAAGGGGTGGGAAACAAGAAGCAGAGGGTAAGTAAATATCAAAGGGAAAACCAAACAGGCAAAACTGGTAATCTATAAGCAACTAAAAATCTATAAGCCCCCTCCCAACTCCCGACCCCTTTTCTTTCTATATAGCTGTAAAGTATATAACATACAATTGATGACACATGAATAATAAAATTTTATATATATATACATACTACACAATGTATCTAGCATTGCTCGGGTCCTTAACTCAATTAATTTTTGTTTTTCTTCATTTAAATCATTTCTCTGGTGAGGCTTGGGAAGAGGCGTTCCGTATGCAGGCTGCCCCAAGGAGATAGGACTTAGCCTAGCCCTCTCTCGCCGCAGCATTTTGAGGCCAAGTGAGAAATGCCTATCCATGGCCGCTGAGCTCCAGCAGGCACATCTGGGGGAGAGATGCATGTTCCCCTGCTGGGGCAGGCACAGGTTCATCTGCCCCCTGCGCTCCCCAGCCCCCATTGCTGAGGAAATGCAGCAAACTGGGCACTTTCCCTCACTCTCTGACAAGGGGAACAGCCAGCAATGATTCCATATGAATGGATGTGGGGAGCTACCCAGTCCTCCCTAAGAGGGTGCCTGGGGGTGAGTGCCTCTACACCGGGGCAGTCGCAGATGGGGGCCTGGGGAAGGGTGAAAGGTTGCCCCCAGCAAGCCTCTTTCATCTGCCTGGTGATTTTGTCTTTTCTTTATGGTTTTATGCATCCCAGTATGCAGGGTGTGGGGAGCTTCAGTCTCCTCCCCTTCCCGACCCCAACCAAATCCTGGCCTTGCTTTAAGTTAGGATAAGAGGAAGCTGCATGCCAAATGTGGTGGTCCTAGCTCTTACCATTTAGGAAGAGTTCTTGGACAAACTGATGGACAGACATACTTGTTTGCTCGCAGACTCCCTCAAATGTGTGTGTGTGTCTGTGTGTCTGTATGTGTGCGTACACATGCAAGAGACCTATATTACATTATTTAAGATAGGGCCCTAATCCTGCATTGTGGTCCAGAAGAGATCAACAATATACCAGTATGCAAGCTCAAGGCAATATTTGGTAAATCTTTTGGTAGCAAGAAATTATCCTGGCCACCATTTCCTACATAAAACCATTTATAAGCCAGCATTAAGGTGTTTTTAATCGTTTTACAATATGTTCATCTTTCCTGCCAGAACAAATTCATTTTGGAGCAGGTGACTGTATGCAAATCTTGTTTTTTAGATATTTAATTGTGAAATGGGTGGTTTTCCAGATATTAAATGGTTTCTTTGTGATAAAATGTGAAAAGGCAGCACTCAGTTCTGGAATTCCTACTTTAACCATACTCTTTTGCAATCTCATATTTTGGATGGTCTTTGAGTGGGAAATTAAAATATGAAGTCATTTATTATACTATGTCCATTAAATCATTTTCTAATTTCAACTAGCATCACCATAGTATGTGTATGTCATTTTAGAGCCCTCGTCTACTCCCTTTTTGTTCTTTTTTTGTTGCTGGGGGGCAAAATGCCCTTTTATCTAAATGGTGTGAGATTGGGCCATTAATTAGCATTAGGTCCATTTCAAAATATAGGAAAATCTTGTTGAACTTGATGTTTTTCATTTTCATTCTTAAAGCTCTTTGAATTGGCCAAAAACTATTCTAGTATCTTTAAAATTATTTCCCTATTAAAATGATCCATTATTAGATTTCTTTCAGCCAAATAAAATTGTTGCTACCAGAAATTAATGAGGCAGATATACTGAATGGAGCAGTATAAATGCTAAATTTCTTAATATTGTAGATTTTCAGTTGAATGAGTTTTTATGGCTTGGTAAAATAGAAACTAAGAAAGCGAAGATACCTATCTTTAAAAGAGGGAACAAAGGGGACCCAAGGAATTAAATACCAGTCAGCATAATTTCAATACCTGAAAAAAATACTGAAATAAATTATTAAATACCAACTTGTAAGCAGCTAGAGGATAGAGTTACAAGTAATAGGCAGCATGGATTTGTCCAGACCAACCTAATTTCCTTTGACAGAGTTACTGGTGGATGGTGGAGGTAAAGGGAACAGCGGTAGATGTGACATATCTTGATTTTATTAAGGCTTTTCACACATTTCCATGTGACATTTTCAGAAGCAAACTAATGAAATGTGGTCTGGATACTGCGAGGTGGGTGCATAACTAGTTGAAAGACCATACTCAAAGAGCAGCTATCAATGGTTTGTAGTCAAACTGGGAAAATAGTGGCAATGGGGATGCTAGAGAGGGCTTTTCTTGGCCAATAGTATTCTATATTTTTATTAATGATTTGGATAATGGAGAGTATGCTTATAGTGACTTTGACAAGTTAGTAAATCGGTTGAAATCAACATGAAGACATTCAGTAAAGGTAAGTGCAAAGTAATACACTTAGGAAAAACATCAAATACACCACTACAACAAGAGGAATAACTGGCTAGGCTGAAGTAATGTTGACAAGGACAGTCATAATGGATCACAAATTAAATAAGAGACAATATGATGCAGTTGCAAAAAAAAGTCTAATTCTTGAATGTATACACAGGAATGTCATATGTAACACAGGAGGTAACTGTCCTGCTCTACTTGGCCGTGGTGCAGTCCCAGATGAGGTATTGAGGCCTCAGATGGAATACTGTGTCCAGTCCAGGGTGCCACACTGTAGGAAAAATATAGACAAACTGGAGAGAGCTTAGAGGAGAACTACAAAAATCAAAAAGGGTTTAGAAGACTGGACCTATCAGGCAAGGTTAAAAAACAGGCCTATTTAGTCTTGTGAAAAGAAGACTGAGGAGGGAACTGATTAGAAGGCGATTTGAAACCTTAATGGCTGTTCCCAAGTAAACGGCGATCAGCTGATTTCCCTGCCCACTAAAGGTAGGATAAGAAATAATTGGCTCAATCTGCTACAGGGGTGATTTTGGTAGATTTTAGGAAAAAAACTTTCCAACTGTAAAAATAGTTGAGCTCTGGACTAGGCTTCCAAGAGTGGCTATGGAATCCCCACCACAGGCTTTTATGAACAGTTAGACAAATATCTATTAGGAATGCTCTGTGTATAATTAACCCTACCTCAGCACAAGGGTCTGGAATGGACTGCTTGAGGTTTGTTCCCTAGCTACATCTCTGTGATTCTAGGAGTTATATAGTCAGCTGCAAAGAGTTCTGACAGAGACACAGAAGCATGTACTGGGGAAATTCACAGGTGGACTTTGTAACTTTCCTTCAAACTGATATTAATTTTCCCTTTAACATTCACATTACTCTAAAAGCTGTAAACATACTTTATAAAAATTAGGACTGTCAAGCAATTGAAAAAATTAATTGTGATTAATCGCATGATTAATCACATGTGCCTCCCCTTTGAAAAGCCACCGCTGACCCTAGGCTCCATGTAGCACTGCCCCTTTGAAGTGCCAGGGCAGTGTTTCCAAGAGTCAGCGCAAGGCAGACCCTGAGGTCAGATGGAGTCCCGAGCTGACCTCGGGCTCCATTCAGCATTGCCCCTTTGAAGCACTGGGGCCATCAACCTTCTGCCAATCAGCTGTGTGTGGTTTCTCCTTTAAAAAGCCACCTCTGGCGTTTTAAGAGGTCAGCTGCTATGGAGCCCAGGGTCAGCTGGGGACTGCCCAGCTGATCCCAGGCTCCCGTGGCATTTCCCCCAGGTTCCATTGCCTCTTTGAAAAGCGCAGAGGTGGAGTTTCAAAGGGGCAGCTGCCGCTCCAGCTGATCCCGGGCTCCGCAGTTGCGATGCCCCTTTGAAGTACTAGAATAGCACTTCAAAGTGTCAGTGCAGCATTAATGCCCATGATTAACGCGTTAAAAATTAATACATTAATCCTTCCCTGCATTAATTGCAGCCGTTAACGCATCTGAATTGACAGCCCTATCCTTGATTACTTTGGTACTGTGAGATGCTTAGTGCTCCAGGTGCCACTGGGGGCATATGAGGGAACTTCATGCCTCTCAAAAGGCTCTGAAGACCTCAAGAGAGTGAACCCATTCTCATTAAAATAATAGAAGTTACAGAGGACAGTCATAGGGACAGGCAACATCAGGGCCGTCCTTAGGATTTATGGTGTCATAGGTGGGATTATTAAACTGGTGCCCCTATGCCTGACTTGCTCTTCCACCCTGACTCCCTCCCCTTCCCTTCCCAGAGACCCCAGCAACTAATCCCCTCCCTCAGATTGTGCTATAGGCAGCGCATTTGGCCCTCTCTAGGACCCAGCCCTGCTGTTTCATGTGTAACCCTTCCACCAGGTAGGCCCGGCAGCAACCAGGGCTAGGTTCAATATCAAGGGCTATGTCTACACTGGTGGGTTATTGCGCAAGAAGGGCTGTTCTTCAAGAAAGCATCCACACTGCCCACCTGCTCTTTCGCAAGAAGATGTACAGGACAGCGTGGTAAGAGAGGGCTTCTTGCACAAGAGCTATGCTCTTTTTTAATAGGTGTAAGCCCTCTTGCACAGGAGCTCTTGCTCAAGAGGGCAGTGTGGATGCTCAGTTGGGATTTCTTGCGCAAGAAAGCCCTATGGCTAAAATGACCATCAGAGCTTTCTTGCTCATGCGAGCATCCACACGGCCATGGATGCTGTTGCACAAAAGCACAGCTCGCACATGGCAATGTGGACGTTTTCTAGTGCAAAAGTTCTTGCACAAGAACCCTTGCGCAAGATGTTCTTGCGCAAGAAACCTCCAGTGTAGACATAGCCTACGGGTCCATCTCACACAGAACCGACTCGAGCCCCCAGCCAGTAGCCTGGGAAATTCACACACCCCTGGGCACCTCTGAGAGGCAATGCTTCCCCACTCACAAGCACAAAGTATGAGTGAAGAAAGAAACTTTTAATAAAAGAGAGAGAAGTCACATGGCATTATCTTGGGAAAATACCACAACAGAGTTCACTTGCCCAAACTTTCTCTGTACCTCACTTCAGATGCCCCACTTACAGCTCTTTCCAGTTAGTGCAGCCTCTGACACATCATCCAGATGACTCCCCTCCTTGAGCCTGAGGCTAGGCCACCTTTGTACTACTCCTGGGGCTATGTCTACACTGGCAGCTTCTTGCGCAAAAATGCTTTTGTGGAAGACGTCTTATGCAAAAACTCTTCCACAAAAGAGCATCTACACTGCCATGTGCTTTTGCGTAAGAGATGTGCTTTTGCGCAAGAGCATCCATGCCAGTGTAGATGCTCTCTTGCGCAAGAAAGCTCTGATGGCCATTTTAACCATTGGGGCTTCTTGCGCACGAAATTCATTTTGCCTGTCTACACTGGCCTCTTCTGGAAGAGCTCTTGCACAAGAGTGCTTATTCCTCATGGGAAGAGGAATAACTCTTCCGGGAGAAGCCCTGTTTTCCAACACTGTACTGTAAATTTACTTCTGGAAGAACTCTCGTGCAGCGTAGACAGCTGGCAAGTTTTTGCAGAACAGCTGTTCTTGTGCAAGAAGCTGCCAGTGTAGACGTAGCCCTGTTGTCCGCTGGCCACTCCCACCAGCTGGTCATTCCTGCCAGCTGCTCCACTGGCTGCAATGGATCTGGCTCCCAGCCAAACTAGTGACTTCAGCTCTTAGTGATTTCAACTCTTTAGCCATCACCTAGGCTGGCAAAAGATGGACTAGCAAAAAGACTCCTCATGGAGTCTGCTTTAGGTCTGTCTTTAAAACCAGGAAGAAAGGGGTAGGTTGAGCCAGTCTTTCAGCTCCCACCTGGCAGGCATGAAGCAGGCTGACTCAGCCCTCAAGCCCTTTTCACCCCAACTCAGTTCACTCAACTCTGGCAGGGGGGAGGCTTGTTCCTCTGAGACCTCTTACAATGATGGTGTCTCTCCTGCAAGCACTGGTGTCATATTTTACAGTTCCCACATTTAGGGGTAGCATGATTTGTGACCCCATACAACAGCCCTAAATTAGTTACAATACACCACATTCCATTCCAACACTGATCTGCCCTGGCTCAATTGGATTTACATAGCCACACCTCGGATTCCTTCCCCCTACTGGCATGAGCTGTATTTACATATCAACAGTTAACAGTTAATTACCTTGCAAAGCTAAACAATTGGAGTGAGCATACCCACACCCAGGGCAGCTCTCTCCTTTTAGCTGGCTGATAACAAGCAGTAGTTTTGCCCCTGCTTACACGTGCTCCACTGCGTCCGTCCATCCCAGCAGAGTGGTGCCCCAGAAATACCAGTGCCCTAGGCAACTGCCTATTCTGCCTATGGCTAAGGATGGTCCTGGGCAACATGGAGGACAATTACGGGCTCAGCTCTCTTTCAGCCACTTTGCCACTTGCTCTGTCAGGTTCAATTTTGGTGGACTTTGCCACTGTGGTTCAGTAATTTGATATTTGATCCAAGAATGGAAAGATTCTAGGAGGTGCAGAATGTATGTAAGCAATAAGAATTAATATCGGGTAAACCCGAACTATAATGACCAATGTCCTGTTCAAACTCAGTTCTCAAGGAGTCAGTAACTGCATTTAGATTCCCAGGGATCATGATATTATGCCTATTAAAAATTCCAATTGATCATGCAAATGGTCTTTAATTGAATCAACAGATTCCTTGGTCAGCACTTAGACTACTATGACAGGGTATGTCTACACTACCCCGCTAGTTCGAACTAGGAGGGTAATGTAGGCATACCACACTTGCAAATGAAGCCCGGGATTTGAATTTCCCGGGCTTCATTTGCATAAGCGGGGAGCCGCCATTTTTAAAGCCCCGCTGGTTCGAACCCTGTGCAGCGCGGCTACATGGGGCTCGAACTAGGTAGTTCGAACTAGGCTTCCTATTCCGAACTACCGGTACACCTTGTGTACCAGCGGGGTTTTAAAAATGGCGGCTCCCCGCTTATGCAAATGAAGCCCGGGAAATTCAAATCCCGGGCTTCATTTGCAAGTGCGGTATGCCTACATTACCCCGCTAGTTCGAACTAGCGGGGTAATGTAGACATACCCACAGTGAGGCAACCATGCCAATGGTTAAGATGTGCAATAAGTAATCAAGAAGACACAGACATCCAGGTTATCAAGAGGGACTTGGCCTTGCCTCACAAGAAAGTAGTCCTGCCTCATGGAAATTGTTGGGAGCCCCCAGCATACAGAAGTAAGGAATCTTCCATTTCGTGATGTCCATGATCTATCCAGCCTTGCTTCTATTAGGCTCATGATTGATATGCCAAGACAGTCCATTTTGTGTGAGTCAGTGATCTGATGACCATGCCTGTGAAGAGCTGCAACATTCCATGATATCATTGTGACTGGCTGGCAGAAATCCCAGATATGATTGGATGCATTGTCACAGTATGTGGGGGGGTGGGGGAGCTGGCATGAACCCTTCATATTTGAGCCAAGGGAAGAGGGCACCAGCAAGGGATCTACACAGAGAGTAAGGTAGGGGCCTTAATGCTGGTGCTGAGTGCTAAGTTCTTCATGGTCAAAAGCAAGAGCAATGATTGTCACAAAGAAATACCTCATACCACTGGGATGGGACTGAGGCACTGTAATGACACCCTTTTCCTGATCTCCTCGGACTTGCTTCACACTGTTATCCAAGTTGTTGAGTCTCTCAGGAACTTCCGTCAGATAGCTAGGTGCACTGCTGCCCTGCATCTTTGCTGCCTGTGCTAGCCATCTCTTTTAGAGTTCTTATTGGGCCACTCCACCTCGCACAATGCCAAGGGGTATTTTGGGCAGGTCTTCATCGCTGATGGAATAGCCCAATGAGCAATCCTCAACTTCAGCTGTTACACTTCTCCACCATGATGGGGTACAGATTAGACTTGTCTGAAATTTGCATAAGGAAATAGCATGGAGAACCAATTCAGAAAGGAAAGAATAAAAGTTCAAATCTGCCCCTTCATGCAGATCTGTCTTATTGCATGGCATTCAGTCAAAGGAACCATAAAGCAAGCATTGTTCAAACACATAGCTGAGCTCACATTTCAAATCTCTTTAGACAAAATTGCTCTCTACAAACTGTAACAATATTATATTGAAGGTGAAAGGTGCCAGACTGATAGCTCTGGAGGCAGATGTTTTCTGTTCGTTCACAATAGCACAGCATGCGATGAGGCAGTGTCCCACTTCCCATCACTGCCTCAGACCTGGCTTGGACAAACAGCTGCACAAGGGCAGTTCATTCAGGCGATGTCTACATTGCACAGTTATTTCAGAATAAGCTATTCTGGAATAGTTATTCCGAAATAGCTTATTTCAAAATAACACATCTACACTGCAGGGAAGCCTCAAAATTAGTCTGAAGCAGGCTTCCCTAATGTAGACGTGCTATCTTGATTTAGAGCCCCAGGAGGAATAACTTAGAATGGGCCCGGTGAGGGGCTATTTCGAAATAGCAGAAGTGGAGCGTCTACACATGCCTCATTTTGAAATAGCTATTTTGGAATAGGCATTATTCTTCATAGAATGAGGTTTACAGAACTCGGAATAAGCCATCCATTATTTTGAAATTATTTTGAAGTAACAGAATTGCTTTGTAGATACTCACATAGTTATTTTGGAATAATGGCCATTATTCCGAAATAACTTTGCTGTGTAGACACACCTTCAGTGTTTGGGCTGAGTGCAGAACAGGATCAGAAGCAGGTAATACATCACCACAATAAATTAATGATGATGATGATGATGATACCACTTAATTCTTACGTAGCACCTTTCGTCAAAAGGCTACAAGGCCATCTCCAAGAGAACAAATCCCTCGCCAAATGCCATCACACGTCTCTGTGTCATGGTAAGCACATGCTCGAAGGATTGAAAGAGAACTCAGTAATGTTAGAGATTGAGGAGATAGAAAAGAGTAAAAAACAACAAGGTACATTGGGGAATTACACACAGACATGCCATGTTCCAAATCCAAAACCTTAATATATCTAGCTAAGATGCTGAACCTATGCTATGCCAACATGACTTCCAAGATATAACTCACAGGGATTGAGAAAACTCAAACGTGACTAGGAAATCTGTGCTTTAATTAAGTTGTCAGTTTTGATGCATCTTTAAAGTAATGTTATTGCCAACAGAAATCTTCAATCTAAATGAAAAAGTACATGATTAATTTTACGAGGTTTTGGTTTGGGCTTTTTTTTGTTAGCAATGTATTTTATTAGTGATAGATTTCTCTGACTACCTCAGCTGTTCTAATGGTTTCTTCTTGAGAAGGCTTTGGATCAAAGGGAACATATTTGAAACCTTTATTATAGTGTCACACTGGGTATATATTTTAATAAGGAGACAGTAGAAGCCATTAAAAAGTCAACATTTGTCAACAATTACTACACAGTTACCATAAATATCTCCTGCTCTAAGTCCCAGAAAAAACTTCAGTCATCCCAGATGCTTGGTAGCTGTTGTAAAATGCTAACTTTCTAATAACAATCACTGCAAGCAAACTTCCAGTCTGAGACAAATCTAAATCTGTTTCTGCTCCAGAAGAAAATTGCTAAGGGTGCATCTACACAGCAGTGTTAGTTCAGAATAATGACCCTTATTCCAAAATAACAAAGCGAGTGTCTACACAGCAATTCCATTATTTTGAAATAAATTTGAAATAATGGAAGGCTAATTCCAACTTCTGTAAACCTCATTCCATGAGGAATAACGCCTATTCTGAAATAGCTATTTCGGAATAGTAGTAGTGTGGATACTCCACTGCAACTATTTCGAAATAGCTCCTCCCCAGAGCCATTCAAAGTAGTTACTCCCCAATGCCTCCTGGGGCTTTATATTGAGGTAGCACATCAACATTAGGGAAGCCTGCCTTGGACTAATTTTGAGGCTTCCCTGTAGTGTAGACATGCTATTTTGAAATAAGTTATTTCAGAGTATTTCTTCCAGAATAGCTTATTTCAAAATATGCGTGCAGTGTAGATGTACCCTAACAGATTAAATTTGCAATGGAACTATAAAGAAGACTCATTTTTATGAGTTATATTGACTTGAAATAATTCCCAATGGGGTGTCTAGATTTGGTTTTGTGCCCTACAACGTTCACTTCTTAATTAGCATTTGGTTGTTGTCATTCCTGAAGGTAATATCCTCTTTCTCAGGCCTCCAACAGCAGGTAACTTCAGGAATAATCTCGGCACTGAACAAATTACTTCTAGATTCTCTTTAGAACTGCCTCTCTTTGAATCCTCCAGCCCAAGAGTTGAGATTCTTTCTGTATTTAATAATCACAGAGTATAGGTATTAGGTGAATTGCAACCCTGTACACCTTCAGGGTCAGCTGGTGGTTACATTGATCCCCATGGGAAGGATGCAGCAGTACCAGGCCCATACGCAGTGGTTGTGGGGGGAGGGGGGGGAAGGTGTGCAAAGAGTGTGAAAGCACCCCTCTCATGGTCCTCCATGGTCCCTCATGGGGCTGATTCTGGCTGGCCAGGGGAACTCAGGAGCAGTGCATTGTCCCAGTTGCCAAAGCCTTCCCGCCCCATGCTTTGACCAGCCAAGGGAAGGCTGGGGCTGGAGCACTTTCAGAAAAAGGCGTGTGTGGATGGGGAAGAGGGTTTTGTTTTGTTTTTTTCCAAAAGAAGAGGCCTCCAGGAAAAAAGCACATATGGATGCTATCTTTTGAAAAAGCAGGTTGATTTTTCAATGCGCTTTTTCTATGTGTGCGCTCTCTTTCTACAGAAGTTTTTCCAGAAAATCTCTTCCAGAAAAGCTTCTTCTGAAAGAAGCCTGCAGTCTACACATAGCCTAAATGAGACCAATGGAAAGCAAACAATTGCTAGATAGTATTGATATAAAACAGGCTGTGGGGCCACATGTAAAGGAAAAGGAAAAGGTGTTCAGTACACCCAAACATTGTATTAGAATGAATTACTGCACCTTATCAAGAATAAATGGAGCTGGCACTTGGAAATTTATATGCTTCAACTATTGCCTCATATCCCATTCCCCTAAAGAATGTAGCCACAAATGTGTAGTCATATATATACACTGCAATAAAGTGCAAAAGTGTATTAAAATCTTAATAGATATTTACACCTGTCTAACTGAAATCAAAGCCTGCACATGGAAGTAAATGGAAATATGCTAATTTGCAGCAACCGAGGACCTGGTCTATGGTGCTGGATGGAACATGGATGGAACATGGTCTATGGTATTGGATGGAACTATTAAAGATACCAGTGTTTTAAAACTGCAGTGAATCATGCTGGATATGCCATATAACGTAGCTGTGAAAATGTTACTCTGTGCCAAGTATGGATCTTGTTTATGTGTTTGTATCACCTTTGCATTGTGAGTAATAGACACCTACAATAGATCTGTATTTCAAACCCTATGCTGCTTCTGCGTGACACCCCCAGACAGAATGGCATCAGCAGCTCTGGGTCAGACCAATGCATTATGTGGACCACTATCCTTTCTTCAACAGTGGCCAGTGCCAGAGCTTCAGGGGGGTGTACAAAACAGAGCAGACAGAGTGATGTTCCAGGACCAGAGAGTCCTGGGGGAGGACTGCCGGCTGGGCTCCCCGCTGCAGCACTGCCTGGCATGCCATAACTAAGCAGCTAGGCACAACCCAGTGGGGCTGCCCCAGGGGGCCAGGAGCTCAGTGCACAGGAAGCTGCCCAGTAGATCAGGGAAGGAGGTGGAGGAACCAGTAGGGCAGCGAGACTGGTGGCAGAGCTGGCCAGGTGGCTGGCAGCTGGTCCAAGACTGGGGGAAGCTGGTAGCAAGGGAGCCAGAGATGACCTCTCAGGACTAGTCAGGTCCCAACGGTGCCAGACTAGGGAGGTCCAACCTGTACTTCAGATTGTTTGCCCAAAAAGAATAACTTTGAAATGGGTTAAGTCCCTTTACTGCCCCCTTCCTGACTTCCTCTGCAGTGAAGATCAATTCAAAGAATTAATCTAGTTTCTTTGCTATGACCTTGTCTCTTCAGTGCTTCTTCAGTACCTTAGTTGTCTGGTAGCCCCACGGCTTGTTTGACAGGTTGCCTGCTTCTGATGCTCTTGAAATTCTTCACTCACATGCATGATATTCCTGCATTTTTGCAAACCTGGGCCATAGCTTGAAATCAAATTTAATATTAAGTAATTGATTAATTAATCAATTGAATAAATACTTAGCCTTTCAATGGAGCAGTCACTATTGCAATGTTACATTTACCATTACTATTAATTGTCCATATTTGTGAGCAGGTCAAATTTCTGAGCAGGACTTTTGTAGTAGATTTCAAGGTTGAAATCTAACAAACTACAATTGCCAAGTTAATATATTTTATAGCCAATATTTGAAGAATGTTTTATAAGAATGACTCTTTTTTAGTGATTGAATAAAGCTAACAGGAGAGTTTAGAGAGGAAGTTCTCCAAGTAAAAGAGGAGTAAAAACGGGACGCTTGTGGTAAGTGGCTGTCTGAAGTGTGTGTTTGTGGGGGGGGGGGGGGAGTTATTTGCTGTGTGCTGAGCTTGTGTTTGTCTGTTTGGTTTGTTTGTTTGTTTGATTGTTTGTTTGAAGGAGCTTCTAAAAGGTTTGAAACCTAGAAGCCTCTGTTAATTGGCTGAACCTCAGTCAGGGGGAGGGGCTACCAGAGCTATATAAGCCGGTGATTCAGTGACCAGGGAGCTTGCAAACAGGAACAGCTAACAGGAGAGTTTGGAGAGGGAGTTTAGAGGGGGAGGTTAGAGGGCACTACTGACTTCGGACCTTTTTAAAAACATAACTCTTAAAATCTATATTCCAGAGGTTTAAAGAGAATCCCAGTTTACACTTAAACTTATTCATTAGAAAAATGGAGACAGAAGCCCAGCAGCAGAGTGGGGGCTATCCTGTTTATTGCGTCGAGTGTAATATGTATGATTACCTGCCCTGTGGGTGGGTGGCGTATGTGTGCACTCGTTGCAAGGAGCTCCTGACCCTCAGAGACCGAGTTCGGGCTTTGGAGGCCAGGGTGGCTGAACTGGAGGAGCTAAGGGAGGCAGAGAGCTATGTTGATGAGACTTTCAGGGACACTGTAGTACTGTCCCACCTCCAGTCTGAGAGCCCCAGTGCTCTTAAGGAGGATGAAAGTCTCAAGGGAACAGAGCATTCAATGGGAGCAGAGGGAAATAATCCTGTAGTTGGGACCCTCCTCCCAGAGGATGTTGCGGTATCCTCTCGCACTGAGGATACCTCTGAGGGGGAGGGAGTGCCAGTTAGGAAGAGGCAGGTGTTAGTAGTGGGTGATTCGATCGTTAGAAACATAGATAGTTGGGTTTGTGATGACCGGGAGAACCGTATGGTCACTTGCCTGCCTGGTGCGAGGGTTGCGGATCTCTCAAAGCATCTAGATAGACTTATGTGTAGTGCTGGGGAGGAGCCGGTGGTCGTGGTACATGCAGGAACCAGTGACGTAGGGAAGGGTAGCAGAGATGTCCTGGAGGCTAAATTTAGGCTGCTAGGAAAGAGACTGAAATCCAGGACCTCTATGGTGGCATTCTGGGAAATGCTTCCAGTTCCACGCGCAGGGGCAGGTAGGCAGGCAGAGCTTCAGAGTCTCAATGTGTGGATGAGACGATGGTGTAGGGAAGAGGGGTTTAGATTTATTAGGAACTGGGGACACTTCTGGGAGAGGGGGAGCCTATGCAGGAAGGATGGGCTCCACCTAAACCAGGGTGGAACCAGACTGCTGGCACTAAACATTAAAAAGGCCGTAGAGCAGTTTTTAAACTAAGAGATGGGGGAAAGCCGATTGGTGCGAAGATGCACGTAAATCGGAGGGAGACTTCTCTTAGAGGAGAATCCATTGATAGAGATTCTCTAAGCTGTAGTCAGAAAGAGAGGAGGGGAGAGGACAAACCATGGGCCAGAGCAGACAAACAACCGCATTCTAAGGAATCCAATGCATCAGGGAAGGGCAGACAAATAAGCAGTGGCAAATTTTTAAAGTGCTTCTACACAAATGCTAGCAGTCTGACTAATAAGATGGGTGAACTGGAGTACCTCGTATTAAATGAGGAGATTGACATAATAGGCATCACTGAAACCTGGTGGAATTAGGAAAATCTGTGGGACACAATCATACCGGGATATAAAATATATAGAAAGGATAGAGCAGGCCGGGTGGGTGGCAGAGTGACACTGTATGTGAAAGATAATGTAGAATCAAATGAAATAAAAATATTAAATGAATCAACACGTTCCATAGAATCGCTATGGATAGTAATTCCATGCTCCAATAATAAGAAATTAGCAGTAGGGATATATTACCGACCACCTGACCAGGACAGTGATACTGACATTGAAATGCTGAGGGAGATTAGAGAGGCTACCAAAACAGAGAACTCTATAATAATGGGGGATTTTAATTACCCCCATATTGACTGGATACATGTCACCTCAGGAAGAGAAGCGGAGATAAAATTTCTCAATGGCTTAAATGACTGCTTCTTGGAGCAGCTGGTGCAGGAACCCACAAGGGGAGAGGCAATTCTCGATTTAGTCCTGAGTGGAGTGCAGGATCAGGTCCAGGAAATAACCGTTACAGGACTGCTTGGGAATAGTGACCATAATATAATAACATTCAACATTCCTGTGGTGGGAAGAACACCTCAGCAGTCCAGCACCCTGGCATTTAATTTCAAAAGGTGAATTACACAAAAATGAGGAGGTTAGTTAAACAGAAATTAAAAGGCACAGTGACTAGAGCCAAATCCCTGAAAGCTGCATGGAAACTTTTTAAAGACACCATAAGAGAGGCCCAACTTAAATGTATATCCCAAATTAAAAAACATAGCAAGAGACCTAAAACAGTGTCACCGTGGCTTAACCGCCATGTAAAAGAAGCAGTGAGGGACAAAAAGGTATCTTTTAAGAATTGGAAGTCCAATCCTAGTGAGATAAATAGAAAGGAACATAAACACTGTCAAATCAAGTGTAAAAATGTAATAAGAAAAGCAAAAAAAGATTTTGAGGAACAGCTAGCCAAAAACTCAAAAAGAAATAACAAAATGTTTTTAAGTACATTAGAAGCAGGAAGCCTGCTAAAAAACCTGTGGGTCCTCTAGATGATCGAGCTATAAAAGGAGCAATCAAGGACGATAAAGCCATTGTGGAGAAACTAAATGATTTCTTTGCTTCAGTCTTCACGGCTGAGGACGTTGGGGAGATTCCCGAATTGGCACCATCCTTTGTGGGTGATGAATCTGAGGAACTGTCCCAGATTGAAGTGTCATTAGAGGAGGTTTTGGAACAAATAGAAAAACTTAATGTTAACAAATCTCCAGGACCGGATGGCATTCATCCAAGGGTTCTAAAAGAACTCAAATGGGAAATTGCTGAACTATTATCTGTGTTTTGTAACCTATCCTTTAAATCGGCTTCTGTACCTAATGGCTGGAAGGTAGCCAACGTGACACCAATATTTAAAAAGGGCTCTAGAGGTGACTCTGGCAATTACAGACCAGTAAGTCTAACTTCAGTACCGGGCAAATTAGTCGAAACAATAGTAAAGAATAAAATTGTGAAGCATGTAGAAGAACATAATTTGTTGGACAAAAGTCAACATGGTTTCTGTAAAGGGAAATCCTGTCTTATTAATCTATTAGAGTTCTTTGAAGGGGTTAATAAGCATGCGGATAAGGGGGATCCAGTAGATATAGTATACTTGGATTTTCAGAAAGCCTTTGACAAGGTCCCTCACCAAAGGCTCTTGTGTAAATTACATAGCCATGGGATAAGAGGGAAGGTCCTTTCTTGGATTGCGAACTGGTTAAAAGACAGGAAACAAAGGGTAGGAATAAATGGTAAATTTTCAGATTGGAGAGGGGTAACTAGTGGTGTACCCCAAGGGTCAGTCCTGGGACCAATCCTTTTCAACTTATACATAAATGATCTGGAGAAAGGGGTAAGCAGTGAGGTAGTAAAGTTTGCGGATGATACCAAACTGTTTAGGATAGTCAAGACAGAAGCAGACTGTGAGGGACTCCAAGAAGATCTCACCAAACTCAGTGATTGGGCAGCAAAATGGCAAATGAAATTTAATGTGGATAAGTGTAAAGTAATGCACATTGGGAAAAATAACCCCAACTATATGTACAGTATGATGGGGGCTAATTTGGCTATGACAAATCAGGAAAGGGATCTTGGAGTTATCGTGGACAGTTCTCTGAAAACTTCCACGCAGTGTGCAGCGGCGGTCAAAAAGGCAAATAGGTTGCTAGGAATTATTAGGAAAGGGATAGAAAATAAGACACAGAATATCTTACTGCCCCTGTATAAAACTATGGTATGCCCACATCTTGAATACTGTGTACAGATGTGGTCTCCTCACCTCAAAAAAGATATTTTGGCCTTGGAAACGGTTCAGAAAAGGGCAACTAAAATGATTAGGGGTTGGGAGCGGGTCCCATATAAGGAGAGGTTAAAGCGACTGGGACTTTTCAGTTTAGAAAAGAGGAGACTGAGGGAGGATATGATAGAGGTATATAAAATCATGAGTGGTGTGGAGAGGGCCGATAAAGAAAAGTTATTTATTAGTTCCCTAAATAGAAGAACTAGAGGACACCAAATGAAATTAATGGGTAGCAGGTTTAAAACGAATAAAAGAAAGTTCTTCTTCACACAGTGTGTAGTCAACCTGTGGAACTCCTTGCCAGAGGAGGCTGTGAAGGCTAGGACTATAATAGAGTTTAAAGAGAAGCTAGATAATTTCATGGAGGTTAGGTCCATAAAAGGCTATTAGCCAGGGGATAAAATGGTGTCCTTGGCCTCTGTTTTTCAGAGGCTGGAGAGAGAAGGCAGGAGACAAATCGCTCGATCATTGTCTTCGGTCCACCCTCTCTGGGGCATGTGGTGCTGGCCACTGTCGGTAGACAGGATACTGGGCTAGAAGGACCTTTGGTCTGACCCAGTACGGCCGTTCTTATGTTCTGAAGCACAAGCTTACTAATTTTAATGCTAGATTTTTCTCAGGTCATCTTCTCACAGCAAGACACTTACTTATTCTTAGCCAAGTTTAAATCAGCAAGATCCACAGATGTAAAATCAACAGTGATCAGTTTCTTTAGTATAACTAATATATGTAGCATGCTTCAAGTTCACCTTGATGTAAAATTACACTTTGTCCTAAAACACTCTCCTGAATGTTGTTACTGACATTAACAATTTTGGGTTTGGAAGGGAGTAAGTAGTTTAAAAAAACAAATCTATTGCTTAGAAGTTGGTTTTTTTTAGAGTCTTTTATGCCAATTTACTTGGATTTACAAAGGAGAAATATGCATATAGCGGCGTTGAGCAAAAATCCCCAAATCCCTGAGTTCTTTGGGGGCTAACTAAAAGTGCAGACTCAGCAAAGGAAACTTTCGATTTTTCTTTCATTTAGTCTAATTTCAGATTGTGTTTTTAATATATTCTCATCACCCTGGGTGAACCCACATAGTGCAGGCTCTCAGATATTTGCTCCTCGGTTTCTCTGCTACTTCCATCATATCTAGTAGATGTCATCAGCATAGCTCGACAATTAATGTTATCTGAATCCTCTGACTTGTCATTCATGCTTAAATTTGACACTAATTACCTTACCCATTAGAAAGATAGCTTCCCCAATTATCACCTCTAATATCATTAGCTCACAGACATTTACCTTCATCCCTCATCCCCCTTCTGTTCTGAAATTTGATTTCTCCTTTTCATATGTGTTCATTTTTTTGATTGTATCCTTTGGTATATATGGTCATGCCAATTTTCTTCCACTATTTGATCTGAGGAAGTGGGTCTGGCCCACAAAAGCTCATCACCTAATAAACCATCTTGTTAATCTTTAAAGTGCTAGATAGTCCTGGTTTTTGTTTTTCCCCTCTTCCTTACTCACTGTCAGGTACACAGAGTGGGAACCTTTCAATTTCAAGGGTTTCCATAGTTCTATCATATCTATTAGAGAATCTATTAGTGACAATTTCTACGTCAGCTTCATAGATGAATAGGACAAAAATCCCCCAAACAAAAAAGTATATGACAAATATAATCATTATATATAGCTTACAGTAGGCCTTTAGAATATACCTATTTCTTTAAAAAAAAAAGAAAAGAAAAGTTCCGCTAGTAACAGCAGACATCAGGAGGAGGATTCACCACATCATTCTGAGGTAGCAAGGAGTACGGGGAAGGTAACCTTTGTCTCAGGAGATTCCTTCTCCCTCCTGGAAGAGTGGACTTATAGGGAATGTCTAGAATACAGGCTTTTGTGGACAGAAGTTTTGTCGATAGTATCTGTCGACAAAGCTTCTGTGCTTCTGTCAACAAAGAGCGTCTAGACTACATCCAGTTCTATCGACAAAGCAATGTCGACAAGACAGTGTAGATGCAAAGGACAGTGTAGATGCAACAACACCTTCTGTCGACAAAAGGCGTTATTCCTCGTAGAAAGAGGTTTACCTCCTTAGACAAAACTGCTGAGTTCTGTCGACGTTATGTCAACAGAACGCAGCGGCAGTTTAGACGCAGGTATAGTTTTGTCGACAAAAGTCCACTTTTGTCGACAAAACCCTGTAGTCTAGACACACCCACAGTGGTTCTGTGGAAAGTCTCCCTCTTCCTGAGGCAGCTCCTTCAGTTTCCTAGTTTTGCGATAAACTTAAAGAGGGTCAGATTTTCACCCATAGTATTTTTCATATGCCAGCACTGCAGGGCTGGAAAGGAATCAGCTTGTACAGTCTCCCTACATTGAGGTAGGCCCAAATATTATAGATTACAGTAACAGTTATTTGTCTAACATTTCTTAAAACCTTCAGTGATGGAAATTCCATAACCACTCCTGGAAGAATTTTCCACAGTTTAACTATCCTTATAGTTGAAAGATTTAGATTAGAAATTAGGAAAATCTCTTTGCTGGAAATTAGTCTAATTTTTTGTTATCCCGCCTTCAATGGAGATGGAGAACAACTGATCACCATCGTTCTTAGAACAGCCCTCAACATATCTGAAGCCTTATCAGGTTCCACCTCAGATTAAACATGCCCAAAGCTTTCAACTTGACAGATTTTCATTTCTGATGCTCTTTTCTGAAATCTCTCTAATGTATCCACATCTTTCCTAAAGTGTGGCATCCAAATTCAGCACAGTGTTCCAAATGAGGGCTCACCAGTGCCAAGTATACCACAATCATTACGTCTGGTTTCGTAAATATGCACTCTAAAAGCATTAGCTTTTTTCTAATCACATCACATTGACTCATTCAATTTGTGATCCACTAGAACCCTCAGAACCCTTTTAGCAGCACAGTTCCTAGATACTTATTCACATTTTGTAATTGGGCATTTGATTTTCCCTTCCTAAAAATAGTACTTTGCATGTGTCTTTGTCCTTCCAAGGGCTTACAACCCCTCCCAGCTTGGTGTCATCCACAAATTTTATAAACCTAAACTCCACTTCATCATTCAAGTCATTACGTTAAAATATCGATGAGTATCAGAGCCAGAACAGACCCTGAAAAACCTCAGAAGATATTTCCTCCCAGTTTAGCAGCAAACCATTATACCTGCCTTTGAGTATGGTCTTTCAACTAGTTCTTCACCCACCTCATAGTAATTTCATCTAGATCACATTTTCTTCATCCACTTCATAGTAATTTATTGGAAATCATATTTCTATAATTTGCTTTTGAAAATGTTGGATGTGAGTGTAGTAATTTGTCTATTTCTCCAATTTTTGGAGGATTCCTTTTTAATGTTCACATAATTAAAGAGCTAATAGAAACAACAAATATGATTCTTTCTTTGCACTTTTAATATTGTCTGAGAAAGTGCCAATTCTCCTGGCCCTGCCCACACTCCCCCCAGAACTCCTACAATAGGCATTCTGGGGGTGGAATGTTGCTGCCCCCAGTGCCTTCCCTCCCCATGCTCTGGTGCTGGGGAGTCTGGGGACATGTGCTGCCCTCCCTCCCTGTGCTCCAGGCTGGGGAGCATGGGGCACACACACTTCCGGTGTTCTGGGGTGCACAGGCCCACCCACCTTCCTCTCCTGCCTGTGGTGGTGGTGAGTGCATGCTACACTGCCTTACCTCCACATAGTGGGGGAGGGAGGCGAAGCAGCTTGGCTCCCGTGGGGGGGCAGGACCTCAGCATAAGAGGTGGGACTGGGAGATTGCCTCCCTTCATCAACTGCCCATGCTTCTGAATTCTTTTTCTCCTTAGATTGTTTTCCTGTGGGAATTTACCTACCAGTTTTCTGAGTTTGTTAAAGTCTGCTTTTGTGGAAGGCCACTGTCTTTACTTTGCTGCTCTCATTTCTTTCATAGATGTGCTCATTTTTACTTCATGAGCCTGAAGTCTCATTTACACAAAGGGTAATTTATATTGCTTTTTTACTGTCCTGGAAGTATGAAGGTACCTACATTTGTGTCCAGATTTTAATTTATGTCCATGTTAAGACCACTTAGTACTGCCAGAGAGATATGAAGGGGTATTATTGTAAACAAGAATTGGGCCCTTAATATGCCTTGAGAGGCTTTTACATATGACAACTCTTGGATTTTTCTTGAAAGGGATCAGTTTATAGTGAAAATTTTTCATTTTTAAATTTTAGTTTAATTTTCAGCTTGATCTACAACATGACAAATTAAAGAATTGTTTTTGTTGTTGTTTCAGAGATGGTTCCTATTATCCTAAAGTCTGCTGCTTTCTGCTGAATTGTTTTATCTCTATTACACGCCAGCTGATTCCTGCAAGGAGTATTGGTTTATTAAACTGAAGGTTAATCCATAAAAATTAATGGCATGTATTTTAATGAATGTAAACTTATCATTTTTAATAAACGGAAGCCATATATTAAGGGGAAGGATCTGATAGAAAACCTACTAATAAGTAACTAATCATGACAGTAATTAAACATGATACGTGTGGTAGAAATTCATTGAAATTTTAATGTGATTCATTAGATTAAAAAGGAATATATGTTAACTTTGATTTAAAATTGATTTGATTAAACATATGGTATACATAGATTGAGATCAGCTTAGGCTGTGTCTAGACTATAGGCTTCTTTCGGAAGAAGCTTTTCTAGAAGAGATCTTCCAAAAAAGCTTCTTCCAAAAGAGAGCATATACACAGCAAAAGTGCGTGGAAAAAGCAATCTGCTTTTTCGAAAGATAGTGTCCACACTGAATGGACACTATCTCGCATTTAAGCTGTGATTACTACGGACGGAGTGGCCACTAGGGCATGTGCTTTTTCCTCTGTCCTCTTCTTTCGAAAGATCTCCCTCTTCCTCATCCACACATACCTTTTTCTGAAAGAACTCTTTCGGAAAAAGGTTTCTTCCTCGTAGAAAGAGGTTTCCCAGTGTCGGAAAAACCCCTCTGTTCTTTCAATTTTTTTTCTCGAAAGAACGCGATTGCAGTGTGGGTGTAAATCAAATTTTTTCAGAAAAACGGTCATTTTTCTGAAATAACTCCGCAGTGTAAACATACCCACAGCAAACCACAGTTAGTCTCTCTGCCTCTTCGTACAAGGAAGAATGGGCTAGGGTAAGAGGTACATAAGTATCTTTGTGGATAAGCCTCAGTTTTAGGCTCCACTGTGATTCACAAAACTCCTATTGAAACTTGTAGATACCTAAACTCACTCAGCATCTAACTCTTCAGAGTAAAATTTCTCTTGGGACTTATGTACTGGCTTCTGAGCATGTGGACATCTGCCTCACGTTAGGTCATTCGGATGCCTATATCTGGCCTAAGCCCCAGAACAATTAATTGGAGTAAGATGTTAATTTGCCTAAGTCATGTGGTGTGCTGTCTTGTAGGTATGCTGAATGGCTACCTGCCAGATCAGATCCCACTCACACTCTTGGTTGGTGCTGCTGCTATTGCAAGAGGAAGAGAAGGGGGGTAGAGGGGTGCAACCTGCTTTATAACTTTTATACCAGGGTTAGAGCTGGAGTTCAAAACTATGCTCTGCCTAATGGGAAAGTGAAGATCCCTGTTCAAATCCTGCCTTGCAGGACACTACTCAAGCCACTAAGCTATAGGATATTCTGAGATGGGCCTCCCTCAGTATTTCCTGTTGCAGCTATTCCACTATCAATAAATGATGAAAGTGACTGGAGGAGGGATACTGAATCTGGGATCTCCCACCTCCCATGTTCATGTCCCAGCCACTGGATTATAGTCCCTCTCTCTCTGTGGCCCAGTTGTTGTTGCACTGCAGATAAATACCCAAATAGCCATTGGGCCAGACAGCATGGAGTGGATATGTAAGTCAGGAGGGTCTCAAAGTCCTGGCTTGTGGGTGATTGTGCAGTCCTGGTTGTGAGGGCCCATCCGTTATTGGCTCTCTAGCCCTGCCCCTTCCTGCTTAAAACCCTAAGGGCTTTGCAAAATTGGACAAGAATATTTAGCATCTGTTGCTGTTATTCATAAAGCCCCCTGTAGCAGGAATTTCCTGGCTACCACGTCCATATACAGATATGTGGGCACACTGTCCCCCAAACACCATGGCTATGTCTATACTGGCATGAATTTCCGAAAATGCTTTTAACAGAAAAGTTTTCCGTTAAAAGCATTTTTGGAAAAGCGCATCTAGATTGGCAGGATGCTTTTCTGCAAAAGCACTTTTTGCGGAAAAGCGTCCGTGGCCAATCTAGATGTGGTTTTCCGCAAAAAAGCACAGTACTGCTTTCCGCAAAAAAGCCTTTTTCACGATCGGGGCTTTTTTGCGGAAAGCAGTACTGTGCTGTCTACACTGGCCCTTTTGCGCAAAAGTCTTTCGGAAAAAGACTTTTGCCCAAATGGGAGCAGCATAGTTTTTCCGGAAAAGCACTGATGATTTTACATGAGATCGTCAGTGCTTTTCTGGAAATTCAAGCGGCCAGTGTAGACAGCTGGCAAGTTTTTCCGGAAAAACAGATGATTTTCCAGAAAAACTTGCCAGTCTAAACACAGCCCATGAGAGCATCTCTTCTAACTTGTGGGTGATCATAATAAGGAGTGTCCTGAAACACAACCAGAGGATGGAGCAGTTGTGGGGCACTGGTCATCTCTTAAAATCTTTGGAGGAGGCATGTTAACACAGACCTGAAGAAGGCTGCCTCTACCTATCCCTCCTCACCAGATCTGGGATACATCTCTTGGTCCCAGGGCCTGTTGGAATGATGGGAACAGAGTTGGAAAATGAAAGGGCTCCAGTTCAAAACTGAACCTCCAATTGAACCAGTAGTGTTTGGTCCAATTAAAACTCTAAGGCTATGTCTAGACTACAGAGTTTGGTTGGAAACATTGTCATTTTTCTGACAAAACTTGAGCTACATCCATACTGCGTGCGCATTCTTTCAACAGTAAATCGAAAGAACAGAGGGCTTTTTGTACAATTGGTAATCCTCATTCTACTAGGAAGAAGCCGTTTTGCAAAAGAGTGCTTTCATGAAAAAGATGTGTGTGGATGGGGAAGAGGGAGTTTTTTCGGAAGAAGAGGGAAGAGGAAAAACCACAGGTGCCTTGGTGGCCATTCTGTCCATAGGAATCACTGCTTACATGCGAGAGAGCATCCAGGCAGTCTGGATGCTATCTTTCAAAAAAGCTCATTGCTTTTTCAGTGCGCTTGTGGAGTGTGGGCACTTTCTTGTGCAAGAAGTTTTTCTGAAGATCTCATGTGCAAGAAGCCTGTAGTCTAGATGTAGCCCAGACCTCCTTTCCTCAGCAGTATTGTTTGCATAACATTTTCAGTACAAACTCAACAAGACTCCCAGAATTAAGCTACCAAATAAGAAATGCCCAGTTGCCAGCAGTTCACATGAAATGACTATGGGCAGCATTGATTGGGATAATCTTTTGTTCTTAAGTCAGGGCTACACACTGGCTCGGGCATTTTCATCTCATTATGCAATCATTTACACATGCAGTTCCCATTTTACTAACGGGAGTTACAGTAGATGTATTAATCTCTTTCCTTCTGTCTCTAATTTTTCTCTGCTTACACTCTGCTTTCTTGACGCTTGACAACTAAAAGCACTTTAAAGGCATGACAGCTATAGCAGATTTTTACTTTACTGGCAAATCAAGACTATCTACAATTTCTGACTAAGGAAATATATTCCAAACTCAGAGAGTCTGTCTGTAAAACTTTTGAATTAGTCCTTACCTTTTGGATTTTTGAGTAGGAATTTTTTTTAATGTAAAGTCAAAGAGGCGTTTAAATTTAATGCTTTTCTATGGTGCCTCATTGATTTTCTATGACTGTCAGTCTCCATTCCCAACACAGAGAGAGTATTAATCTGGATCAGTGAAAATTTCTCCTCACAGGCCTTCACCCTGTTATGCCATACCGAGTCATTCGATTGACTTTGCCCGTAAGGGTGTTGATTGGTACCAAATGTATTTGAGAAGGATATTTGACTACAGGGATCTTAGCTGGGACCAGTAAACTAATTTCATGTAAACAAAACTGCAGGCAAAATTATATATCCTGCACAAGGTGGAAGCTGTCCATGAATAGTGCTTAAAGAAGACAAGTAGAGCTTAGTAGCTTAAAAAAATGGCTGAGCCAAACTGACAAATCACACTACATCCAGAAGTAATATAGAATAGCATCAGCATCAAGTAGAGCTCCTTCTCCAAGTATTTCTAATTTGGGATGAATTAGCTCAAAAGCATTAAAAAGACTATTAAAAAGACATTATAGTTTATATCTGATTATAAATAATACATAAAGTGCAGCATTTGAAATAATGCCAACAATAAATCACAGAGGAATATTAAAATTGTGCAATTACCTGGATGGCACCCTCCCCCCCCAATCTAAAGTTCTTTACTTGTCCTTTTCAAACTAGGATTGTGAGCAATTTATAAGGGGAATTCTACACACACACCCTTAAAAGACACCAACACTTAGTGGTAAGAGGATAAGGTAACACCTGGGATAGGTTCCATGCTTATCCTTCATATGAAGACCTGCACATAAGCTGTCAAACAGTCAGTACAATAATCAGTTTCTACAAACATGGACCAGATATGAACTGGAAAGAAGAGAAGGGTCAAATTTTGCTCTCACTCATAAGAACATAAAACGGCCATACTGGATCAGACCAAAGGTCCATCTAGCTCAGTATTTTGTCTGCTGACAGTGGCCAATACCAAATGCCCCAGAGGGAGGGATCACAACAGATTATCCTCACGTGATCCCTTCCCTGTCACCCACTTCCAGAGAAACAGAGGCTAGGGACACCATCCCTATCTATCCTGGCCAATAGCAATTGATGGACCTAACCTCCATGAATCTATCTAGCTCTTTTTTGAACCCTGTTAAAGTCCTGATCTTCACAAAATCTTCTGGCAAGGAGTTCCAGAGGTTGACTGTGCGCAGAGTGAAGAAAAACTTCCTCTTGTTTCATAGAATCATAGAACCATAGAGCTGGAAGAGACCTCAGAAGTCATCAAGTCCAGCCCCCTGCTCTAGGCAGGACCAATCCCAACTAACTAAACACAGCCAGGGCTTTGTCAAGTCGAGACTTAAACATCTCTAGGGTATTTATTTTAAACCTGCTGCCTATTAATTTCATTTGGTGACCCCTAGTTCTTATATTGTGGGAATAAGTAAATAACTTTTCTTTATTCACTTTTTCCACACCAGTCATGATTTTATAGACCTCTATCATATCCCCCCTTAGTATCCTCTTTTCTAAGCTGAAAAGTCCAAGTCTTTTTAATCACTCTTTGTATGGGACACATTCTAAACTCCCCATCATTTTTGTTGCCCAACTCAGAATATACTGAGGTGAATTTCCTAAGCCAGGCAAGCTCACTAGGGGTATGTCTACACTACAAAGTTAATTCAAACTAACAGCCGTTAGTTCGAATTAACTTTCACAGGCGCTACACATGCAAACCGCTAGTTCAAACTAGCAGAGCGCTTAATTCGAACTAGATAAACCTCATTCTACGAGGACTAACACGTAGTTCAAATTAAGTTGTTCGAATTAAGGGCTGTGTAGCCACTTAATTGGAACTAGTGGGAGGCTAGCCCTTCCCAGCTTGCCCTGGTGGCCACTATGGGCACAACCAGTGAAACTCTTCTGCCCCCCTCCCGGCCCCGGAGCCCTTAAAGGGGCACGGTCTGGCTATGGTGCCCGTGCCAGGTGCAAGCCTGCCAGCATCCAGCCAGCAGACCCTGCACCTGGCACGAGATGAGCCAGCCACCCGCTGCCACCCAGCCCTCCGCCTCTTCCTGGGACCAGGCTGGTGGCTCCCAGGAGCCTGCCTAGGGCCGTAAGAGGCGGGTGCCCACCTGGTCTAGTGCGGAGATCGTAGACCTCATCGAGGTTTGGGGGGAGGCCTCCAACGTCCACAATCTCCGCACTAGGCACAGGAAAGTGGCCGTCTAGGGCAGGATAACTGCCAGCCTGGCCACCAAAGGCCACATGCAAACCCAGGTGCAGGTTTGCATGAAAATCAAGGTGGTACAGTGAGACCCCCGAACCTGAGCCCTGAGCTTAGAACATAAGAACATAAAAATGGCCATACTGGGTCAGACTAAAGGTCCATCTAGCCCAGTAGCCTGTCTGCCGACAGCGGCCAACACCAGCTACCCCAGAGGGGATGGACCGAAGACAGTGACCAAGCCATTTGTCTCGTGCCATCCATCTCCAGCCTTCCACAAACAGAGGCCAGGGACACCATTCCTACCCCCTGGCTAATAGCACTCCATGGACCCAATCCCCATGACTTTATCTAACTTCTCTTTAAACTCTGTTCTAGTTCTAGCCTTCACATCCTCCTGTGGCAAGGAGTTCCACAGATTGACTATTTGCTTTGTGAAGAAGAACTTTCTTTTATTAGTCTGAAGCCTGCTACCCATTCATTTCATTTAGTATCCTCTAGTCCTTCTATTATAGGAACTAATGAAGAACTTTTCTTTATGAACCCTCTCCACACCACTCATGATTTTATAGACCTCTATCATATGCCCCCTCAGTCTCCTCTTTTCTAAGCTGAAAAGTCCCAATCTCTTTAGCCTCTCTTCATATGGGATCTGTTCCAAACCCCTGATCATTTTAGTTGCCCTTTTCGGAACCCTTTCCAAGGCCAAAATATCTTTTCTGGGGTGAGGACACCACATCTATACACAGTACTGAAAATATGGCATACCATAGTTTTATACTTCCCCTCCTCCTTCTTCCCCTGGCTTCCCCCTTCCAGCTCCCTCCTCCCAGGTTTCCTCCTCCCCTCTCCCACCTACTTTTCCCAGTCTCCCCAGAGGTTAATCCCCTCCCCCCCCACCAGTTTTGTTAAATAAAGAGAGTTTCTATTTTTGAACACACGTGTCCTTTATTTTGTACATCAGGAAGGGGGGCTAGGGAGGGGTAAGTGGAAAGAGGTGATAGAGGAATGGGATATGAGCCCCCGATGGGGAGGTCTGGGGTGGCTCTGTGGGCGCCTCGTGGTGGAAGCTCTCCTGCGGCCCCCCGATTGAACCCCCCCCCCCAGATGGCAGCCTGTGACAAGTGCTCGGGGACACTGGGAAAAGGAGGTGGGAGGGCAACTAAAATCATCAGAGGTTTGGAAGAGGTCCCATATGAAGAGAGGCTAAAGAGACTGGGACTTCTCAGTTTAGAAAAGAGGAGACTGAGGGGGGATAGGATAGAGGTCTATAAAAGCATGAGTAGGGTGGAGAGGGTGCATCAAGAAAAGTTCTTCATTAGTTCCCATAATAGAAGGTCTAGAGGACACCAAAGGAAAGGAATGGGTAGCAGGCTTCAAACTAGTAACAGAAAGTTGTTCTTCACAAAGCAAACAGTCAACCTGTGGAACTCCTTGCTGCAGGAGGCTGTGAAGGCTAGAACTAGAACAGAGTTTAAAGAGAAGTGAGATAAAGTCATGGAGGTTGGGTCCATGGAGTGGTATTAGCCAGGGGGTAGGAGTGGTGTCCCTGCCCAAAGTTTGTGGAAGGCTGGAGAGGGATGGCACGAGACAAATGACTTGGTCACTGTCTTCGGTCCATCCCCTCCGGGGTAGCTGGTGTTGGCCGCTGTCGGCAGACAGGCTACTGGGCTAGATGGACCTTTGGTCTGACCCAGGACGGCCATTGTAAGCTCAGGGCTCAGTGTCGGGGGTCTCAGTGGGCCACCTTGATTTTCATGCACACCTGCTCCTGGGTGGCCAGGCTGGCAGCTCTCCTGCCCTAGCCGGCCACTTTCCTGTGCCTAGTGCGGAGGTCGTGGACGAGGTCCATGATGTCCGCACTAGACCAGGCGGGTGCCCGCCTCTTGCGGTCCAGGGCAAGCTCCCGGGAGCCGCCAGCCTGGTCCTGGGAAGAGTGGGAGGGCTGGGGGGCATCGGGTGGCTGGATCGATCCGTGCCAGGTGCAGGGTCTGCTAGCTGGGTGCTGGCAGGCTTGCACCTGGCACGGGCACCATAGCCAGCCCGTGCCCCTTTAATGGGTCCGGGGCCAGGAGGGGGGCAATAGTTTCCCTGGTGTTGGCCAGATTGGCCACCCGGGAAAGCTGGGGAGGGCTAGCCTCCCACTAGTTCGAATTAAGGGGCTACACACCCCTTAATTCGAACTAGTAAGTTCAAACTAGGCTTAGTCCTCGTACAATGAGGTTTACCTAGTTCAAACTAGGCGCTCCGCTAGTTCGAATTAAGTTCGAACTAGCGGAGCGTAGTGTTGCGCCTATCAAAGTTAATTCGAACTAACGTCCGTTAGTTCGAATTAACTTTGTAGTGTAGACATACCCCCAGAGTTTAGGGGCATTCAGATTTTGGAGTTTGGGACCATACTTAGTATGGATATCAAGTGTATGTTTGTGTATGCATATGTATTCACTGCCTCTTTGGCCACAGTCTCACAACACTGAATAACAGAAAACATAAATGTCTCATCTGACCCCATCTTTCAGAGATGTATTCATCTTCTGAAATACTTCGTGTTCTCGCCCCCATGGCATAACACCCTGTTTCCTCACTGAATTCCATAGGAATCGTTGTCTTTTAGCACTCTCGTAGATTGGAGGATTGGGCCAAAAGAAATCTGATGAGGTTCAACAAGGACAAGTGCAGTCAGGCAGTTGGGACTGAAGAATCCCAAAAACTGTTACAGGCTGGGGACCGACTGGCTATGTAGCAGTTCGGCAGAAAAGGATCTGGGAATTACAGTGGATAAGAAGCTGCACATGAGTGAACAGTGTGCCCTGGTAGCCAAGAAGGCTAATGGCATAGTAGGGTGCTTTAGGAGGAGCATTGCCAGCAGATCTAGAGATGTGATTATTCCCCTTTATTCGGCACCTGTGAGGCCACATCTGGAGTATTGTGTCCAGTTCTGGGCCCCCCACTACAGAAAGTATGTGGATGCATTGGAGAGGGTCCAGTGGAGGGCAACCAAAATGATTAGGGGGCTGGAGCACACGACCTATAGGGAGAGACTGAGGGATTTGGGCTTAGTTAGTCTGCAGAAGTGAAGAGTGAGGGGAGATTTGATAGCAGCCTTCAACTTCCTGAAGGAAGGTTCCAAAGAGGATGGAGAAAGGCTGTTCACAGTAGCGACGAATGGCAGAACAAGGAGCAATGGTCTCAAGTTACAGGGGAGGAGGTTTAGGTTGGATATTAGGAAAAACTACTTCATCAGGAGGGTGGTGAAGCACTGGAATGGGTTACCTAGGGAGGTGGTGGAGTCTTCATCCCTAGAGGTTTTTAAGTCCTGGCTTGACAAAGCCCTGGCTGGGATGATTTAATTGGGGTTGGTCTTGGCTTGGGCAGGGGCCTGGACTCGATGACTCCTGAAGTCTCTTCCAGCACTAGGATTCTAGGATTCTATGACTCTGAAGCAGATACTCAGCCCCCCCTCCCCCGACCTTTTCTGGCAGAGTCTTCTCAAAGTACCATCTTGCTTCCTATTTCTCTTGCAATGGATGTAGCAGACATAGCCAGGCCTGCTGATGGCAGGGGGAGAAGAGAGGTGGAAGAGTGAATAACTGCTCCAGGGCCTGGCTATTCAAAGGTAGCAGCAAATGGCATCCTGAGCTCTTCAAATTGCCTTTGGTGTGCCACACAGCACATTCCTGGCTCCTAGGCCTGCCTGGAGGGGAGGAGAAGCCATGTGATATGCTCAAGAAGGGCACTGTGGTCCAGGAAGTATTGCGGGTCAGCTGACCTCAATCCCATTGCTTCCAGGAGCATGGAGCTGGTCTCCCCACCTCAACTGGACCAGGAGTCCAGTGCAGTGGTTGGCTTCCCTGGACATAGCAACCATAAAGTGTGGGCATGTAAAATTGTTTTGAAGAGATCTGTGTTTCCTTTCAGTATGTGACATTAGAAAATATGGTGTTTATCTTCCCACTTGACATCTGTGTTTACTCTTGCTTTTTAATTATGTGTTAATGTAAAGAAAGCAAAATAGCTGCATCTTATCCACATCCAAGATGTTATTGTTCCTTATGAAATGGGTGCTAGGAGGTAAGGTGGAAGAGTTTTATTTTGGCTCAAGTTTTGCAAAAATGTTCAATGTTTAAAGGTTTGTCTCATTTAACATTCAATTGCCCATATTTTGGATTGACAGGAATTTCATTGTAAACAAGAACGGGCCTAGTTTGGCAGACACCTCTCAGGTGGTATATAGCTTGCAAAGGTGAGAGTGACAATACAAGAGGAAGAGAGATGAGCTCTCTAATATCTTGGGACTGACAACACTGCCTGGGGAGGAGCTGATAGCTTCTGTGGTCCTCTGGGCAATATGTGTGTGTGTGTGGGGGGGGGGGGGGAGGGCGGGAGGCAGCTCCATGCTCCCGGAAGGGACAGATCCTTGGACTGAAGGGAGTGGGGATGGAGGCAGTCAGCCCTCAGCTCTGCCTGGACTGTGGCACTGCTCCCCACTCAGAGACACGGTAGTTTAAAGGGCCCAGGCTCCAGTCACCGCTGCTAACCACTTTGCCCCCCAAGACCCATCAAACTGCCACTGCATATAAACATGTAGAAAAAATTCAGTCCCCCTGTCTTTAATGATCACACCAATACAAGCTATACAGCTAGAAGAGCCAAATAAAAATGGAAATCTATAAATGCTCATATGCACATATGGCATGCTCTAAATTATGCATTTATCTAATCATATAGTACAGACAGTCATTCATTTGTAGCATCTAGGAGGAGTTTTAGAGCTGAACTGAATTTCAGATAAATAAAATCTGTATGTAATTTGTCAGTAGGATGGATGAAATATCGGATCAAATGCATTACAGTATTCTATAATATAATAAATGAGTCACATTCTGACAATATTATCTGCATGACAACCAATGTTGGATTGATAAATATCTGACTTCTCACTACATTCCACACCTTAATGACATAAAACACCAAGCACTGGGTACTTAGATTATTTAGAGCCCACTCTATTAGCCTCATTTAGTATGGACATTCTATTTGACAAGATTTTTCCCCCCACTTTCTCCCTTCTCTTTCCCTCCCTATCCTTTCTCTCTCTCTGCTATTTACGGTAAAACTCCAAGGCTGTATCTACACTGGGCCACTTATTCCGGAAAATCAGCCGTTTTTTCCGGAATAAGCTGCGAGCTGTCTACACTGGCCTTTGAATTTCCGGAAAAGCAACGATGTTCTACTGTACAAAATCAGCCGCTATTCCAGAAAAACTATTCTGCTCCCGCTCGGGCATAAGTCCTTATTCCGGAACACTGTTCCGGAAAAGGGTCAGTGTAGACAGTCTTTTCCGGAAAAAAGCCCCGATCGCGAAAATGGCGATTGGGGCTCTTTTCCGGAAAAGCGCGTCTACATTGGCCACAGATGCTTTTCCGGAAAAAGGGCTTTTCCGGAAAAGCAGCCTGCCAATGTAGACGCTCCTTTTCTGGAAAAACTGAAAATGGAATAGTATTCCATTTTAAGCAGTTCCGGAAATTCATGCCAGTGTAGAGACAGCCCAATAGTCCAGCATCCAATAGTCTGGCACTTCTGATAGTCCAGCATCAAAATGGCAAGAGCCTATTGAGTGAACCACAGCAAAAAATGAGTCACAAGGTAACAGCGGCAGCAGCTAAACTGAGCGAAAAGGGTAAAAAGGGTTCAAAAAACTAAAACATTACAGTATGTACAATACAAAGGGTTAAGAACACTTTATATACAGTATATACTATATACAGTATATAGATAACCAGCTTATAGTACTTCCTGATACTCCGGCATATTTGATAATCCGGCACCACCTAGGTCCCATAGGTACCGGATTATCAGAAGTCTACTGTATTTGCAACTCTGGACCCCTTGCTTCATTCATCTGAAGAAGTGGGTTGTGCCCTCAAAAGCTCATAATGCCATTTACATTTTTGTTAGTATTTAAGGGAGTATCCACACAGCGGGGCTAAAGTTGGAATAAGCTACACAACTTCAGCTGTGTCAATTGTGTAGCTTAAGTTGAAATAGCTTAATTCAGCTTTTGGTGCTATCTGCACAGCAGGAAGTCAAAGGAATAACACTCTTCCTTCAACTTCCCTTACTCAGCATGAAATAAGGATTACCAGGAATCAGAGTAAGAAGTCTTCCAGTTTGACATTATTTCAAAATAAAGCCTTGTAGTGTAGACACGCTCTTTGTTATTTCGGAACAATTATCCGTTATTCTGAAATAACGCTCCTGTGTGGCCGTATCCTGAGGTGCTGCAGGACTATTCACATTTTTTAAAGTTTTCTCACTGAAGATTTGTAGGATGGACCTTCCTCCTCCTCTGACTTTTGTGAGGCTGGTTGTGGATACCATTCTTTATGAGAGAATGGTAGAATCTAGTGTTTTTAAAAATATGAAATCTTGACTTAAGCAAAACTGATTTTCTAAAAAATCTCTTTATTTGATTGCCCTCTATCCCATTTTGGAGTTTCACAATCATAAAAAGGAGAAAAAAACCTTATCCAGGGGGCCAGCACAAGCCGAATGCATCATTTGAATCCAACTTAAAACCCACTAGACAGAATTTTGATGGTTTAAATGGTGCATATGCATTCTGCCAGTCATCAGCATAGATGCCAATTTCATCGTAAATGATTATCTGCTGGTTCTGGGTGATAGAAATATTCATTTGGAAATAAAATCCTCTCTGATGTATCTCTGAGGCTTTCCAAATGAGGGAGGATAGTAGCAAGAAAAAGAATCCTAATTTTGGCTCTTTTGGCTTTTTATGGATAGGATTACTTTTGGGACATACTATTACTAGCTATCCTCATAATCCATGACAACTACAAATGGAACAGTTATACCACTGTTAAACTAATTTTAGAAATCAGTATAAATAAAAATCAGCTGCCTTACGGTCCCTTTATACTGTCTGGTAACATGAAAAGACCCCAATGTGAAAAAGAATCAGACCCAATATTTTTGGTTATACCCATATTGGAAAGTGGAAAGCAACTGAACACTTGCATTTAAAAGAGAACCAACCCAAAACTAAGCAGACACTGACCCATTGTGTGCATGGAAAAGCCATAGACTGGACAGTTAATCTTTCCCACTACTGAAATGAATTACTGTATGTAGCTGACACTTTTTCTGTTTTGCCTTGTTTCTTCAAATGCCCAGATACCTACACTCAGCCTACCTCCAGACTGCATCCCTCTGTCGGCAGAGGGATGCAAATAAAGCACTTCGAAAGTGCAAATGAGCCCGGGATTTAAATATCCCGAGTTTCATTTGCATAGTCATATTCCGGCGCTGTGCCGATCATACACCATTTCGAAAGTGAAAGTGTTGTGTAGCCACGGTTCTGCGGACAGCAGAGAGATTTTTGACAGATCCTGTACCCCCCACAGTCTGGAGGTAGCCTCCGTGATCATGCCGTTCGTATAACATCATGTTTGTGCTGAAGCAGTCCTTCTTGACATTAAAATGACAGATATGCAAGTGGAAAATGTAAAGAATATATGGTTCCAGACACTCCAGTGTGTGCCATTAGTTTTTATTTAAAAAATAAACAGGTTTCTTCTTTTGAAGAAAAACACCCTGGTATCTTTAATCTCATGTGTCATTTTTAGTGAGATCACATTAATCTGGTATGGTGACAGCTTATTGAGTCACTTGTCTCAATAAAAAACTCACTTTGGTTAAATTACATGAGAAAAATGCCTCATTGGCAAGTCCTGAGACTAGAATTCCTTTATTTATTCACTCACCAAAAATAAAGCGTAGGCAATAACATTTCAGAATGTTAATGTTATGCCACTGGATTCCTTTTCCTTTTTAATCACTAGACCTTGAGGTATGTGTGTGAATGTGCTTAACTTAAGCTTGGTCAATTAATGTTGCTATTGCTGTTTAGACATGGGTGGTGGGTGAACCACTGGCTTAGTGAGGCTAGCTCCCTGTCTTGCCCAAGGCCCAACCCCTGCCTCACCTACCAGAACCCAGCCCTCACAACAGTATGGCTGTTGGCTCCTGCCCCAGTCTAAGGTAGCCAGTCACAGGAGAGCCAGAAGTGGGCTGGAGGCAGAGTCTGAGGAGGCCACACCGGATGCTTATAGAGGCTTAGTCTCCTCCTGCTTCTATACATTTAAACACGTGGGCAGAGAATGTTAGTATATAGGATGAGTTCCTTTGGTTAAGTGTGGAGCATCCCTTGGATTTACCCTTTGGCCAATACCATTAAAATAAGCTATGTAGGCTCTTGGATATATTCTATCATTGTCTCTGGTTCTAATATTCAGTTTTCTAGGGAAGGTGCCTGAAGTGACAAAAATGCAGAACTGGAATGTAATTTTGCCACTATAAAGCCAGAATAAATAGAATTAGAACCAGAGGCCTATGCTGACATTAAAGAAACGTGAGCCCAAATCCCCTGATCATACAGGCTTCTTGCATGATAGTATTGAACTAGTATAGTTGTGCCAAGATAGTTTGAAACTATCATTCACCAAAGTGCAGAGAAGCTTTACCTGATGGCTAAAAATATTGGGGTCCATATTAAAATACTTTGAGAGTCTCATATTTACATCTGAATGAGATCAGCAAACAGTCACAGTTCAGGGCAACAGCCTTTGTAGCCCACTCAGGTCAGCTCTTTTGGTTAAAGACTTGTCTCACACTCCTGACCAGGCTTTTCAGTCCCACCATTCCCCGCTACACTGCCTCAGTGGGGCAGATGGCCGAAGCAGGCTTGCTTTGCTTTCTCTTCAGTGGTTGTAAACATTGTACCATACAGCGCCTCTCAACAAATGTACTCTGGTGAAAGTATTGCAGAGAGAAAAAAGGGTAAGAGAAGAATATACCTGCATGCTAATAGGCTTGTCAGAGCTTACCTGCAACTCTTCTACCAGAGTTCTTGTTATTCAGTCCTTCAAACCCCACCAAGGGATTTCTGAGGTAATGAATTCACAACAGCTATTGCTCAGAAAAAGAACCCCTCTGTACAGGTTAGCCTTTCCTTCATACAGCCTGGCTGTTTGATCTGCAGAAATCATGAATAGGTAACATGCCAGACAAGGGTTTTCTTCTCAGGGGGTAGCTTCAAAGGGCTGGGTCAGAAGCTGGGAACTTGTATTTTCCTCTCACTTCTCCAGATATTTCCTAGCAAGCCCACTTAACATTGTCCTGAAAGTTTCTCCTTGTTTGGCACAATAATATAGTACTTTGATCGTAACACTTTCCTAGGTTTACATTGGCCATGTCTTCCACCTAGAGAGAGAGAGAGTCCCACAATAATCCATGAACTTTACATTTATAATACAACTACTTCAGTGTTGTTTGAACTGAATTAAGCAGCTCTCCCAAAGATATTGCAGGAAATTGCTGTGACTGTTACTAACTTTATACTGATATAAAGTAGATGATTCCGAAAATACTATTTTTTCATTAAAGTAAGTTGTCCTGAATACTCATCACTTAAGCAGCTGACAGGAGAGGAAAAAGTCAGACTAGTTGCTCTTAAACATGAAGAGCTGTAGGATACAAGCAGAATTTAAAAAAAAATTCATACAAAATGTTCTACGAGGTTTATGTCCATTAAAATGGCAGTCGTGTGTCCATGCCAGGGAGCCAGAATGTCTGAGCCACAATTGATTAGTGCTGTAGAACCATGGATGAAAGCAATCCCATCTGTTTATTAATTCTGCGAGATCCCAGGTGCAAGACTCAAAATGAAATACTCCCACATTCTTCTGTTTTACAACTGATGAGCTGGATAATGGCCTATGAGTTCCTTCCTCTTTGGAAAATTTGATAAAATATTCAGCTCATGGTCCAGTTAAGCAAAACACCATAAGGTCTAGGATTAAATTCCCTCTTAGTGAAGTAACTATTGATGTTACACATTTTTCAGTACATTGCCTAAGAGGAGGCGCAGCAACTGTTGCAAAATTTGTGGGTATCCCAAAATATGCAGGCAGTGCTGGAATCTGCCTATAGTAGGATCATTCACCACCTAAGTACCATCTCATGGCCAGGGGTCACTCTACCTCACCGCTTCTGCAGTCCCTCTTCTTCGGGGTCCTTAAATAAACATCCCACAGGAACTTAACATTTCCCTACCTGGGGTTCACTTTATTCAGTCCTCACTGTGCACTGGACCTCCAGGTCCCAACCCTGGTTCAGTACCTCTCTTTCCTTCCTTCTTGCTCTCTTTTCAATGTCTCTGCAAGAGCCAGTCTTGCTCCCGGCAGCTGATGGCCAGCTACAGCTTCTCAGTTTTGTTTTCTTGAGCGTTCCCCACATTTCAGCAGCTACCTGCTGCCCTTCATAGGGAATTTCCTGATCCCCCTCAGGTAGGGCTCACCAGTGCCTAAGGCATTAGTCCCCAAACTTGAGGGTGGTGTCCTCCTATCCCTGTCCACAAACATCCCGGGCCAGGAGCTGGGAATGGCTTAGAGAGGTGGGAAGGAATGTGGGAAGGAGTAAAAGAGGCTTGGCCTGGCTTGGGATAGGTTTGGACCCAGGAGGAGAGCCACAACCAAAGGCACTACTTGTGGGGGATAGCCCACCCTAAAATTTGAATCCTTGGATTTCATACTTGAGGTCTGCTTAAAGCACATGTCCTAGCTCCAGAGGCAGTTCTTAAGTGCACCACAGTTTGTGCTGCTTCCAGCTTTGCCTTTGGGGCAGGGAGTTTGTCTATAAACAGAAGGAGGCAGGGTGATTAATATCACAAAAGTCTTGTCATTCAAGTAATTGAAGGATTCTCAGCTCAATCATGAAAACATTGTGGTGTGGAGGAGAAGAGTAGGAATAAAGAGTGTTGTACTGCAATGGGACCACTGCTGTAAAACTTCTCATAGATGTTCTTGAAAAAAAGGATAAACAGTGAGGTGGCAAAATTTGCAGATGATACAAAATTACTCAAAATGGTTAAGTCCAAAGCTGACTGCAAAGAATTACAGAGGGATCTCATAAAACTGGATGACTGGGCAACACCAGGACAGATAGACTTCAGTGCTGATAAATGCAAGTAAGGCATATGATAAAACATAATCCCATCTATACAAAAATGATGGGATCTAAAATGGCTGTTACCACTCAAGAAAGAGATCTTGGAATCATTGTGGATATTCCCTGAAAACATCTGTTCAATGTGTTGTAGCAGTCTAGAAATCTAACATTTGTAAAATTTGACACTGTCAACCTGGGCTTGAGTAAAGATATTAACTGGTTTACACACTACAAAGCCAATTTCCCCTTCCTTTGACAGTTGCATTTTCACATCAAAAGTTATGAATGGGACGCATCCAGCCCACCTAATTAGCTTCATTAACTCAGGCCCTACAATTGACAGGTAACTCCTTTTGCTCTTATATATATATATCTTGGATTCTGTTATTTCCACTCCAACTCATCTGATGAAGTGGGTTTTGCCCACAAAAGCTCATGATTCTATATATTTTGGTGCCACAGGACTACTCGTTCTTAAAGTTATTGACTAACACGGCAACCCCTCTGAGACTGTAACATTAAGTCAGTGAGAGTTAAACACTAAGCATGCTTAAATTCTTTGGTAATAGATATAGTTTGGTAAATTAATATCTGCTATTTCAGTGTTTTATTAATATTTAAACATAGCCAAACGCTGAGGTCTTTACTCATGGAAATTGCTTATTGATTGACTGGATAAAAAGCTTTTGAGCTCTGTCCTTACACTTAATTGACTCACTATATGAATATAGGAAGGTTCCTTAAACTTTCTGTGCCTCTATTAACCTGACTCTCAAATGGGAAAAATAGAATTTACATAGACTATGGTTATATGAGAGTTAGGCTATGTTTACACTACAGCCTATGTCAACAAAAGTTATGTCACTCAGTTGTATGACTGTTTCACCCCCAACCAACATAAGTTGCACCAACAGAAGTGTTTGTTTGCACAGCACTATCCTTCAACATACCACCTTCTCAAGTGGCATAAGCTTTCTTATTCTGATGGGTAAACCAAAACCTGAGTTCTTTTCTCATTTTCTCACTCAGGCAAGAGGGCCATTTTCAATTGACTTCCTACACAACTTTCCAAAAATCATAAAACAAACCCAGCTATTAAAAGGAAGCTTCAGAGGGGTAGCCAACTTAGTCTGTAACAGGAAAAGCTTAAAAAACAACAAATAGTCAAGTAGCTCTTTAAATACTAACAAAACATGCAGATGGTATCATGAGCTTCATGGGCACAACCCACTACTTCAGATGACTGGAGTGTTGGAAGTCCAGATCCAAGAAACGAAGCTTATAAAATTCATCTTCCACTATGCAGCCTCTCACCAAGTTATGAATGAGTTACGGACCAAACACTTGGCCATAACTCAATCTGTTTGTAACTCGGACTCTATTGAGTTACATAGCGACTGCGCTGTTTGTAAGCACAGGTCGCGTTCGCAACGCAGGAACCGTCTTTATGACCGCTCCATGACAGCTTTGGTCATAAATGTAAACCGTCGTAACTCGACAGTTCGCAACTCGGGGACTAGCTGTAGCTACATATTGAGATAATTTTAAAATGCATTAATTTAATATTTAGATAAGTTTTGCATTTTTTCCCAGTGCAACTTTTATAATGGAAATAGACAATAATTCCAAATAATTTTTCTGACTTTAATTGGTTGGCATTATTTTGCTATGTTGCATTTTCCATGCCCGCTTACCCTCATTTGCCAGTGAGGTTTTTTTTAAAGTTTCTTAAAATCCCATAATTATTCATGTAATTTTATAATGAATTTGTTTGCAAGAGTAAATAAATTATTTAAATATTGCTCTGAACAAGAAAGCTGTAATTCCTTTTCATGACAAGTTATTAATCCATTTAAATGTCCCTGACAGTTGGAGTATTTCAATCTTATATACATATGCCTGCAGTAAGGTGTTAATGATGATCTCACAATTAAGGTTCTAGCTTAAGAGATTTGGATGCAGTTCTCAACTCTGTTACACACCTTCTGCATGATCATGTGCTTCAATTCTCCATCTAAGGAAATGGGGCATTTTTTTTCTCCCATCCTTAGACTGTTTTGTCTATTTAGATTGCAAGCTGTTTGGGGCAGGCAGTGTTCTCCCTTTGTATTTAAGCAAAGCCTAGCACAACAGGGTTGTGTGGGGCCTTTGGACACCACTACAATGATAACAAACAATATACAGGCAGTCCCCGACTTACGTGGATCCGACTTATGTCGGATCCCTAGATACGAACGGGGTGAGGCAACTCCCGCACATGCGCAGCAGCATCCCCGGGGCTCGCTCACCTGGGTCCTAGGATCCTCCTCCTCCTCGGGCCGGCTCCGACTGGGGTCCCGCAGAGCTGCCGGGCAGAGGAAAAGTGCCCCCCCCCCACCCCCCTGCCAGCAACAGGCTGCAGAACAGACAAAAGCAGCCTCTCTGCCCCTCCTCCCCTCTATACATGCTGGGCTCTCGGAGCGCAGCAGCGTCCCCGGGGCTCGCTCACCTGGGTCCTAGAATCCACCTCCTCCTCCTCTTCCGCCGGCTCCAACTGGCCTCTGCCTGCAGCAGCTGGCCACAGGGACAGGGATCCCGCAGAGCTGCCGGGCAGAGGAAAAGTGCCTCCCCACGCCCGCTGCCCCCCCCCCCGCGGCCTCGCATCCTGCACGCCTCCCCCCTCCCCCCCTGCCAGCAACAGGCTGCCCCCTCCCCTCAGCAACAGGCTGCCAAACAGCAGACAAAAGCAGCCTCTCCGCCCCTCCTCCCCCTATACATGCTGGGCTCCCTGGGCAAACAAAGACTCCACCAAAACAAACAAAGTGCTGGCCTCATTGTGTTAGCAAAAAAAGGACCCTCCTCCTAGAACCCTGGGTGGTGTGTGGAAATAAAGCTATTAGCTCAAAGCATGGTGCAGAGCTGTTTGGTATTTGATGAGTTACTCCTTTAGTCCTGAGTTTGTCACAGGGACAGAAATAGATGTGAAATCTTCTGAACAGGGGAACAGACAGCAAAACAAACATTAGAGGGGAGTTAACCTTTCCTTATGCTATCCAAAACTAAAAAAAATGTTTGGCTAGAGTTTCCCCTACAATATGTACCAGTTCCGACTTACATACAAATTCAACTTAAGAACAAACCTACAGTCCCTATCTTGTACGTAACCCGGAGACTGCCTGTATTGCCAACTCATGTTCAGTGTTTTTATGAAAGCCCTAAGATGGCTTTAACCACAGATTAAAAAAAAAAAGTTTATTGACCTCAGCTGCAGAGAACATGCTTGAAAATGTAAAACAAGTGTAGCGTACAGGTTCAGAAACCAGAAAGCAGTAAATTAAAAAACAATTTAAGCCCATCTTGTGATTTTGAAGAGCCTGAGCCATGATTGTTTAGTATTTGGGTTTCTTTGTGCTAGTATTCCTTGTGCTAGGTAATTAGGAGTTTGGACCTAGCTCTTGCAGGTAGACACCATCCCCACAGGGCTGTGGTGCTTTAGCCCATGCGATAGTGCTCAAAAGAATGTTTGGATAGGTGTCTGCCTAAGGAGACTGCCAACTTCATTAATGTGATGGTGCTCAAAGCTTGCTGCATCCCTTCCCCATAGATCAGACGCACACCTATCTATCAATGAAATCTCCATGGTTTTCCTTGTGCAAGGAACTCTGCTGAACATAGAGATAAGAGTAACAGGAAATTGCTAGATATTGTTAGTAAAGTCATTTATTCTAATTGATTATGTAGCATGTCTTATGTCATTGCAATGCTTAATAATCCATGGTAATTAGAAGCATATAACTAAATAATTCGAAGCTGTGGGGAAGCATATACAGCATGAATCCTAAAAATAGGAACAGCTGTAGCCGTTGATATTCTGTTTTTTTGTTTTAAACATGCATTGGAAATTGCATTAGCCAAGATAAGAGAAAGGAAAATGTCTTGTTTTTAAGGTAGTGAAAGCATAATCACATTTGGGAGTCCAAATGGTTTCAGTAGAATGGGGAATTGTTCATAACTCGGTAAGCATCTGAGAAGCTATGAGGACTTTATTCTTTTCAACAAGTATTTATTATGAACTCTTAAATAGGAATTTATATGTCTAAGTCCATGAACCCTCATCTGGGAGACAGGAAATAGGGTGAGGGCTTGACAAAATTCACTTATGGTGGCTGATTCTCTTCCCATTTACACTGACTGAGGAACTCTATAGAAGTCAATGGAGTTATGCTAGTGTAAAAGTGAGATTTGAATCTCATCACTGTATGCCTAACACTTTTCTTACGTTACTTCTTTATGTTGGAACTGGTCTTTTCCTAACTCTTTTAAAACTTGTAAAATGTTTTGCATTAGTTACTGTCTACAATTGAGAAAATAAGTGTGATGCGGTAGCTGCAAAACTCACATGTTCAAGGCCAAAAATAGCCTTAATATATATCACTGAACCTTTGCAACTCTTGCTACTCTGTGTGGATGTAATAAGCTTTATTGTCAGCAAAGAGGCAGATAGCCAGTTAGTATGAAAATGTAACCCCCTTTTTCCTCCCCGGGTTACTGGAGAGCAGGTCACATTCACAGGTGTGCTTGGGCGCCTGGTGTTTTAACCCAAAAGAGATCCTGAGCTCCCCAGTGGTGATGGTGTTTAGTTGGGGAAAGCCCTATCCACCCCCTTGCTGCAGTCCCTTGCTGGCAGTGAATATAAAATGGCGGTGCCTCCACCTGGCTGGCCTTGTACACACACGGGTGTGCCTTGAGAGCCTCCAGGAATATACTGTTCAATATCTTCATCAATGATGTAGATATTGGGATAGAGAGTACGCTTATTAAGTTTGCAGATGATACCAAACTGGGTGGGGCTGCAACTTCTTTGGAGGATAGGGACATAATTCAAAATGACCTTAGCAAGTTAGAGAAATGGTCAGAGGTAAACAGGATGAGGTTTAATAAAGAGAAATGCAAAGTGCTCCACTTAGGAAGGAACAATCAGTTCCATACATACAAGATGGGACGCGACTGTCTAGGAAGGAGCATGGCGGAAAGGGATCTAGGGGTCATAGTGGATCACAAGTTGAATGTGAGTTAACAGTGTGATGCTGTTGCAAAAAAAGCAAATATGATTCTAGGTTGTATCAACAGGTGTGTTGTAAGCAAAACTCGTGAAGTCATTCTGCCGCTCTACTCTGCACTTGTTAGGCCTCAGCTGGAGTACTGTGTCCAGTTCTGGGCGCCACATTTCAAGAAAGATGTGGAGAAATTGGAAAGGGTACAGAGAAGAGCGACAAGAATGATTAAAGGTTTAGAGAACATGACCTATGAAGCCAGGCTTCATGAACTGGGCTTGTTTAGTTTGGAAAAAAGAAGATTAAGGGGGGACATGATAGCGGTTTTCAAATATCTAAAAGGGTGTCATAAGGAGGAAGGAGAAAATTTGTTCCTCTTGGTTTCTGAGGACAGGACAAGGAGTAATGGGCTTAAAGTGCAGCAGGGGAGGTTTAGATTGGACATTAGGAAAAAATTCCTAACTGTCAGGGTGGTAAAATATTGGAATAAATTGCCAAGGGAGGTGGTGGAATCTCCCTCTCTGGAGATATTTAAGAACAGGTTAGATAGACATCTGTCAGGGATGGTGTAGACGGAGCTTGGTCCTGCCTTGAGGGTGGGGGGCTGGACTCGATGACCTCTTGAGGTCCCTTCCAGTCCTATTATTCTATGATACTCATTCCAACATAAATCTGGATCTAATTCCAGAACAGCTACAAATCATATACATCTAATAGAATACTTTAAAATAAACAATCTTTTCTTAATTTAAATAAACAGGGATTAACAGAATTAGAAGTGAATAGCATTTACAAACATATAACAATAATTGATGCTTATATAGCTAGACAACAGTGACCCCACCCCAGAGTGTGCACACCCTTAGACTCAGTCCCAGACACTTGCTTGCGCTGGCGCGCTGATGTTACAGCTGTAGTGAGGATTTGGTCCAGGCTAAACAGCAGCTCTGTCCCAGGCAGCACTTTTCCAACAAGGCCCAAAACTTACTGCCTCATGCTGTGCCTATAGGAAGCAGCCTGCTAACTCCCAGTTGCAACAGGCAACGGTCTGTAGCTGCACTCCAGCAGCCCCTGCACTGGATCAACGTCCTTGGCAGCAGCCTGGCTCCCCCTTTGGTTCCAAACTGCAAGGCAGAGTCCCAGAGTGCTAGGCCTCTTTCTTCAAGCACATGGAAAGAGCCTCCTCTCTCTCACACGAGTCCTTCCTTCCTGTTTTTTCCCAAGGGCTCATGGGAATTGTAGTCTGGATTGTAGCACCCAGGGTCTTTTCAGAATAAAACAGAGGCTCCTTTAGAGTAAGGGGACTACAAAAATAACACAGGTCCTCAGGTATATCTAATGCACATAGGCTAGGCACAACAGCTCCACGGGAAATGTAGGTTTTCCCAAACTAATCACGGCAATAAAACTCAGAGTCAAGTGCTTCCTTTGCAGTACAGATTGAACACGTTATGAGTCAAGGCCAAAGACTGCCTCATTCTTCCTAGAATCAGGTATGTCAGCCGTGATGACCATAGCTTTGGAAAGAAGTTCCACTTCAAGTGGCCTGGATCATTTGGCCCAGACTGCAAAAGTTCAAATCAAGTTAGCAAGGAAAAGCAATCTATAAACATAACTTTAAAAGAAAGAGACAAAGGCCCTTAATCCTCAGGACTTTTGTCACTGTCTCACTAAGAGAAAAGTAAGCCCCTTGGAGATGCAAGAGAGATAATTTGATGCTAACGTCACTCGCTGTCTAACAGAGAATTATTTTTCCTCAGCCTTTCCAACCTCTTCTGACTGTTCCTCTTTATGATTGGTTTACATTCAGCATTCACTGCAGTTGTGGCTGTCTCTCTCCAAAACTGGCATTTCTTGTAGCTGCTAGAAGTGTAGCTAGTCTGGCTATCCATGGGCAAGGCAGGTTCTTAACCTTTCCTGCCTGTATTTTGCAGATCCCATCAGTGGGTGGAAAATAAATGCACACATTTTGTAAGTGCAAGTTGTGTGTATGTGTCATAGAATCCTAGAGCTGAAAGGTAATCAGGAGTAATCAGGTTCAGCCCCCTGTTAAAGGCCGGACCAATCCCAACTAAATCATCCCAGCCTTGGCCTTGTCAAGCAAGGACTTAAAAACCTCTAGGGATGGAGATTCCACCACCTCCCTAGGTAATCCATTCCAGTGCTTCCCCATCCTCCTAGGGAAACAGTTTTTCCTAATATCCAAACTAGACCCTCTCCCACACTGTAACTTCAGACCATTGCTCCTCATTTTGTCATAACTCAGAACAGCCTCTCTCTATCCTCTTTGAAGCACCTCTTCAGTTGTTGAAGGCTGCGCTCAAAACCCCCCCTCACTCTTCTCTTTTGCAGACTAAATGGCTACGTCTAGACTGGCCCCTAATTCCGGAAAAGTCATGGAAAGCAGGTAAGTCAGAATAGGGAAATCCGCGGGGGATTTAAATATCCCCCGCGGGATTTAAATAAACATGTCCGCCGCTTTTTTTCCAGCTTGGGGAAAAGCCGGAAAAAAGCGTCTAGACTGGCGCGATCCTCCGGAATAAAGCCCTTTTCCGGAGGATCTCTTATTCCTACTTGAAAGTAGAAATAAGAGATCCTCTGGAAAAGGGCTTTATTCCGGAGGATCGCGCCAGTCTAGACGCTTTTTTCCGGCTTTTCCCCAAGCCGGAAAAAAAGCGGCGGACATGTTTATTTAAATCCCGCGGGGGATATTTAAATCCCCCGCGGATTTCCCTATTCTGACTTACCTGCTTTGCATGACTTTTCCGGAATTAGGGGCCAGTCTAGACATAGCCAATGAGACCAAATCCCTCAGCCTCCTCTCCTACGTCATGTGCTCCAAGCCCTTAATCATTTCTGTTGCCCTCCACTGGACTTTCTCCAATGCATCTGCATCCTTTCTGTAATGCAGTGGTCACCAACCAGTAGATCGGGATCTTCCAGTAGATCTTGGAGCCCCTGAAAGGTGATCTTGACTAGTTTGGCCAAGAGGCTATCGAGGACTGGCACTTCAGCTGCACCTCCCCCCACTGCTGTGCATCTCCTGCCCTTTGCCTTGGAGCTGTCCCCTCAGGAGCCTCCTGCTTTCTGGGGAGGGGAGGGAGAAAAGGGGTGCTCATGTCAAGGTGCCCACTCTCCCACTCTATCCTATCGCCACAGCAGAGACACAACAGGACTTGGGATGGAGTTTCCTGGCTGCTTTTGGGAGTGGTGCAGGGCCAGGACAGGGGTGAGCCTGCCTTAGCCCCATTGCACCACCACCCAGGAGCCACCTGAGGTAAGCAGTGCCCAGCTGGAGCCCACATCCCAAAATCTTACCCCAGGTATGAACACTCTCCTGTACCCCAAGCCCCTGCCCTAGCCCTGAGTATCCTGTATCCACATGCCCTATCAGAACCTGCACCTAGAACCCCCTCTGGTACCTCAACTGCCTGCTCCAGGCTCAGCTCAGAGGCCCTCTCACACTCCAAATCCCTTACTCCAAGACCAGAGCCAGCACCCCACCCTCTGCCCCAGCCTGGTGAAAGGAAGGAAGAATGGGGATGGAGGAAGGTTGGAGTGAGCAGGGGTGGGGCCTCGGAGAAGGGGCACAAAGAAGGCGGGGCAAGGGTATTTGGGTGTGAGATAGATCTTGGATTGCACTTACATTCAATAGTGATCTCATGCTTAAAAATGGCTGGAGACCACTGCTGTAATGGGTCCCAGAACTGCATGCAATACTCCAGATGTGGCCTCTCTAGTGTCAAATAAAAGTAAATAATCACTGCCCTAGATCTGCTAGCAATGCTCCTCCTAATGCACTCTAATATATCGTTAGCCTTCTTGGTTACACTGTTGACTCATATCCAGCTTCTTATCCACTGTAATCCCCAGATCCTTTTCTGCCAAACTGCTGCTTAACCAGTCAGGCCCCAGCCTGTAACAATGCTTGGGATTCTTCTGTCCCAAGTGCAGGACTCTGCACTTGTCCTTGTTGAAACTCGTCAGATTTTTTTTGGCCCAATCCTCCAATTTCTCTAGGTCACTCTTCACCCTATCCCTAACCTCCAGCGTGTCTACCTCTCCCCTTAACTTAGTGTCATCTGCAAACTTGCTGAGGGTGCAATCCATCCCCTCATCCAGGTCATTAATAAAGATGTTGAAGAAAACCAGCCCCAGAACTGACCCTTGAAGCATTTTGCTACAAACCAACTGCCAACTTGACATCAAGCCGTTGATCACTACTTGTTGGGCCCGACATTCTAGCCAGCTTTCTATCCATCTTACAGTCCATTTATCCAATCCATACTCCCTTAACTTGCTGGCAAGAATATTGTGGGAGACCGTATCAAAAGCTTTGCTAAAGTCAAGGCGTATCACATCCACTGACTTTCCCATATCCACAGAGCCAGTTACCTCTTCATAGAAGATAATCAGAATGGTCAGGCATGACTTGCCCTTGGTGAATCCATGTTGACTGTTCCTGATCACTTTCCTCTCTTCCAAGTGCTTCAGAATGGATTCCTTGAGGATCCCCTCCATGATTTTTCCAGGGACTGAGATAAGGCTGACTGGTCTGTAGTTCTCTGGATTGTCCTTCTTCCCTTTTTTAAAAATAGCACTAAATTTGCGTTTTTCCAATTACCCGGGACCTCTCCTGATTGCTACGAGTTTTCAAAGGTAATGGCCAAAAGCTCTGCAATGACATTTGCCAACTCCCTTAGGGTATGTCTACACTGCAAAGTTATTTTGAAATAACAGCCATTATTTCGAAATAACTTTACTAGCGTCTACACAGCCAAACTGCTATTTTGAAATTATTTCAAATTGAGTAAACCTCATTCCACGAGGAATAACACCAAATTCGAAATAGCTATTTCAAAATAAGTGCGATGTAAATACTTATATCGAAGTAGTGGGCCTCCAGCCTTCCCAGGATGCTCTGGTGGCCACTCCAGCTGCAACCAAGAACACTCCTCTCCCTTCCTCCTCCCCGGAGCCCTTAGAGGGGTTGACTCTGGCCACAGTGTCTGTGCCAGCTCCAAGCCTGCCAGCCCAGAGCCAGCAGTCACTGCCCCTGACCCAGTGGCCCCAAAACATGAGCCTGCAAGCCACTGGCAGCCAGCCCTCCACCGCTCACAGCAACGTGTCCAAGAAAAGCACCAGAGTGCCCAAGGTGGCTCTGGCTCCATGTTGCAGAGTGCTGTGGTGTCCCGAGTGAGGGCAACAAAAGCACTCAGAGAAAAAAATGCTTTGCTGTCCCTCTTCAAGGTAGGCAAGCAAGCAGGGAAAGTTGAGACCCGGCTGTCCAGAGAGGGTCCCTTTAAGTGCAGGCCTCAGATAGCCTCAGGCAGCAGCCACACAAAGTAACTCCTGACCTGATGCCCTGCCGGACCTGGTTACGGCTGGCCTTAAATGCGATTCAGCATCCATTCAGTGTGGACATGCTATTTCAAAATAGCAAAATACTATTTCAAAATGCATTTTGTGTGTAGACGCGTTATTTCGAAATAATGTATTTCGAATTAACTATTTCGAAATAAGATATTTTGAAATAACGCTGTAGTGTAGACATACTCTTAGTACCCTCAGATGCATTAAATCTGGACTATGGATTTGTGTATGTTTAGCTTTTCTAAATAGTTCCTAACCTGTTCTTCCCATACTGCCTAGTGTATTAGTCTGGGAGCTAACCTTGTCTGTGAAGACAGAAGCAAAGAAAGCATTGTGTACTTCAGCTTTTCCCACACCATCTGTCACTAGATTAGGGAATGACATCTTTCCATTGCTAACATAACTGTAGAAATCTTTCTTGTTACCCTTCATATCTCTTGCTAGTTTAATTCTAATTGTGCTTTGGCCTTTCTGATTACAGTTTTGCATGCTCCAACAATATATTTATACTCCTAGTCATCTGTCCAAGTTTCTACTTCTTGTAAGCTTCCTTTTTGTGTTTAAGCTCACCAGTGATTTCACTGTTAAGCCAAGCTGGTCACTTACCATATTTATTTTTCTTACTGTGCATCGGGATGGTTTGTTCCTGTGCCTTCAATAAGGCTTCTTTAAAATACAGCCAGATTTCCTAATCTCCTTTCCCCTTCATCTTAGCATCCTGGGGGATCCTGCCCATCAGTTCCCTGAGGGAGTCAGTCTGCTTTTCTGAAGTTCAGGGTGTGTATTTTGCTGCTCTCCTCTCTTCCTTTTGTCAGGATCCTGTTGCCACCCACATCTACTTCCCCTACTAGTTCCTCCCTGTTTGTGAGTAGCAGGTCACACTGCACATGGTCCCTTGTTGGTTCCTTCAGCACTTGTAAACGTGCAGTATCCACTTTGCTTAGCATGAATCTTACTCCTTTACTACATTTTCCTTGGCCTATGATAGTAGGTTGAGTTATTTAAGGTGCGGATCCCTACCTGACATTAAGAAGTTTAGAACAGTATTAAGACAGAGTAAATGCATCCCTGAATATTAATGGGACTTATGAATGGCCACTGGTTATTTTTACCATAACTATTAAAGAATGTGTCAGCTACGGAGGTTGTTTACATGAGGGCTGTGTCTACACTGGCAAGTTATTCCGGAAAATCAGCCGCTTTTCTGGAAAAACTTGTCAGCTGTCTACACTGGTCGCTTGAATTTCTGGAAAAGCACTGACGATCTAATGTAAAATCATCAGTGCTTTTCTAGAAAAACTATGCTGCTCCTGTTTGGGCAAAAGTCTTTTTCCGGAAAACTGTTCTGGAAAAGGGCCAGTGTAGACAGCACAGTAGTGTTTTCCGCAAAAAAGTTCTGATCGTGAAAATGACGATTGGGGCTTTTTTGCGGAAAAGCGCTTCTAGATTGGCCACGGACGCTTTTCCGGAAAAAGTGCTTTTGCAGAAAAGCGTCCTGCCAATCTAGATGTGCTTTTCCGAAAATGCTTTTAACGGAAAACTTTTCCGTTAAATCATTTCCGGAAAATCATGCCAGTGTAGACGTAGCCGAGGAGTCTGGTGGTTGTATCACGTGTTGTTAAAAGTTGCTTCCTTATACTCAAGAGTTAAATCTTTACATTTTACTCATACTACCATTGAGTCCAGCGATGTTAAAATAGGCTGTAAAGTTTGGACCTAAATTTACGAACCTTAGCATATGGTTTAGTATACACTTTTAATATACAGTTATTGTGCAATATGCTTTGACTGGCCCTGTTAAATACAACGACAGGCATATCTTAACACTAGAATTTTGTCTCCAACAAATAAAATACAATTACACTTATTTCGTATTACTCATAACATCACAATTTTTCTAAACTGAGAGCAATTTCCCACTGGTAATTTGTCAGTTATTCTAGGTTAGGGAAATAAGATTTTCATCTACAAGTAGCTTGTCTATTTTCATCCTTGCCCACTCTGAGGATGGATTATCTGTTGGTTGAGTCACAAGCATGGGCTGCTCATGCTGATGCTTCACTAGGCAGCCCTCCCAGATAGGTTATAAATCATGCAAATTTTAAAAGGTGATTTGCATGAAGCAACAGCTGCTGTGTAAAGAACAGATTATACTAGGAACAGTATGGCAGTAAGAGCAAGAGCTGGAAGTATGCTTGACCAAAAATGCTTTGGCTGGCATCACTCGTCCTTAAAAGGCTTTCTTCTCTGTGCTAGAGACATGAGTGATGTAATTGTTTCCAGTTCCTGTTTAGGTTTGTGCATCAAAAGAGTGATGTTTCCAGCCACCCAAATATAAATACAGAACACAGAACTTTTCAAAAATTTCCCAGCTCATGACAGCTACTTTAACACCACAAATAAAAACCCGTCCTAAAGATATAGAAAAGATAAATTCCTGTGCTGATTTACTTATTAGTGCTATGGTACTACTATATTATAAAACTAGAAATTGATCCAGTGTTGCTCAGGTTCTTAACTCAATTAATTTGCGGGTTTTGGAAAATAAAATGAAAATTCACATGCTTCACTGAAATCATTGCTCTGGGGTAAGACTGGGGATGAGGGGTTCAGTCAGCAGGCTGCCCTGGGAAGAGAAGGCTCCCCCAGCCCTCTCTCACCACAGCAGCTTAAGGCCACAGGAGAGGTGCCTCTCCAGGGCCAGTGCAGCTCCAATAGTCAGAGCTATGTGTATGGCCCCTGGCTGGGGCAGGTCCAGGCTCATCTGCCCCCTACCCACCCCAGCCAGAGTGAAGAATGCAGCAAACTATGCACTTTCTCCGGCTTGCTGATGAAAGGGAACAGCCAGCAATGTTTCTGTACAAATCCCCACCACCAAAAAAAGGTGTCTTAAGGGTGGGGGGGTTCAAGGCTTGGGCATTTCCAGATTGGGGGCTGTGCCTGGTGATTCTGTGTCTTTTCTGTATGGTTTTATGAGGAGCAATCCCATTCCCAACACATCCTGTCTTCCTGGCACAACCAATACCTTACCTTGGTTTAAGTTGGAAGCTGTATACCAATTTGGTGGTCCTAGCTCTTACCATTTAAGAGGAGTTCTTGAACAAACAGACACACAGATTCATGCACAGATGTACAGACAGACAAACTCTCTAAAATATATGGTAGACAAGGAACAGATTGGTCTTTTCTTGATGCCATTGCGCAGTATGGAATATAGTCTAGTACTTGGAAGATGGGAGTACAAGCCAACCAACATTCAATTTTTGTAGTTTCATATTAAAGGAAGAGCTTAGTAACTGTGAAACTTAATTCATGTATGTTTTTGAAGTGTTTTGATTTCTTTGCATGAAAGCTGATTATTAAATGCCCAGAGCTATTAATGATCATATTACAATCTTACATAAACATTGTTTGTTTGATTTTCCACTCACAGAAGGCTTTACATTCATTTAATTCTTGATTCTCAATGGAATAACTAATAATTTCTTCCTGTGTAAAATTGTCTTATGCTAGGGTATCATTAAAAGTAACTGAATTTAAAGGTCCTAAAAACAAATATCGCAAAACTATAACAAGAAAAATGACTAAAAGAGTCATTCACAAACATAAGGCTTTGAACTTTGAATAACAAAAATTCCCTGACAAATCTGTTTGTAGAAAATAAAGAAATATTGACATTAAAGGATCACACCGTGATCTCCAAACTGCCTTCCTCTCTTAATATATTAAAGGGTAGAGTAAGATAACACATACTGAATATGTGACAGATACTGAAATATAAAAATGAAATGTTGTTAAATAGTAAGGTTGAGAGCTTTGTTAGTTATACTTCAATTATTTGTAATTATGCATAATGAATATGTTTAGATAAGGTAACACTTAAGCCGAGGCCTTGCTGGCATAAGTGTGGTTTTGCCAGTTCTTCTCTTAAGTTATGTCTACACTAGCCCCCTAGGGTGTGTCTAGACTACATGCCTCCTTCGACGGAGGCATGTAGATTAGCCAGATCGGAAGAGGGAAATGAAGCCGCGATTAAAATAATCGCGGCTTCATTTAAATTTAAATGGCTGCCCCGATCTGCCGATCAGCTGTTTGTCGGCAGATCGGGGGAGTCTGGACGCGATGCCCCGACAAAGAAGCCTTTCTTCATCGACACAGGTAAGCCTGGTTTCACGAGGCTTACCTGTGTCGATGAAGAAAGGCTTCTTTGTCGGGGCATCGCGTCCAGACTCCCCCGATCTGCCGACAAACAGCTGATCGGCAGATCGGGGCAGCCATTTAAATTTAAATGAAGCCGCGATTATTTTAATCGCGGCTTCATTTCCCTCTTCCGATCTCGCTAATCTACATGCCTCCGTCGAAGGAGGCATGTAGTCTAGACACACCCCTAGTTGGAACTAGGGAGGCTAACGTAGGCATTCGAAGTTGCAAATGAAGCCCGGGATTTAAATATCCTAGGCTTTATTTGTATCTTCCTGTCCGAGTGCCATTTTTAAATCCCCTTAGTCCGAACTAACTGCCCGCGGCTACATGCGGCAGTCAAATGTTAACTCGAACTAATTCCTTAGTTTGAGTTAACTGTTACACCTCATGGAATAAGAACTTAGTTCAAATTAACGTTTCACTGCGGCGTGTAGCTGCGCGTCAGTGAGTTTGGGCTAGTGAAATTTCAAAATGGCGACCGGATGGGAACATGCAAATAAAGCCCGGGATATTTAAATCCGGGCTTCATTTGAACTCCAGTCACCTCATTTGCCTATCTACCTTGAATTAACGAGCTAGTGTAGACATACCCTTACGCAGAATTGCAGTGCTGCTTAAAATGTTGTTACTGCAAATAGAAGAAAGGTAATTGCTATAGTGGATGTTTTGAGGTATAAACACTTCAACCAGTAATAACAAGGCAATTCCTACTGGAAAGACACAGAATGGCATGGCATAAACTGCATAAACAGCAAAAAATGCACAATTTAGGTAAACTGAAGGGATAAATGTGTGAGGTGCTAACAGTTGATTGGAGAAAACTAAGCAATACAGGCAGGATTTACAAATCTATAAGAATCCAAATGAACATGACCCAAATTGGAGAGACATTGGCCAAGAAACAGAAGGAATGGGACTGAAGGACCAGACCAAGGGATCAGAGGAAGCAATGATATAGGAATTCCCCAGATCCCAGAATGTGTGAACTTGGACCCTTTACCTATTCTTTCTTCTCTGCTGTTACTACCAGGCATCATATAAGCAAAAATAATTCTGTCTAGACTACTGGGGGGTGGGGGGAAGGTGTCATAAAAACAGCCATTTTTCTGAAAAAAACTTCACCTATGTCCACACTGCAATCATGTTATTTCAAAAGAAAATCGAAAGAACAGAGGGGGTTTGCCGACATTGGTAAACCTCATTCTACGAGGCAAAATACCTTTTCTGAAAGAGCTTTTTCAGAGAAAGGTGTGTGTGGACATGGAAGAGGCTGTTCTTTCAAAAGTAAAGGCCTCCAGGAAGAAGCACAGGTGCCCTGGTAGACACTCCATCCACAGTAATCATAGCTCTATAGTTCCTCTTAAAGTTATAGTTCCTATGGCACCTCTTAAAGCTGCAGGCACCCGGGACAAGCCTTGTGGCAGGAAGCTGGCCTTGCAGCAGGACCTTGACCGCACAGCCCTGAGACAGGGCTGAGCCACAAGCCCCCAGAGACTCCTCTGGCCCTTCCAGGGAGCAGCCCCAGGGGTCCCAGGACCCACCCCCCACCAAACGCTAGGCGTCATTCTGAACCGGCCCAGAGATCCTGTTCTTCCTGGAGCTGTGGAGGGAGGAGGAGACCCTGAAGGATGTGACCTCCAAATGCCGCAATGTGGACATTTATGGGCTCATGGCCAAAGCTCTGGCCCAGAGGGGACACCACCTTGGCATCCTCAACCAAGTCTGGAGCAAAGTAAAGGAGCTTCGGCAAGGGTACGCCCAGGCCAGGGAGCCCAGCTCTCACTCCAGGGCAGGACCACACTCCTGCCCATACTATAGAGAGCTCCACCAGATACTGGGTGGTGGGCAAGCCCTTTCCCCACACATACTAGTGGACTCTGGATTGGACACATCAGTGGTCATCTGGCTGGAGCTCCTGGAGGAGGAGGACAATGATGACAATGATGGACATCAGCTTAAGGAGGAGGAGGACACCAGCAGCGTCATCACCCTCACCCTGGACATCTCCCAAGCATCATTTGATGCCAGGGAGGGATCATCAGGCGAGTGCTGTCAGGTTGTCACACACACAGAGTGGGTGAAGTGGGAGTACAGGGGATGGGGTGCGATCTTCACTCGACATGCTCAGTCTGGACAACGTGCAGCTGGCTGTGCATGTGCAAGTGGAAGTGTGCACCACGTGGTCTCAAGAGCCAGCCCCAGAGCACAAACGGGCTGCTGCTCACAGCTTGGGGGAAGGCCACACACACTTACGACTCCTGAGAGGGATGTTCCCCCTCTTCCTCTGCCAGCCACCGCTGGAAGCAGCTGGGCACAAGTATGCACTCACGACCCCACACAGACCAAGGAGTGTTGCACATAGAACACAGCCATGCATGCACACGTGAGGCACCACCTGCTCCTGCAGACAGCACTGCCAGGTGCAGGTGTGGGGGGGGGGGTGGACAGGGAGGGCCAGGCCACTCCAGGCCCCTGTTCTGCCCATGGGATCCCACTGTGGCTGGACACTTTCATGGCTTGCTTGTCCATGGAGGAGTAGGGGGGAAGCAAACAGGATGGTCCCCTGGGCATCTCAGGGCCCCTGTGAAGCCAAGCTGCTGTGCAGGCCACACATGGCTTTGCTCTCAAGACATCATTGTCCCCTGATCCAGGGACAGGTGTTCACTGCTCACAGAGAAGGGCACGCCCTCAGGGACAGTGTGTGCAGGGATGACTGACCACCTCTCCCTCTTGTCCTCCACAGCTGGATCAGCATCGCTGAGAGGCGATCCACACCAGCCCAGGCAGCCGACTGAAGCTAGGGGAGCTGCAAGCACTGGAGGGTCCACCACGACCTCATGCACCAGCACATCACAGTCCTGCAAGACATGCAGCAAACACTCGCCCCAAAGGTCCATGATGATGCTGAGTGGCACAATCGCATGTGGGACCAGCTTGTGCGGCAAGGCAAAAATATGTGTGTGACCATCTGAGAAGTGATAGCATACCTGAGTCCTGTCCCCATTCCTGCTCCCCTCGCCCCTGCTCTCCCTGCCATCCCTGACCGCGCTGCAGCCCCCCTTCCTGTCCAGCCCTTTGTTGTCCCAGGCCCCACCCAATCCCAATTCTGTTGAGGTCCCTGGACCTGAGGCAGCATTTGCAGGTGCTCCACACACCACTCCCAGCCCCCCATCTCATTCTCAGCCCCCCTCCAGGTTCTGAGCTCCCTTCTGCCCGAGTTACTTTGATTATAAAGAACACAAAACAAAGTTTATTTTGAAAGCCAAACTGGTGTGTTTATTAATTGTACAGGGAATGGGGGCAGGGAGGGGTTGTGGTGGGAAAGGTATTGGGGTGCCAGGCCCAAACCCTCATTGGGGAGGCCTAGGGGAGAGTTACTGGGCTCCTTCAGAGAACCTCTCCCTCAGGGACACCCAGATGCACACTTTGGCCTGGTGGGCCTGGCAGATGGCAGCTGTCTAGGACTGTTCAAACAGCTTCCCCTCACCAATAGCCTCTGTCCCCTATTGCTCTCCACCAGGTTGTGGAGCATGCAAGACACAGAGACTACCTTGGGGATGTTGCTCTCCCCTATGTCGAGGTGGGTCAGCAGGCACCTGAACCGGTCCTTGAGGCACCCGAAGGTGCATTCCACCTGCATGCGAGCCTGGTTCAGGTGCATGTTAAATTGTTCCCTGCTCGGGTACAGGTGACCAGTTTAGGGCTTCATGAGCCACGGCATCAGTGGATAGGCCATGTTGCCCACGATCAAATCGGCATCTGCAAGTCCCCAACCACAAAATCCCATTGGGGTAAGAATGTTCTGCAGCTTGTGGTAGAGGCTAGCGTTCCTAAATATGTGGGTATTGTGTGCCCGGCCTGATCACCCAACAAATATGTCAGAAAACTGTCCTCGGTGGTCAATCAGGGCCTGACCACCATGGAGAAATAGCCCTTTCTGTTTATGTACTGGACCATTCGATGGGGTGGTGCGCGGAATGGGATGTGTGTCCCATCAATCTCTCCTCCACAGTTTGGGAATCCAAGGGCACCAAATCCGGCCACGATGGGATCCAGGTCTCCAAGGCAGATGACCCTGTGCAACAGGATCGAGTTGATGGCCCTCACCACCTGTAGAAGGAGATGTAGAAACACACAAAACAGAGAATGAAAGGGGGTGCCTAAGCTCTTGGGAGGTGCCCGTCCCCCACCTTACCCCAACAGTGAACTTCCCCATGCCGAACTGGTGTCCCACCAAGTGATAGTTGTATGGGGTGGCGAGCTTCCATGTGGCAATTGCAACCCTCTTCTCGAGGGGGATGGCGGACCGCAGGTAGGTGTCCTGTCGTTGGAGGGCAGGGGTGAGCCAGACACACCGCTCCAGGAAAGTGGCCTTCCACATGTGGAAGTTTTGGAGCCACTGCTAGTCATCCCACCACTCCATCAAGAGACGGCCCCACTAGTGTCCAGCCTCCAAAATCATCTCCCGACCATCGGGTATGGAGGCAAGGGCATTGCTCCCGCATCCAGACAGAGGTTCTAAATGATGAGCTCAAATTCGAGCTGGGGAAGGTGCAAGTGCTGCAAAAGCTGTAATGTGACCGTGTGGGGCCATTGCCTGTCCAGGGGCAGCTCCAGCTCCAAGGCCAAAAGAGAAAAGAAATGCTGTGGGGTCCAACAAAGGTGGGCAACTAAAGCACGCACTGCAAAAACTTTGCTGTCCCTCAGAGAGGTAGGCAAGCAAGCAGCAGAAGCCGAGAAATGGCTATCCGGAGGGGTCCCTTTAAGCACACGTCTCAGATAGCCTTAAGCAACAGCACCCGTAAGTAACTGCTGACTTAATGCCCTGCCAGAAGTGGTTCCGGATGGCCTTTTATGCGAGACAGCATCCAATGAGTGTGGACACTGTCTCTCAAAAAAAGCAGATTGCTTTTTTGATCCGCTTTTGAAGTCTGGACACTTTCTTTTGGAAGAAGATTTTTCGGATTTTGCAGTCTAGATGTACTCAAACTGTATAAATAAAGCTGAAAATTGATTAAGCCTATAGTGGATTGACGTGTGTCTCAGTTTCTCCATTAAACTCCCAATTTACCATATAAGAATGTGCCCTCTCTATGAAGGCTGGACATGGAATAAAAACAAGAATGACTATATAAACATTTACCCATATGCGGTTGTTAGTGGCTGGAATGGAAAATTGTCTCATTTTTCAGAAATGTTTTTCCTTTCTAATGTTTCATTACCATGTTAAGGGGAAAGCAAGATCAAACAAAGTTTCTGTTAAGATGATTTGACAAAAGAAGGAACAGAGTGTCAGTAAGTCCCCTGAGACACTTTTCAGTAAAGTTTTAGGACATCTGTGAAAATGGAGAGAAAAACAAACAAACCTGTCAAATATTAAAATCAGTCCTGAAGTTATGGACTTTAATGCTCTGCAAGTCACATGAGGCCCTTTAGCTCAGCCTTGATTCTTTCAAGTAGCTGGAACTGAATGCGTGGTGAAGAAGCAGCAGCTTCAATTAGAAGTAATATTGAAAAAAAAGTTGATGACTCTTCCTTGTTAATGAGGCCAAAACAAGTGTTCCACTCTGTGCAATAGTGCCAATCCCCCCTGCTAGTTGATACTAACACAACACAATCACACGTATCTAAATGGTACATAAAGTAGGGCACCTTACAAATGTGGTTCCACTCTGAAAAGTCATTCTAGTCTATACAAATGGCAAATATTCCTCTACAGATCATCTCCCTTTGCAGATCAAGGGACTCTCTTAAGTGATTCAAATAAGCTTTCATATTCCCCTCTGCCCCCAAAGGCCTCTTTGATAGTCCCCTCCACCCTGCAGAATCACCACAATAAGGGTATGTCTACACTACAAAGTTAGTTCGAACTAACGGACGTTAGTTTGAGCTAACTTTCATAGGCGCTACACTAGCGCTCCGTTAGTTAGAATTTAATTCGAACTAACGGAGCGCTTAGTTTGAACTAGGTAATCCTCATTCCATGAGGATTAAGCCTAGTTCGAATTTACTAGTTCGAATTAAGGGCTGTGTAGACCCTTAATTCGAACTAGTGGGAGGCTAGCCCTTCCCAGCTTGCGCTGGTGGCCACTCTGGCCAACACCAGGGAAACTCTACTGCCCTCCTCCCAGCCCCAGAGCCCTTAAAGGGCCACGGGTTGGCTACACAGTTTGTGCCAGTTGCAAGGCTGCCAGCACCCATGCCAGCACACCCAGCAGCTGACACCCCATGAGCCAGCCACCCGATGCCACCCAGCCCTCCCTCTCTTCCCAGGACCAGCCTGGCGGCTCCCAGGACCCTGCCCAGGGCCGCAAGAGGCGGGCGCCCGCGTGGTCTAGTGCGGAGACCTCATCGAGGTTTGGGGGGAAGCCTCCAATGTCCACGATCTCCGCACTAGCCACAGGAACGCGGCAGTCTACGGCCACATGGCTGCCAGCCTAGCCGCCAGGGGCCACCAGCGCAGCTGGGAGCAGGTGCGCTGGAAAATCAAGGACCTGCGGCAGTCCTACTCCCGGGCCTGCCTGCCAGGGGCCGACCTGGAGGTGTGCCCCCACTTCCAGGCTCTGGACCACCTCCTGGGGGCTCATGCCGTCCCTGCCCCCCGGGACGTGATAGACCCCAGGTCAGAGGGACCGCTCCCAGAGACGGAGGAGGAGGAGGAGGAGGAGGAGGGCTCCAAGAGCCAGGAGCCTGCCGCCAGCCTGCCCAGGACCCGGGACCCCCGAGGCACCCCACAGAGCCGCTCGCCTGTGTCGTCCGAGGCTGGGGAGGCGTCCACATGTGAGTACCATAGTGCTCCCCTTATGTGTACGGGGGGCTGGGGCGAGAGGGAGCCCCGGGACCGTGCGCCTGGGCCTTGCCCACCACGGAGCAGCAGCTGGGGATCCTGCAGGGGCCCTGGCCTTGCAGAGGGGAGCTGGGTTTCACACACCTGGGCTGCTGGGGTAATTGACCGCTGTTCTTGTTTCACCACAGCTGCAGCACCTGGGCCTGCAGAGCGCACCACCCCGCCTGCAGCAGCCGCCCGCGCCCAGGCAAGCAGGAGAGCCAGGAACCAGGAGGAGTACCAGAGGCGGCACCTCCGGTTCCTGGAGCAACAGCTCCATCTCCAGGACCACTGGGTCCAGGAGGACCTGAGGCTGCGCCGGAGGAGCCGGAGGAGCTTGGAGGCACTGGAGGAGCAGGGCCGTGCCCTGCGAGGCCACCTCCAGAGCCTGCTCGACCGCTTCCCAATTCCTCCGGATCCCCCTGCTCCCCCTCCTGCTCCCGCTCCTGCTTCCTCCACACCCCCGTCCCTCCTGCCCCACCCTCCACAACCATTCCCCACCAACGCCCCCGGACCCGCAGTGTTGTGAGACTTAAGAGGCAGCCGGACCCCCACCCCTGAGCTTTCCTTTCCCTTCCTCCCTTCCCTTCCCTTCCAGCTCCCAGGGCGGCCAGGTGGAGAGGCAGGTGGTGCCAGGCAGCCTCGAGCCATTGCTGGCAGGCTTGCAGCAGCAAGTCCAGAAAGTGCACCAGAAGGTGCAGGGCGAGCTCTGGCTCCATGTTGCCACCTGCGGCGGCGTCCCCGAAGGGAAGCACCAACACAGACGGGTGCAGAGATCAACGCTTTGCTGTCCCTCGGTGACGTTGGCAAGCAAGCAGGAAAAGCTGAGAACCGGCTGTTCAAGGGGGTCCCTTTAAGCACGAGCCTCAGATAGCCTCAGACAGCAGCCACACAAAGCAACTACTGACCTGATGCCCTGCCAGAACCGGTTTCAGCCACCTTTAAATGTGCCCCTGCGTCCAATCAGTGTGGACGCGCTAGTTCGAATTAGCAAAACGCTAATTCAAACTAGTTTTTAGTTCTAGATGCGCTAGTTCGAATTATCTTAGTTTGAATTAACTAATTAACTAAGTTAGTTCGAATTAACGCTGTAGTGTAGACATACCCTAAGAGACAGAGAGAGCAAGATGGTATCTGTTCTGGCTCCCAGGGTAAACACAGTGTATGATCCAGTTCCTCTTCAAATCACCATTGCAGCATGTAGGGGAACCCCTCATATCCAAGGGGGTTCCCCCTCTTCTCTGTAGCCCTCCCCGCAATGGGGAGGGCCCTTACCTCTTTCGTTTGGCGTTCTCACAGTATCTATTGTACCTGTTATATAATTCCCCCTCCCTTAGCATATAGCCACGCCCAAAGAGAGGGCCTCTTGCCTCTTGGGGATTACGTTGGGGTAGGGGGACCCTGGTCCACTCTCTCTACCGGGTCCCGGCCCGCAGCCCTGGGAAGGGATTATAATGCTCTCTTCTCCCTGTTGATTGACAGGGTGACCACCCGTAACACGTCAACCCGCGGGCTTTGAAGCCCTGCTCCGAGCCACTACCTACCCCGTCGACGGTTTCTCTTACCCCCACAAAAGGTCCTCGGTCCATTCACCCCACTCCCCAGCAAGTCCCTCTGATCCTGGTTCAGGCTCACGGTTCTAGGGTAGTTGGAGGTCTTGGTCTGCTGGGGTGTCTTCCCAGCTGCCGGTTCCGAAGATCTGTCATTCCGGTCCTACACCTAAGCTTTCATGGTCAGCTCTCTCATACTCCTGGGAGCCGACACCACCGAGACTCACCACCTTCCCTTGAGCACAGGGGCCGCCATTTTTAAAGCTCACCGACAACCGCTGACGTGGCTGTCGGGCACCCCGTGCTGTGTCTAACTCCTCCCCCTTCCACCATTCTTCCCTTCACAGGGTTCCTGGGTAACCCGGGATGCCCACGCTTGCGCCCTTCTGCAGACCCAGCTCCCCCCATCTGTCTGCCGGCGTACGGGGCTTGTCCGCCCCATCGCCCGAGCAACCCGGGACACCCACACCTGCACATCCCGGCTGGCTCAGTTCTCCCCAGGACTGAGGGAACCATATCTGGGGGCTCCCAGGCTCCTTCCTGGAATGCTTTCTTTTCTTTCTTTTCCCAGTGCCAATCAGTTTCCTGCCTCAAAACAGGATGTAAAGCTTCTAAAAGAGCTGAAACTCTTGGAAGAAATTGGTGATACAGGTTGGACCTCCCTGGTCTGGCACCCTCGGGACCAGACTAATCCCAGATGAGGGATTTTGCTGGACCGGGTAGGTTATTTCTGGACCCTTGCCACCTGGCTGCTGGTCTCCCACCCTGCTCCCCACCTCCAGCTGTCTCCACTCTCCTGCCAACCTGTTGGGCAGCCATCACTGCTGTGGTTCCGCCAGGCAGCCTGTTGCTGGGACTCCAAGCAACCGCACATACTACATACTGTGACTCTGGATAGCCACATGCCAGGGCTCTCAGCCCCGCTGCCCAGCACCGCTGCCATCAGCCCATTGCTCTGACAGCCTCGCAGGGATCATAACTGCTGGCCCTCCACCGGAACTCTCTGGGGGTATGTCTATACTACCCCGCTAGTTCGAACGAGGTGTACCGGTAGTTCGGAAGAGGAAGCCTAGTCCGAACTACCTAGTTTGAGCCCCGTGTAGCCGCGCTGCACGGGGTTCGAACCAGCGGGGTTTTAAAAATGGCGGCTCCCCGCTTATGCAAATGAAGCCCGGGAAATTCAAATCCCGGGCTTCATTTGCAAGTGCGGTATGCCTACATTACCCTCCTAGTTCGAACTAGGGTAGACATACCCTAGTGTAGACATACCCTCGTCTTGCAACATGCATGCCAGGCCAGAGAATCCCAGTTAAGAGAGTTTCAACCTGTAGTAATTCAGAGTATCTGATCATGCTGTTCACTCAGTACAGTTCTAGGACTCTCAGATTGTAAATTCAGCTAGTTTATCTTCCTACATCTTCAGAAAATCATCTTTGTTACTGGAAGATCTGAAGGAAGAGCAGAATATATCTATTGAGAAAGGAATCTTGCTCTTAATTTATAATTACAAAATTAAGAATCTATTGTTTATAGAGAAATATTGCATAAAAGTTATATGATCTATAACTGGCTTTTATGATCTATGATTGGCTTTTTAGAATATTATGCGGCCTCAGATTAATTTTTTTCTAAAAGCTCTTTCATACCTTAGTTATAATATACAATATTTCAAATTATACCTACTCCTTTGCGGCTATGTGTTATGTTGTATGTCTCTTCTCGATGGTTTGCTTGTTGAAAATAATGGGAACCTCTTTCCAATACCATTAGCCCAAGGTGTGCATAGAATTATAGCACAATAGGGATTATGAATAATAGTGATTCTGTGAGGCTGGTAACACTGTCTACTATTCAGGCTGCTCAAAATTTCTCATTTTAATTTGCATATAACATTGCAAAACTGTAACTGTTTGGGCTGAAATTTTCCATGATGGGTGTCTGACTCAGGCTGAATGTTTTTTGGGAAAAAAATGTCAGCTAAAAATGGCTCAGCCAATTCTGAAAATCACAATAGGAAAAAATACATGATTGTACCCATGTAAAAAAAGAATGAGCTTTTTTTAAAATGCTCTAGTGCCTGTATGCATTTGAGAAAGGATTTGAAATCAGGCCTCAGACTATGCTGAAATGGTCCCGGGGTTCTTGCCTTAACTCTCCAAATCCTAATTTATTATGCCAGTTGTCAGGTGGGGAAAGGGGATACTGAATCCCAAGAAAGAGTTAACCCTCAGGGATAGGTACAACGCTTAGCAGTAGAAAAATACCTTTGTATGTAGGGGCAAGTGCTCACGCAGTTCTTCTTTCATATGTGTCGCAAATCAGTAGCTGGATTGTCCAGCTAGCAAACTGCAGCATCGTGGAGAGTAACAAGGTGTTGCAGACCACAGGCCAATTGTGCAGTTGTGCAAACTTGTAATTGTCCACTACGTCTGACCGTCTGCATGGCTGCCCTTCAGTCCTACTGTGAAAACTGGGCTAAGCCAAATGTCTGCATTATGGCAGTCATTCTAGTTAGCAGCATGCTATGCCCAGTCTGGGATACATCTGAGATTTTAGGAGGAGTCAGGGGGCTTCCGAAAGAGGGTTTTTTGCCAACATTTAGCCCCATGTAGTTGGGCCAAATATCAGAAAAGCCTCTTCCGGAAAAGGAATCAGAAGAAGATAAGCAAATATGAACGCAATTTGCATACCTTCGTCTGAACCCCCCCCCCCACACACACACAATGTAGCTGTACCCTTAGTCTCTGCTTTCCAGCCTCTGCCCCACCTGCCAGCTCATTCACTCTGTCTCCCCCAGGTGGACCAATCCTTTGCCATTGTTTTGCAGTGCCACTAGTCTTTGCCAGTGAGTCTTGGACCAGTTGCCAATCTTCTACTCCAATGGAAGTCTGGTATTTGATAGCCAATCATTCCAGCTTCCCTTCCTCCACAATAGTATCATGGCATGGCAAGAACTTCAGCATGTCCCTTGACATTATGGCTTTTTAGACTGAGGGGGCACTCGAAATTATTCTGTCATTTCAGGGCAATTCCATCTGTATTCCCATTCTGTCGTCCATCAAGGACACGGCTACTCAACACATGGCCCACGGGCCGCAATGCGGCCACAGCCCATTTCTTTGTGGCCCACAATGCAGTTTGGGTTTACATGGGGCTCAACACGTAGGTGGGATCCTTGGAACATGGCCTCCACTGGGAACACTCTCCACACCAGCGAGTCAATATAACATTCTGCTGTTGATATGCATTTTAGTAGTTAAATTCCTGGACTACCCTTGCTCATGAAAAGTGCTGTCATATGGGTGGAAATCAGGTAAATATTGCATTTTATTAATATCAGCAGAACTGACTTAAATGGGGCCTGTGTGTTGTGTAGTCTTGCGTTAATCTTTGTATTCATGCTCGTCAGTGTGAAATAAGCTGTTTGCATATATATTTGCATGTATATGCAACCACACTTCAGTTGCCACCCTCGGCATGTGCTGTGAGTATCATTGTGGCTCCCAGGGTTTCCAAAGTTGAGTAGCCCTGATCAAGGATGCCCTCTGGGCTCCTTAGCCATCACCTATCATGGGCAGAGCCTGCTTCTGTCTCCCTCTTGACCAGGGTTTTTCCATTCTGTACAGTTCCCTGCCAACAATGCGATATCACAAGCAAGCCAGACTGCCTAAATAGCCAGCATCTGCACTTTGCTTTCTCTTCAAAGTTTATGTGCAGCTGTCATTGCCCACAGTTACAAGTTACCACAGCTCTTTCCAGCTCTTTATACTTAAGGTAAAAGCACTACAGTCAAAACATATTAAAAATAATAAAAGAACTTTACACACTCACTAAGAAGCTTACTAGAGGTCACCCCACTTCTAGCTTCAGTCCTTCAAGACCCACAGTTGGGTTATCCTATGTTACAGGTTCAAAACTCTCTCAATTCAGAACTAGAGCCCCCTGAATTAGTCAGGCTTTCCTTTATACAACTTGGGCCCTGGATCTTGAGACTCTGGGAACAGGTAATCAGCAGACAATGGTCCTCTACTCAAGGGAGAGTTTCTGAAGGCTGGAGTTTGCATACCCAGAGGGGAGGAATTTACATTCACCTCCCCCTAGAGATTCTCTATGGGGGAATCTTGACACCGTTTGTCTCAAATGTTCATTTTTGTCTGTCCCATTGTTCAGTACAGTCCTTTGACACTTCATCACACCTCCCTCATTCACATGGATTCCCGACCCCCAATGCACGAGCTTTGCATTTAACAAAACAGACTAACAGATGCATGCATGTGACGAAGTGGGTCTTTGCCCACGAAAGCTTATGCTCCAATATATCTGTTAGTCTATAAGGTGTTACAGGACTCCTTGTCGCTTTTGCAGATTCAGCGGCTACCTCTCTGATACTTCAACAAAACAGATTCCAAAATCATTTACATGCAATTCAATCAGGTTTTTCAAGGATAGTGACAATAATTGCAATATGTCACGTTATCCACATTGCTTTCTGTATAATATATCTTTCTTTGCTACCTACATTCCATGCAAAAGGATGGTGAAGAGCTTCTTAAGATGAGCTGTTTAGATAGCCATGGAGCCCTGCCACAAAGCAGCTCCTGGGAAAGAGGTGCAGCACAACACAGAGCCACAGCTTCCTCTCTGCAAGCTTTCCTCCCCCATTTTACTTTGCTTTCTTCTCGCCTCACATCAGCAGGCAGCATAAGGGGCTCTCGTTTAGTTTCAGAAACTCTCTGGGTATGTCTACATTAGCCCCCTAGATCGATCTAGGGAGGCAAATGAAGACGACCGGAATTGCAAATCAAGCCTGGGATTTAAATATCCCATGTTCCTAGCCGGTCGCCATTTTAGAAATTGACTAGCCCGAAGTAACTCATCCTCGTGGAATAAGGTTTACCACCTAATTCGATTTAGGGGCTTTATTCCGGAATCCCGTTTCACTGCTGTGTGTAGACATGGGCAGTTACTTCGGGCTAGTCAATTTCTAAAATGGCGACCGGACAGGAAAATGCAAATAAAGCGCGGGATATTTAAATCCCGGGCTTGATTTGCAATTCCGGTAGCCCTCATTAGCCTCCCTAGATTGATCTAAGAGGCTAGTGTAGACGTACCCTCACATTTTATAGTGAAAATGACGGAGTGAAAACAAATCAAATCAATTAATTTAGTGAGACCCTGGTCTCTCCATCTGGAAACGAACTATGGATCCTTGTTGTGTAGCATTAGCAACCATTTTAAAACATTCTCTTTTTAGGGAGAATTTTTAGGGATGGGTGGATCCTCTGAACATAGGGGAGTTTGGAGTCATATGAGAAAATGGGTGTTTTCTTCTACTTTTACTGTGGCATTATCTATAGCTGTTGTCACTGCTATTTATTTCTACAACAGTTCTAGAAATGTTACCTCAGATATATCTCACCTATTTGTAAGTTCAAATATATATATATATATATCATGTCACATTGACTAGCATGTTTCTATTTAATGTGCCTTACTATGAGAAGTAGTCCCATACCAGCGAGTAAAGATATAGCACTTTACTGCTGTTCATTGCTAGACCTAATAGGTTTTTTAACCATAATACAATCATAATGATACAGAGTATGTCTCCTACCTCAGAAAATGAAAAGGAAATTGAATGGCCAAAAACTCCTCTTAGAAATGGCTGTAGTCTTAAAAGAGAACATTATGTTTTCATTTGGAACTTCTGGATCCCATATACAGCCCTGCAGCACAAATTAATTGCTCTGCATGTTATTCTCGTGTTTTGTAACTTCATCGAGACTTGTGGGGAAAGTGTCCCCCACCCCATAGGATTAGGTGCAGCTCCCTGTAGTAGGGACAGGTGTGAGGTCCTGCCTCTGAGTGCGAGCTGCATTTGGTGGCCCAAACATATCCCTGACAGAGTTCTTTGACTTTGCTCCAGACCTGTTCCGTGTTCCGGACCTGTTTTTCTGACAAAACTCTATAGTCTAGACCAGTGGTCTCCAACCTTTTTACACCCTAGATCACTTTTTAAATCTCAGAACAGGCGAAGATCTACCGCCCCGCCCCTTCCTTGAAGCCCCTCCCCTTCCTTGAAGCCCCGCCCCTTCCTTGAAGCCCCGCCCTCTCTATTCTCCTCCTGTCCATCACTTGCTATCCCCAGCCCTTACTTACACACTCTGATAAACAGTTTATTTTTAAATTATGCGATACATACAATTAAAATCACGTGTTTATAGTTATGAAATAAATGGTCTGTTTTTTATTCATGCTATTTAAATCTAAAATGAAGCATTTATAATTATACATTTTGTGGGGACGGAGTACTGTGGCTGGGGGCAGGGAAGAGGGAACAGGGTGCTGGGAGGGCAGAGGACAGGATTCTGCAGCAGGGGACAGAGTGCCAGTGGGGACAGGTTTCTGCAGAGTTCGGGGAGTGGGGACGCGAATGGGGACAGAATTTGGGGAGTGGGGACAGGGGAGTGGGGACAGTTCTGTAGCTGGGGACAGAGTTCGGGAAGTGGGGACAGGAATGGGGACAACATTCTGTAGTTGATGACAGGGGAGTGGGGACAGGGGAGTGGGATGCCAGTGGAGGCAGAGAGTCCCCTGCATCTCCCTCCTCCCAGCATTCCCCCCTCCCTCCCCGGAAACCAGCGCGTGCCTGCCCCGGGGCCGACCCCCCCCCAGGCAAGCCCTGCGCGCGCGCCTGCCCAGGAAGCCAACCCCCACACCCGCGCAGGGAAGCCCTGCGCGCGCCTGCCCCGGGGCCAACCCCGTACAGGAAAGCCTTGCGCGTGCGCGCGCGCCTGCCCAGGGAACCGACCCCCCCACCCGTGTAGGGAAGCCCCGCGGGCGCTTGACCCGGCGCCAACCCCCTCCCCGCGCCGGGAAGCCCCGGAGCCAAACCCCAGCGCGCCCAAAGCCGACACTACCTCCGTCTTCTCTGGAGGTAAGTAGTGGGGCTTCTGGAGGATGGGAGGGAAATGGGGGCGGGGCTTACAGGACACCTCGCGAGCGACTGGTCGAGGCCTCGAGATCGACCAGTTGCTCGCGAGCGACTGGTTGGTGACCACGAGTCTAGACATAGCCTCAGAGCATAAGATGTATTGTTGCAGGGGTGGTTTTACCAGTGGGATCACTTAGCCACAGGACCCTTCTGGGTAGGAGAGCAGAAAAAGAGCAGTTTTAGTCTTTATCTATTGCTCTATAAATCCCCTCTCAGAGGAAATCAGAAAGACTTTGAATCACCGCTTTCAGACCCAAGGTTAAGACCCAGTGCCTTCTCCATAGTTTTCCTCCATGTCAATAGCAATGACTTTAGGTAACTCTTCCTATTTTGAGTGGGAGGGAAGAAAGACCTGGTGATTTCTTGCCATTGGTTGTACTTCCTGGAAAGATATTGAGATGCCCCTGCAATTGACACAGAACGTGTGGATAGATAAATGCTGGCTGGGAGATTGCTAAATCACTACGGCTACGTCTACACTGGCATGATTTTCTGGAAATGCTTTTAACGGAAAAGTTTTCCGTTAAAAAGCATTTTTGGACAAGCGCGTCTAGATTGGCAGGATGCTTTTCCGCAAAAGCACTTTTTCCGGAAAAGCGTCCGTGGCCAATCTAGATGTGCTTTTCCGCAAAAAAGCCCCAATCGTCATTTTCGCGATCGGGGCTTTTTTGCGGAAAACAGTACTGTGCTGTCTACACTGGCCCTTTTCTGGAACAGTTTTCCGAAAAAGACTTTTGCCCGAACAGGAGCAGCATAGATTTTCTGGAAAAGCACTGATGATTTTACGTTAGATCATCAGTGCTTTTCCGGAAATTCAAGCGGCCAGTGTAGACAGCTGGCAAGTTTTTCCAGAAAAGCAGCTGATTTTTCGGAATAACTTGCCAGTGTAGAGACAGCCTACATGTCCAAGGTTCTTCTTTTCTGCTTCCTTACTAGCCATACTCACCTTTTTTTATGGGCTGTGTCGGCTGACTGCTGGACCCTTTGTAGAAGGCGAGTTTCTAGGCTCCTGCACTTAGAGGACTTTTTGCTAGAAGAAGCCACAGATTTGGTTCTGTTGGAGGAATTGGTTCTACCGGTTTTAGATTACCAGAAGAAAGAGTCAGTTTTATTCTTGAGAAGTTTTGCCAAGCCTTTGGTAAACAAACTACTTTAAAACATTAAAGAACCCTTAACCTCTAGTTCACAGAGATTTCTGCATGTTAGAATAGAATAGAATAGAATAGAATAGAATATTCATTTTATTCAGATTTGTTTCCCCATTACACAGGGAAGAATACTTAAGAAACACCAATATTTTTAAATGCATATGTTAGTCATACCAGATAATTATTTATATATTAATTTAGATGAGTTTGAGGATTAAAGAGGATGAAATTAAAGAAAAACTGTGTTACAGGATGAATATTTTAAAAAAAAAATCAGAGTTAGGTGCCATTTTCATTGAAAAAGAAAGATGCTCAAGGAAAAAGATTACAGGACTATGATTCAAATACCAAACATGGAGTTAGCATCTAATCATTCTGGGTACGTCTACACTACAGCGCTAATTCGAACTAACTTAGTTCGAATTAGTTAATTCAAACTAGGCTAATTCGAACTAGCGCATCTAGAACTAAAAACTAGTTTGAATTAGCGTTTTGCTAATTCGAACTAGCGCGTCCACACTGATTGGACGCAGGGGGGCATTTAAGGGCAGCTGAAACAGGTTCTGGCAGGGCATCAGGTCAGTAGTTGCTTTGTGTGGCTGCTGTCTGAGGCTATCTGAGGCTTGTGCTTAAAGGGACCCCCCTGGACAGCCGGTTCTCAGCTTTTCCTGCTTCCTTGCCAACCTCGCCGAGGAACAGCAAAGCGTTGATCTCTGCGTCCGTCTGTGTCGGTGCTTCCCTTCGGGGGGGCCGCTGAAGGTGGCAACATAGAGCCACAGCTCGCCCTGCACCTTCTGGTGCACTTTCTGGACTTGCTGCTGCAAGCCTGCCAGCAATGGCTCGAGGCTGCCTGGCACCACCTGGGGAATGTCAGCCCCCTGCCTCTCCGCCTGGCCGCCCTGGGGGCCGTGGAGGAGCCGCGGCGGCGCTCCGGCACCGGCGTGCCCCGCCACGTCTGGCGTCTGGACACCAGCACCGACTGGTGGGACCGCATCGTCCTGGAGTGCTGGGAGGACCGACAGTGGACCCAGAACTTCAGGATGAGGAGGGACACCTTCCTGGAGCTCTGCGAGTGGCTCGCCCCTGCCCTGCAAAGAAGGGACACTCGCATGAGACCCGCCTTCCCCCTCCAGAAGCGGGTGGCCATCACCCTATGGAAGCTCTCCACGCCGGACAGCTACCGATCCGTTGGGAACCAGTTTGGCGTGGGGAGATCCACCGTCGGAGCGGTGCTCATGCAGGTATGGCACTCGTCGGCCACCAAGCCGGGGGGGAGGGAGGCTGCGAGGAGGGGATGGGCCGCCCCAGGGACAAAGGGGGGGCGGGAGGAGGCGAAAGTGCCCCGCACCGGAGGGGTCGGTCTGTCCCGGCCGTACTACACACCGCCAGGGGGGTTGCTACTGGGAGTGGGGCACGGGGCACGGGGCACTGCCAGGGCACGAACGCTCCCAGCCACCCGGGCACCCCACTGATTGGCGCTTTGCTGTGTCTCTCTCCGCAGGTGGTCAAGGCCATCAACTGGGTGCTGCTCCGCAGGGTGGTCCGCCTCGCCGACCCGGACGCCGTCATCCGGGGCTTCAGCACCCTCAGATTCCCCAACTGCGGGGGGGCCATCGACGGGACGCACATCCCCATCTGTGCCCCGGAACACCAGGCGTCCCGGTACGTCAGCCGCAAGGGGTAATTCTCCGTGATCCTGCAGGCCGTGTGTGACCACCGGGGCCAGTTCACGGACATTAATGTGGGCTGGTCCGGCAAAGCACACGACGCCCGGGTGTACCGCAATTCCTCCGTGTGCCAGCGGCTGCAGGCCGGGACCTTCTTCCCTGACCACCACATCACGGTCGGGGACAGGGACATGCCCGTGTGCCTGGTGGGTGATGCCGCCTACCCACTGCAGCCGTGGCTGATGAAGCCCTATACGGGGCAACTCGAACCCTCCCGCCAGGCCTTCAATGCCAGGCTGACCAGGGCCCGCATCGTGGTGGAGGGGGCCTTCGAGCGACTGAAAGCCCGCTTTCGATGCCTCCTCACCCGTCTGGACCTGGCCGAGCACAACATCCCTCCCGTGGTGGCAGCATGTTGTGTGCTCCACAATTTGTGTGAGCGGAAGGGGGAGGCTTTCCTGCCAGCCTGGATGGCTGAGGCTGACCACATGGCTGGACACTACGGTCAGCCCCGCACCGCCGCCATCCGGGAAGCCCAGCGGGGGACCGTCCAGATCCGGGAAGCCCTGCGGGAGAGCTTCCTGGTGGAGGAGGAGGACTGACCTCTCCCTGCATGCCCCACTGGGGCTTTCTTCCACCCTACCCCCCTTCCCCTTTCCCCTCCCTACCTACTGTAAAATAAAGACACCTGTTTTTCAAACAAAAACATATGTTTATTTAACATAAGTGGGGTGGGGGAAGGGAGGGGGGAGGTTGGGAGAGGGGAGGGGGAAACCTGGGACAAGGGAGCTGGAAGGGGAGGGAAGGGAGGAAGGGAAAGGAGTGGTGGGAGTCCGGCTGCCTCTCCCGTCTCGCCACACTGTGGGTCCGGGGGCGTCGGTGGGAAATGGTTGTGGAGGGGAGGGCAGGAGGGACAGGGGGTGTGGAGGAAGCAGGAGCAGAAGCAGGAGCGAGAGCAGGAGGGGGAGCAGGGGGAGCAGGAGGAGCAGAGGGAGAGGGGGATCAGGGGAGGAGGAAATGGGAAGTGGTCGAGCAGGCTCTGGAGGTGGCCTCGCAGGGCACGGCCCTGCTCCTCCAGGGCCTCCAGACTCCTCCGGCGCAGCCTCAGGTCCTGCTGGACCCAGTGGTCCTGGGTGCGGAGCTGGTGGTCCATGAACCGGAGGTGCCGCCTTTGGTACTCCTCCTCGTTCCTGGCTCTCCTGCTTGCCCAGGCATGGGCAGCTGCTGCAGGCGGTGTGGTGCGCCCTGCAGGCCCAGGTGCTGCAGCTGTGGTGCAACAAGACCAGCGGTCAATTACCCCAGGGGCCCAGGTGTGTGAAACCCAGCTCCCCTCTGCAAGGCCAGGGCCCCTGCAGGATCCCCAGCTGCTGCTCCGTGGTGGGCAAGGCCCAGGCGCACGGTCCTGGGCCTCCCTCTCGCCCCAGCCCTCCGTACACATAAGGGGAGCACGATGGTACTCACAGGTGGACGCCTCCCCAGCCTCGGACGACACAGGCGAGCGGCTCTGTGGGGTGCCTCGGGGGTCCCGGGTCCTGGGCAGGCTGGCGGCAGGCTCCTGGCTCTCAGAGCCCTCCTCCTCTTCCTCCGTCTCCTGGAGCGGGCCCTCTGCCCCGGGGTCTATCACATCCCGGGGGGCAGGGATGGCATGAGCCCCCAGGAGGCGGTTCAGGGCGTGGAAGTGGGGGCAGGCCTCCGGGTCGGCCCCTGGCTGGCAGGCCCGGGAGTAGGACTGCCGCAGGTCTTTAATCTTGCAGCGCACCTGCTCCTGGCTGTGCTGGTGGCCCCTGGCGGCCAGGCTGGCAGCCATGCGGCCGTAGACTGCCGCGTTCCTGTGGCTAGTGCGGAGATCGTGGACATTGGAGGCTTCCCCCCCAAAACTCGATGAGGTCCACGATCTCCGCACTTGACCAAGCGGGCGCCCGCCTTTTGCGCCCCCGGGCAGGCTCCTGGGAGCTGCCAGGCTGGTCCTGGGGAGCACTGGAGGGCTGGGTGTCCTCAGGTGGCTGGCTCATGGTGTGGCAGGTGCAGGGTCTGCTGGCACGGGTGCTGGCAGCCTTGCAACTGGCACAAACTGTGTAGCCAGCCTGTGGCCCTTTAAGGGCTCCGGGGCCAGGAGGGGGGCAATAGAGTTTCCCTGGTGTTGGCCAGAGTGGCCACCAGGGAAACCTGGGAAGCCTTAGCCTCCCACTAGTTCGAATTAAGGGTCTACACAGCCCTTAATTCGAACTAGTAAGTTCGAACTAGGCTTAATCCTCGTGGAATGAGGATTACCTAGTTCGAACTAAGCGCTCCGTTAGTTCGAATTAAGTTCGAACTAACGGAGCGCTAGTGTAGCGCCTATCAAAGTTAGTTCGAACTAACGTCCATTAGTTCGAACTAACTTTGTAGTGTAGACATACCCTCTGATACCCTTGAAGAATGTGTATACACTGAATTTTTCTTTTGAGAGAGGAATGCAAATGCAGACAAACGAAATTGCAAATGAAGCGCGGATTTGAATTTCCAGTGCTTCATTTGTATAATCACGTCCGGGCGCTTTTTCGAAATACCCTATTTCAAAAAAAGAAACGCTGTCTAGATGCAGTTAGTTTGAAAGAAAACCCTTTTTTTGAAATAACCCTTAAACCTCATTTTATAAGGAGTAAGGTTTATTGTGAAAGAAGGGTTTTCTTTCAAAATAACGGCATCTAGACAGAGTTTCTTTTTTTGAAATAGGGTATTTCAAAAAACCGCCCGGTCATGATTATGCAAATGAAGCACTTTATTTGCAATTTTGTTTGCCTGCATTTGCATTCTTCTCTCAAAAGAGGAATGCAGTGTAGACACACCCTTTACCACTGACTTCATTGGGAGTTTGGACTCAGTGGTACTGCACAATTGGGCTCATGTTTCTACAGGTCTGGGCTGATTCTGCCACCCAATCGTGCCTGACCAATCTGATTAGCTTCTATGATGAGGTAACTGGCTCGGTGGACATGGGAAAGTCAGTGGATGTTATATACCTTGACTTTAGCAAGGCTTTTGATATGGTCTCCCACAATATTCTTGCCAGCAAGTTAAGGGAATGTGGATTGGATAAATGGACGGTAAGATGGATAGAAAGATGGCTAGAAGGCCGGGCCCAGCGGGTAGTGATCAACGGTTCGATGTCAGGATGGCGGTCGGTTTCTAGTGGAGTGCCCCAAGGTTCGGTTCTAGGACCGGTTTTGTTCAATATCTTTATTAATGACCTGGATGAGGGGATAGATTGCACCCTCAGGAAGTTTGCAGATGACACTAAGCTGGGGGGAGAGGTAGATACGCTTAAGGGCAGAGATAGGATCCAGAGTGACTTAGACAAATTGGAGGATTGGGCCACAAGAAATCTCATGAGATTCAACAAAGACAAGTGTAGAGTCCTGCACTTGGGACGGAAGAATCCCAAGCATAGTTACAGGCTGGGGACCAACCAGTTAAGTTGTAGTCCTGCAGAAAAGGACCTGGGGGTTACAGTGGATGAGAAGCTAGATATGAGTCAACAGTGTGCCCTTGTAGCCAAGAAGGCTAATGGCATATTAGGATGCATTAAGAGGAGCATTGCCAGCAGATCCAGAGATGTCATTATTCCCCTTTATTCGGCTTTGGTGAGGCCACATCTGGAGTATTGTGTCCAGTTCTGGGCCCCCCACTACAAAAAGGATGCGGAAGCATTGGAGAGGGTCCAGCGGAGGGCAACCAAAATGATTAGGGGGTTGGAGCATATGACCTACGAGGAGAGGCTGAGGGACTTGGGTCTGTTTAGTCTGCAGAAGCGAAGAGTGAGGGGGGATTTGATAGCAGCCTTCAACTTCCTGAAGGGAAGTTCCAAAGAGGATGGAGAGAGGCTGTTCTCAGTAATGACAGATGGCAGAACAAGGAGCAATGGTCTCAAGTTGTGGTGGGAGAGGTCCAGATTGGATATTAGGAAAAACTATTTTACTAGAAGGGTAGTGAAGCACTGGAATGGGTTACCTAGGGAAGTAGTGGAGTCTCCATCCCTAGAGGTATTTAAGTCTCGGCTTGACAAAGCCCTGGCCGGGTTGATTTAGATGGGATTGGTCCTGCCTACAGCGGGGGGCTGGACTTGACGACCTTCTGGGGTCTCTTCCAATTCTATGATTCTATGATAAGGGGATGGTTGGATGAAATAACATGATCTTGGTAACTAATTGACCATTCATTATCAGTTGGAAATAGGTCAATGGAGGGATGATAGGAGTTGCTATAGGGAACTTTCTGGGTGTCTGGCTGGTGAGTCTTGCCCACATGTTCAGGGTTTAGCTGATCGCCATATTTGGGGTCGGGAAGGAATTTTCCTCCAGGGTAGATTGGCAGAGGCCCTGGAGGTTTTTCGCCTTCCTCTGTAGCATTGGGTACAGATCACAGCTAAAGGACTCTCTGCATGTTGGGTCCTTCAAAGTATTTGAAGGCTTCAATATCTGAGATATAGATGAGAGGATTATTCTAAGAGGGGTGGTTGAGATTCTGTGGCCTGCACTGTGCAGGGGGTCAGACTAGATGATCATAATGGTCCCTTCTGACCTTAAAGTCTATGAATCTATGAAACCCTTAGTCATGTACCTTTCAGCACAAAAAGTTCCACTGAAATCAATAGAACTATTCATGCAGTACGTTAATAGTCAGTGTATGTAAAGTTGCCAGCATATGGCCAAAGGGAACATAAGCATTTAAATTATTGTCATCAAGGTTGTGTGAAACCTCCCTGGAACTGGCAGGCATGACAGTTGCCCTTCATTCAAGATAAATGTAAGAAGCAGTTATGCCTGGATGATTTAAATGCAACACATTTTGTATCTTGGCAGTAGTTTAGACAACATGGTCCTGGGGGGTCCTTCTAATCCCATGATTCTTGGATTCTATGCTCCTTTCTGGAGTGAGATGACCGAAACAGTAAATCATTACACGAAATAGAGGCCACATGCAAGACCAGTCAGAAATTGAGCTATGTGAGCAGAGAGGTTTTGCTGGGTATGAGTTGAATGTGGGGTCTGTAAGAAGAAGTTTCCAAAAGCAGAAAGAGAATGGGCAGAGAGAAGCAGCCAATAACTCAAGCATCAAGGAAATGAAGCACTGGAAACAGGGCTCCAAAAGAAAGTAAACAGATTTTTGGACAGAATGCTAACTGGAAAGAGGCTTGGAACCAGGAGCTGAGAAACTCATTCCTGTTATTTGATTGCTACTGTGTACATTCTTTGTAAATAGACAGCATTGCATCAAAGAGGTATCTGAATGCATCACCATAAACAACCTGAGAGGCCCTGAATATCAGATAACCACATGGTTCTACAGAGGTAAAGGTATTAAGGATGTGAAAATCTCCATGCTTTTTTCCTGTTTATAATTTGATTTAATTACAACATATTTAATTAATAAAGTTTCCCTTGCTGAAATATGCCACAGAGCCCTCTTGTAGTTTCACAGGCTCTGTATGAAGAAATGTTGCTACTTAGGGATTCTAGAGTCAGATCAGAAATGGAGGAAGTCCAAATGTCCAGAGTGACTGGAAATATTAGAGAAAAAGATAGACATGTGAAGGACAATGTTCAGTTGCTACTCTAGTCTAAAACCACTTACCACCATGCAGCTAATTTCATTAGCCTTCAAAAAGGCTACACTGGGTTGCTGACCCCAGAGCAGCTGCTAGCCTCTAAAGTGAACTCCTCTCTACATGGAACAGCTAATCAACTCTGAGCAACCTCTTTTGTTACATTGGCATGTGACCTACTTTTCAGTACTTCTGGCAGCATGTAGTATAATTAGGGCCCTACCAAATTCATGGCCATGAAAAATGCATCATGAACCATGAAATCTGGTCTCTTGTGTGCCTTTGTACCATACACATTTCATGGGGGAGATCAGAGTTTCTCAATTTGGGGTTCTCATACAAAAGGGAGTTGCAGGTAGGCTGCAAGGTTATTGCAGAGGGGTCGCAATATGGCCACACTTGCTTCCTTGATGCTTTCAGTTGGGTGGCCAGAGAACAGTTGGTGTTGGCAGGGCACCCAGCTCTGAAATCAGGACCCCACCAGCAATACTATATCATGACACCCTTACTTCTGCACTGCTGCCTTCAGAGCTAGGCAGCCAGAGGGGGGCAGCTGTTGGCTGAGGGCTCAGCTCCCTAGAGAGCAGCACAGAAGTAGGTGTGACAATACCACACCATGCCAGCCCTACTGCTGCACAGCTGCTGGCAGTGACTCTGCCTTCGGAGATGGATTCTTGGCCAGCAGCCACCACTTTCCAGCTTCCCAGCTCAGAAGGCAGTTCTGCTGTTGCCACTAGTACAGAAATAAGGGTAACAATGCCACAGCCTCCCCTTACATTAATTTTGCAAACTGCCCCTGCCAACTCCTTTTTGGGTCAGGACCCTTACAATTACAACACGATGGAATTTCAGATTGAAATATCAGCAATGATTACATGTATGAAGTTTAAAATCCTATGACCATGAAATTCACCAAAATGGACTATGAATTTGGTAGGGCCTTAAGTATAATGACTAGCATGTGCTATTCTTGTCTGCATCTATCAGGGAGCAGCAGAAAGCTGACAAAGGAAGCTGTAACTCAAGTGACAAGCTATTATATTTGTGATGCTTGGGTTACATAAATAGTGAGGACTTCCTGCTCAGTTTGGTTGGATATCAGCAATGCCAGCTAAAAAGCAGCACAGATCATTAACAATGAGTCCTACCTCAACAGGTAGTGCCTGCCTCATCCTTGCCCCAAGATCCATCAGTAACACCATGGAAGGGTGTGCGGGGTCCAGGTGAATGGATGGGGCAGACAGTACTTCTGGTTGGTCAAATTTTTTAAATACTAGAATGCTAGTTAGATTGTCACCTGACTGACCTCCAGCTAATGAAATGAAGACAGATCATATGCCCTTTCTGGTTGGCTTTGCAGTGGTTGTGTCCTAGCTATGCAGTTAGGAGAGCTCATTGCAGTATCATCTTCTGGGGTTTGAGCTCCCTCTAGAAGAAGGACACCAAGTCAAATACGCACAGAGATATTAGCCAGCCAATGCAAACTCCTAAATAGAGAGAGGAGAGTTATTAAAGAGAAACTAAAATTGCCTCCAGAATTAACTTTCACCCGAAGTGCAAACCACACTGTAACTGATGGGGTTTTGGTTTTGCTTGTGTAACCCCATTTTTTCCTCCCTAGGTTACTCGGGACCAGGTCACACTCACCTGTGGGCCTGGGCGCCTGCTGTTTTAACTCAGGAGATCCTGAGTACCCCAATGGTGATGTTGAGGATTCCCTGTCCACCCCCTTGCTTCAGTCCTTTACTCTCTAAGGGTATGTCTACACTACCCCGCTAGTTCGAACTAGCGGGGTAATGTAGGCATACCGCACTTGCAAATGAAGCCCGGGATTTGAATTTCCCGGGCTTCATTTGCATAAGCGGGGAGCCGCCATTTTAAAAACCCCGCTGGTTCGAACCCCGTGCAGCGCGGCTACACGGGGCACGAACTAGGTAGTTCGAACTAGGCTTCCTAGTTCGAACTACTGTAACTCCTCGTGAAATGAGGAGTAGCGGTAGTTCGAACTAGGAAGCCTAGTTCGAACTACCTAGTTCGTGCCCCGTGTAGCCGCGCTGCACGGGGTTCGAACCAGCGGGGTTTTAAAAATGGCGGCTCCCCGCTTATGCAAATGAAGCCCGGGAAATTCAAATCCCGGGCTTCATTTGCAAGTGCGGTATGCCTACATTACCCTCCTAGTTCGAACTAGGAGGGTAGTGTAGACATACCCTAAGAATGTACAATGGCAGTGCCTCCACCTGGCTGGCCCAGTACACACTCAATGGTATGCCTGGGGAGCCTCCAGGAATAACATTATTCCAGCAGTAATCTGAATTGAACCCCAGAACAACAATTATAAATAATATACATCTAATTGTTTACATAGAATTAACACACCTTTACTTAAAAACATAAAGAAACAAGGTTTAACAGATTAACAATGAATAAAATCAATTAACAAAGTACACAGAAATAATAGGAACTTATCTATCTGGCATTTGCACTGCCACCATTTATCCCACCCCAGAGTGCGCCCTCCTCTGGACTCACAGTCCCAGATACTTGCTTGCATGGGCACGCTTGAAGGTCTGTAGCTGGATATGGACACAGCACTGGGCAGGTGTGTGTGTTAGTCCAAGCTAAGCAGCCAGTTGCAAAATCCCTCTGCCACTGGAGCCGGCTTCACCAAATGCCAGCAGCTCTGGTTCACTGGGCTAGTCACTCTGCCTCTCTTTGGACCCAGAGTAAGTCTATATCCCTGAGGTCTGTCCCAGACAGCACTTTTCCAAAAATCCCAGTGAGTTACTTACAATTTCCACCGGAGTGCAGGGTTTCTGTAGTCCTTCTCAGCTACAGGCACAGCCAGAGTCTCTCCCCACTAGGGCAATCAGCAGCTTCTGGAGCAGCCTGCTAGATCCAAGCCCCACAGGCTCTCAGTCTCAGGCTATAGCTGCAACACAATGGCTCCTGGAATGGATAAGGCTCCTCTGTCCCAAAGTGGAGAGCCCCCTCTACCAACATGCCCGGACAAGCCCCCTTCCCTTAATTCCTCAAGGGCTCACGGGAGTTGTAGTCTCTAGGGCCAGATTGCAGCATGCAGGATCCGCCCAGAAAAAGTCAGAGGCCCCTTTAGTAAGGGGACTACACTTGCTTGCTTTTGTAAAGTAGCATAACATAGTGTTTACATAATGAAACTTTAAGCCAAAGACCCCAAGTTCTATCACCAGCTCTGCCACAGACTTCCTGTGTGGCCTTGGGCAAGTCAAAGTCAAATTCTTACACTCTAATTCCCACTGAGTAGTATCTTTTTCCATGAGTAACCTCACAGATTTCACAGTGCAATGAAGTCTGGGTGGCTGCATCTGGCCTTTCTCTCCTCTATCTCTGGGGCCAATGAAACACTTGAGATTTCCAGCTGAAATATTCTACATGCAAATATGATTAATTTATAAAAACAGGTTTAATACCTCTCCACCATTATTCTTGTCAGGGCATGCCTGTCAGCACCAGAGATTAAAGCAACAAAATACAGTGAAAAAAACAAAACACAAAAAACAAAAACAAAACAAAACCCTCCAAAATCTGTCATGTTATTCCCAGCCTGCCTGGAAACAAGAATTTTAGCAAATTTCACAAAATAGATGCGTCTCCCAATTTTTCCCAACGTAGTTTTAGAAATAGAGGTTCTGATGGGAGTTGCTTGCTACCTTTATAGTGTTTCTCTGAATGAAACTGTAACCTTATATCTTTTCAGTTTAGTACTACTGATGAAATAACAAGCCAATGTAAAAAGAGAGAGAAGGCATATTAAATTCAGACCTGTCATCCTATTTATACCGTTAATATTCTGAACAGGTTGCTATATGGGTTTTTCCCCCAAATCCTTTTAATTACCGTGAAGTTTTTGTGAACTTGGCAACATGTTTGTTAAGCCAACTAGGCTTACAAGTCTGCAAATGAGTTATCAGCACTGAAGCTAGAAAATATTGCTTGGGAATTTGCTTGGTAAAAAGTAAGGCCTTGTCTACACTGTCAGGTTTTGTCACCAAACCCCCCTGAGAGTGTCCACATTGCAATGGGACAAAAGTTGCCACAAGCGCCCAGTTTGGGTGACAAAAAACTTACAGCTCCACAAGGGACTTTTGTCTTTTCCTCTCCCTTGGCTCTTGACAGTCATGCGGTGTGTACTCCAGTAGGTTTTTTGTCAAGTTTATTGATCTTCAGCAGGTTTCCCACAATGTCTAATTAGCCATTCTGGAAAGAAAGTCCCAGCAAGCTGCTTTCTGTACAAGCCACTGTTTCCAAAGATGTGTGTATCATGCATCTTTCCAGACCAGCCCACATCTATGTCTGTGAAATGCCCACCATGAGCCACCAGTGCCTGAAGCATGTGGAGAAGTGTCCCTTCTGACTGATGTACTATGAGGCAAAGTGTGGTGGCGCTGTAATGGGAAGGTGTGCGCCATCAATTGACCTGCCATAGCCAGCCCAAGTCAGCACAGCCAGCCACAATGTCATCCACATTTTCCAGAGTCGCTGTCCTGTCCAGCACAATGGAATTATTTGCCCTGCACATTTGCATGAGTGCTGCCCTGACAATGACTTCCCCACTCCAATCTGATCTGCAGGGCTCACCGAACCGCAGCAAGCCCCGCTCGTCAGCCGTGCTGGTGGGCAATCTGAGCATGTGCAGATCACCTGAACCCAGCTCTTCCGGGTTGCAATCTACTCACCCCGGGCAAGTAGATTGCATTATTTGTCGAGCCCTGCTGATCTGCAGGAGAAGGGTAGCAGTTGGGAGTAATCCGCTGCCACCCAGCAACACGCATCTCTGCAGAGACAGCAGCTCAGTCGGGTGTCCTTGCACCACAGCTCAGGGGCCAGCTCAGAGCACAGCTCGAGGAAGGTTGCTTTGCACCTCCCAAAGTTCTATAGCTGCTGGGTTTCATCCCACACCTGCATGGCCATGTGATCCCACAACAGTGCTGGTTTCCCTAGCCCAAAAGCAATGCACAGCGTCTCGGTGACAGCCCAATGCAATGCCACTTCACTGCAGTCCGTGGCACTCACATTGTCATCTGCATCCGAATCTTTTCCCTCTGCTATTAAGTGCTCAAGGAGCTCTGCTGCAATGCGCGATGTCCTCAGCACACTGAACACAACCTGGGAGAGAAGTCTGGGACCCAGGATTTCTCACAGCAGATGCTGGAGTTCGCAGCAGGGAGTGTCATTCAAGCAGCATGAAAGGAAGGCAGAGGCCCCAGGAGGGCTGGGCAGCAAAGAGATGGCTGACAGGGCATTTTTCGTGTTCCCAAAGTTCCTAGAGCTCCATTGCATGTTCCCACAGCTTAGCAACTGAAAGCAATGCTAGGCACTGTATGATGCTTGCCCACATTGCTTTGCTCTGTCTGGCGGTGAGGGAGCTAACAATGTGGTCATGATATGTTGACAAAGGATGGCAGAAAAACACATTTCTCATGTTTTCAGAGCACTGTCTAGAGCACTTTCATTACCCTTTGCAGTGTAAACATAGCCTGAGTTACTCACCTGATGAACTGGTTCTCATTAAGGGATCTTTACAAAATATTGCTTTATAAGCAAGGTACCAGCATTGTCTCAGGCACCATCATCAAAAGTGTACTCATTAGAAACAATTTTGTGATCTTTTAAAATTGTGTTAAATTTCAAACAAATCTGTAGAGCCTGGCTATAACACCAAACTCTAGATCTGTTCAGACTTTACGACAGTTCAAATCAGAACCCACACTGAGCATGCAACCAGAGCATTTTGATCACCTTGCCAGAAATTAATTCAGGTGGTCTTCAAATAATGATTTGCTCGATTCCCTTTGGGATTTGCCATGGCAATGAAATCTGAGTACAAATGAGGCTGTTCAGACTAAACATTAGTACAACACTGTGATTTTTTTTGTTTGTTTAAGTCTAGAACAAAAATAATGGGATAAGCTGTTTAGGTTTAATTTAATATTGATTTTTAGCAAGAAAAGAGGGGAGAAGTCAGTCTTTCCACAGGAGATACCTACCATGTCCTTGCAAAAAGTCAGGTAATTTGATTTACTGAAATGGATAGAGTTTCCTTCCTGTTGATTCAAGAGGGAAAACAATCAAATTTGGCTGCTATTTTAAGTACAGAATGAAAGCTTAGCTGAGGTTTGGTTTTAAGTTAATTTGGTTTACCTAATTTCATAGGCAGATGGGGCTCTAAAATATGCACGAAGAGACTGCTGAACTGAAAAACACATGCTCAAAATCAAGAGTGCCCTCTTGAGAATCTTCCTCTACTTTCCTTCCCCCATGAAGAAGGGAGAGAGGTTTCCCTGGCCACTATTTTTTCACTTGGTCATCCAAAATTACACTGATGTGTAAAAATGGTGTCTGACAGGAGTCCTGAAAACAACATCTTGACATGAATGGACAAAATTTGGGATTTATGTATTTAATACTACAGACTTACCCCAGCATGGCCTAGGTCCTTCAGGGCAGGAAATGTTGGGGTAGGTGAGGGGGAGGTGAAGGAGGCTGGGGGCCTCTCTCCCTCCAGCACCACCCCTGCCCAGCCAGGCTCTGTTTTCCACACACCCCACCCTACCCCCTCCCAGCTCAGGCCACCCCAATAGGCAGTCCAGGGCCAGTTCTCTTCTCTCTCCAGCCACCGCCCCAGCCCACCTGGGGATGGTTCTCTACTTTTCCCTAGCCGCAGCCCCAGCCCACCCAGGGCCTGTTTTCTGCCCCCACCCTGACCCCCTTAGTCACCAGAAGCTTGTTCTCTCCCCTCCCCCTCCTATGCTGCCGCTAAGGGCTGGGAGGGGTAAAGAGTTTGGAGCAAGAGGGCTAGTTACTGGTATGCTGGCAGGCAAGATGGTGGGCAGACACAGGGAGGGGAGAGACGGGCACCAGAGGAGAGAGGCAGGGCATGTGGGTAGAGGGATGGGGAGAGGTAGCTACAGATGATCAGAGTGGGGCTAGAGGAGGAGGGGACACATGGGGGAGAGAAGAGATGGTGTAGGGGAGGGGGCAGGTCCCCAAAGGTCCGAGGAGAGTGAGAAGGGCAGGAGCCAGGACAGCAAAGGACAGTGAGGGGTGGGGGGCATCAGGGAGCAGATTGGGCAAGGGGAGAGTGGGAGACAGGGCAGCAGAGGGGAAAGGGAGAGGTTTATAAGTTATTTATTAATAACGTGGGTGTCACAGTGGCACATATCCTGACAAGCACACATGGACTCAATGCTGGTGCACAAGACAAAATTCACTCCATTCATGGGAGGAAAATCTTAGAGGGTATGTCTACACTACCCCGCTAGTTCGAACTAGCGGGAGTAATGTAGTCATCCGCAGTTGCAAATGAAGCCCAGGATTTGAATTTCCCGGGCTTCATTTTCATGAAGCCGGCCGGCGCCATTTTTAAATGCCGGCTAGTTCGAACCCCGTGCCGCGCGGCTACACGCGGCACGGAGTAGCTAGTTTGGATTAGGCTTCCTAATCCAAACTAGCTGTACGCCTCGTTCCATGAGGAGTACAGCTAGTTCGGATTAGAAGCCTAATCCGAACTAGCTACTCCGTGCCGCATGTAGCTGCGCGGCACGGGGGTCGAACTAGCTGGCATTTAAAAATGGCGCCGGCCGGCTTCATGCAAATGAAGCCCGGGAAATTCAAATCCTGGGCTTCATTTGCAACTGTGGATGACTATATTACCCCCTCTAGTTCGAACTAGCGGGGTAGTGTAGACATACCCAGAGGGAACACTTCCTCCAGCCTCTTCCCCCGAGTTAATGCAATGCAAGTTGGGTTAATACAATTGCAGGATAGTTTCGGGGGGGGGGGGTAGTTCTGTGGGAGCCAAACTCATCCCATTTGGTAGGAGGACAGTGAGAGGAGTTCTTAGAGGGGTCACATGACACCTTTACTTCTGGACATGTGTCCATCTTGACTCCGGGAGTATTACCTCCAGGGGTGGGACTTCTTATGGCAGGGGGTGTGGCTAATGGGGGTCAAGGGGTGTACTAACAGGGGTTGGGGGTGTTGCTAACATGTCCCTAATTTGGGTTCAGAAAATATGGTCACCATAGTCATAGATCTAGTTAAGATCCTTTGTGCTGGACCCTTGCAAGACTGCTAGGAAGGACTCATCATCCAGGACTCATCATCCTCTGGGTTTGGGCCACTAATCCTGCATTTGAGGGGCAGACCTTGTGGCTGACATCCCTGGTAAATGTCCCCTAGCCTTGGTCTACTCCAGGGAGTTATTTTGAAATCAAAAGTGAGTGTCCACACTACCAAGCCTGTTATTTCAAAATAACAACTCCAGTTTTCCTCAAGGAATAATGTTTATTTCGAAATAGTGGTAATGAGGAAGCTCTACTGCTGCTATTTGAAAATAACTACACCCCGGAATCACTCTCAGTAATCACTCCCCAGTGCTTCCTGAGGCTTTAAGTCAAAGTTACGTGTCCACATTAAGGGAGCCTGCATCAGACTAATTTCAAGGCTTCTCTGTAGTGTGGACATGCTATTTCGAAATAGTTATTTTGGGAGTTATTATTTTGAAATAGTTTCCTAGTGTAGACATGCCCCCTGACTGGTTTACAGCTTGACTCTTCAGGGATATGTGACAATGGCTGCAAACACACAGGCATTGCACAGGGTTCTAAAAGAATCACACTACTCTTTTCTTAGAAGCACAGGAAATACCTCACCCTACGCTATGTTAAACACATCTATATTTATTTCACTGTCTCAGGGGCCTCACCACTCTGGATTATTCTTTGTGCTTAGGCAGAGTGACCAGACCTGGTCCCACAGTTGAACCCACTCCTACACACACACACACCCTGTTGCAAAAGCCTATCCATCTTTTCCTGACCAAAATTTCCTGTTCCTCAAAAAGTCTTCCCATGTATTTCTCATGTGAGTCCATTTTAAACTATCAGCCCTGTGTCCCTTTTTCCTGTTTGGAGGTTTCACCCTCTCTCTTCACTTCTCCCTCCTTGCAGACAAGATGGAGCAAGTAGCTTCTCCCAGCTCCAGCCAAACTCCTTAGCATGCCCATTGTTCAGTCAGAGTGCAGTTGTTAAAGCTAACGACCCTCCATTGTCCCTTGTCTAATAAGTATGTGCTTCAACTCTCTTTCAGCAAATTGTGGATTCCATATCCACACATAGAGGCATTCCCTATGGCAACGATTTTATAACAACTATGTAACATCAACCAGTTGTATATATAGTCCCCAAATTGTCACCCTGCACAATGACATGGATCCTGCAATAAGCTCCACAATGGAAGCAACAGAGTTACACCAGGGATGAATTTACCCAGCTGTGCAAAAACAGAAATGTGCTTTTCACTATGAAATCTGCAAAACCATTCAGGGAAAATAATGAAAACACCAATTTCTTTGTGCAATTTCTCCCACATACTTTCCTCATCCTGCTAACATGTGCAATTGATCAGCACATCCACAGAAACACAGGAACTGTCATACATATTTTGGAAACTTTTTAAAGTTCTGTGGAACATTCTGTATGTATGTACTCAAGCTGCTGTAGTGATTTTCAAATCTTGATGGATAGAGTATGGCGTCTTTTTGTTTGTAGTCACTGGGTTGGTTTTAGTTATTGTTTTAGGTGTCAGAAAGAAATTGAACTCCCATTTCACAAATACAACATTGAATAACTGCGCAGGTGCATTTGGGGATGTTTTGTCTTCTGAAACATCAGGCAGGATTATCAGTTTGGTGGATCAATGGTCCAGTTTTGTATAACATATTATGTGATTTTCATTGGTACATGTATAATCTTGACTTTTCAGTTTTATATAAAAAAGAGATATTAATTTAGGGCAGCCTCTGCCATTAAGACTAAAACCAAGATTTTTAAACTTGGACACCTAAATCCATATTTGAACATCCTACCGTTAACTTTAAGGGGTAGTTCTGGGCACTCAGCACTGCTGAACAATAATTGGAACAATTTGACTTTCTTGTAATGGAAAGCAAATATTTCTATAGCTAAAAAATAGAGGAAAAAATTTTCTACAAAGAAAATCAAAGTAAATACCTCTAGGGAAAACTATTAAAATTCAGCAATATTTTTACTAACCATATGCAAATGTTCCACTGATGACACAAGACCAAAGCCAAGACCAAAACAAAATCATTTCTATTGAGTTCTTAAGACACATTTAAAACTTATTCATTTGCATGGCAATTAGGATTCAAAACTCAGGAAAAAACTGCATATCCTTGGGGACCCTAAAGTTATTTTTAAGCTGTCTAAATATAAATATAAAATCACTCAGGATCAAAGCATCAGAAAAAAGTTAAATTGCACTGTTTGTCCCTCCAGAAAGTTTAAAGCACAGACATGAATGGAATCAGTAAAGTCACTAATGTTACTGGCATCACAAGCACTCCATTAGTCCAGTTAGATGAGATCAGTTCAGTCGGAAGATAACATTCGGAAGAAGCAGATTAGTTCCCATAGCAATGGAAACACCAATTCATATTCCAGATGCTTTTGGAAAATCTGGTAAAAATTCAAACTTCCAAACTCCTGAAAAGACCCACACAATTCTGGTTTTGTTCTTAATTAGGAAGGAACAACTACATACCCTTCTGCTCCACTTTTCATTTACTTGGTTAGGAAGAAAAACTCTTCATGGCTTTTGCAACACGTTAAATCTAAAGAGAAAAGATACAAAAAAAAAATCTTGTGTTGTTTTATTTAAACAGCTCAGATATCTAATGTCCAATTATGTGTGCTATGATTTAGCCTGATTTTAAGCTAAGGAAGGCTTGACTTGGTCAAAATTAGATAGAAGACCTCAAAGGAACAACTACAAAAAATAGGTAGTATGTTTTACAGTGTTGTAGCTGCCAGTGTCATACTGCCAGTGTCTCAGTGTCGTCTGGTCGGTTCCCTGAGAACCCTGACCAGACGACACTGTATGACCCGGTGTCCCGGACACTGTATGTCCCGGTGACTACATAGATATGTGTCCTATGCCATTTGCAAAGACATATGGAATCTCTTCAGAGTCAAGCATTTGCTTTTTTGGGCACCAATTAGCGCTTTATTTGTTTGGGTGAAACTCACTCGCGGAAGAGAGATTTCCTGTCTTTGCATATGTTGCCAAAGACACAGACCTCTGCTAGGTATTGCTTGTACACAGGAATGATGGTGTTTCATTATCAGCTTCATTCTAGCTACCTAAAGCTCATTGTTATCTTTATCTTCCTAAATGCAAATAACTAAATAATCATGTTCTAAGGGACCCAAAAAACAGCTCTATTGCATATGCTAAGTCAAATCCTGCAGTTCTTACATAAACTGCATTAGTGTCTTTGTCCACTCTCCGGTGGATGGTTCAAATAAAGAATAAAATTAACCAGACTGCTCCGCATTGTCTCAATGAAATCTTCTTTGAGCCCACTGAGTAGTTTTATAAATCTTCTGACTAATAGACTTAAAGCTGTAGCTCAAACAGAAGAGGCTCATGCTCTTAGCAGTGAAGCCCCTATGTGCAAACCCTACTGTTCATCCATGCAAAGTCAGTTATACTTAAACAAAACTCCAACAGAGGTAAATGGTAGATTAGGCCATCAAGACAGATGAGTGAACAAATACAAACAAATGTGACTCAGAATTTGAATTACATTTCTTGTGGCTGTTTGAAAAAAAGTGTTCTTACATTTTTGTTACTCCTTACATCTCTTCATTTCAGCCAAACTTTGCCCAAGAAGGAAGTTGTTTGGGTTTAATTCCAACCTGCCCAAAGCCAGAAATACTGGAAATCTCATGAGAGCTCATCAGTATTAGTAGGTATGCAGTCTATTTTCCAGATCAAAGAGGGCGTGCTAAATTTAGATTAGCTACTAGGATCAATTTATCCAAACCGAGTCTTGCTACTTCATGTATATTTTTTGTCTGTGTCTGTGTATGTGCATATGTAAGGTGCCAGAATGCAGCTCTGTAGACTTAAAATCTCTATTTTAGCTAGGGCTGCCAGATGGTTTCAACAAAAGTGTGCGGACACACTTGACATCACATTACAATCTACATTACATTTTATTTAGAAAATACTGGACACTTATATTTTCTCAATATGTTTCCCAAATGGAAAGCTCAAATACTGGACTGTCCGGTTCAAAATAGGACTGATGTGGCACAACAAAAGTTTCCCACAGTTGGCCCATTGCTGTTCCTCAGCTGGGAGCAAGGGGAATCATTTTAAAGTAATTCATCTTTTCTGTCCATCCAATTTGTGACCTTTTTTGCTGGAAATACCAGGTGGGCATGGGATTTATTTTTCCAACTCCCCAACGGGGCTAGTGCTCCTAAATCATGCAGGCATTTCTGTAAAAATCCCAGGACCAATTGTGGTGGTGGATAGCATGGACATCTATGCATGGAATCATGTCTGAGATTACTCATGTCATTTCTCCCAGGTCACCAGACAGCATCCACCACTGACTGCGTCAGAAAGGTGGGAAGTCTGATGAGGCATGCTGACTGATGGAAGAAAGCATTTAAAAATAAATTCACATTTTCAGAGAGACAATGTGCACTAGGATGAAGCCTGCTCCTTCTACTTATGCTATAATTTTGTTACTGCCGTGGGGACTGACGCAGAACAGTAGTTGTGACTACTTTATTCAATACAGTCTAATATAAATGAATTTATTTTCCACATAGCTATATTTGATTTTAGCTTCTGTCCAGGCTTCAACTAATATTTTCCATGAACAGCTGTGGGCATTCAGGGGAGAGGGAATTTTTCTGAACCTAGTAAGCACTGAAGAAGAGAAAATAGCATATTTCTTATTCAGATCAAAACTTGTAGAACCAAGGCAAATATCTTGGGGGCATGTCTACACTACAGAGTTTTGTTGGCAAAATGGCCATTTTTTCCAACAAAACTTGAGTTACATCTACACTGCAATCATGTTCTTTCCAAGAAAATCAAAAGAACAGAGGGGTTTTCCAACAGCAGCAATCCTCATTCTACGAGGAAGAAGCCTTTTTGCAAAAGAGCTCTTTCACAAAATGCATGTGTGGTCGGGGAGAAAGGGTTTTTTTTCGAAAGAAGAGGTCTCCAGGAAAAAGTACTGGTTCCGTGTTGGCCACTCCATACAAGCTAATCACAACTCTATAGGTCCTGTCTGCTGGTCCCTCTTAAAGCTGCAGGCACCCTGGACAAGCCGTGTGGCAGGAAGCTGGCCAGAAAGCAGCAGTTCACCACGTGTCTCTCCCTGCCACAGGCCTTGCCAACCATGGCCCAGCTGCAAGCCCCCCAAGACCTCCCTGGACCTCACAGGAAGCAGCCCCAGTGGTCCCAGGACCCACCCAGGGGGACCAAGAGGCACTCCCCATCCTGGTGTGGCCCAGAGATCCAGTCCCTCCTTGAACTACAGAGGGAGGAGAAGACCTTACAGGATCCCCGGGCCAAGCACTACAACATGGACATTTATGGTCTGATGGCCGAGTCCCTGGAGGAGCGTGGACACCCACCCTAGACCTTGGAACAGGTCCGGAGTAAGGTGAAGGAGCTACACCAGGGAGCTACGCCTTTCCCTGGAGCCAGTGTAAGGGAGACAGCACATCTCCCAGGCCTCCTCAGATGCGTGGGTGGGCTCTTCAGGTGAGTGGTCTGTCTCACTTTCACACACATGGGGAGGGGGAGGTGGATGCACTGTGGGCAGGAGGCGAGTGTCACTCAGGCTGCTTGGGTTGTACATCATGCTGCGGTCCGTGCACATGCAACCACATGCTCTGTTACTGTGAGCCACATGGATGCAGCAGGCAGCCCCTGAGCACAGACGGGATCCTGCTGCCAGGCTCAGGGGAGCCCACACACATCCTGCCACAGGAGGGCGGGCGGGCTGGAAGCAGGCTAGCCACTAGGGCACAGGCACGACTCCACACAGACTGAGGGGTGCCTTACACAACACACGGGCATGCCTGCATGTGCAAGGCAACAGCCACTACCACAGACAGCACAGCAAGCTGCACCTGCGCGTGCGGACCCCTGAGAGGCCCAGGCTGCTCCCGGCTCCTCTGCCGCCCATGAGGGGATCCCACTGTGGCCAGACACTTTCCTTGGGTGCTTGTCCATGGGCCAGGGGAGGATGTGTGGGAAGCGGGCAGCATGGTCCTGTGGGCACGTCGGGGCATTGAATTGGTCCCTGCTGTGAGCCACGTGGCCAGTATAAGGTTTCATCAGCCACGGCATGAGGGAGTATGGAGAAGTAGCCCTTTCGATTGATGTACTGGGCTGCTCGATGATCCGGTTTGCAGATTGGGATGTGAGTCCCATCGATCCTACCCCCCGCAGTTCGGGAACCCCAGGACAACAAATCCAGTCAAGGTTGTGTCCAGGTCTCCCAGATGGACGACCCTCTGCAGCAGGATGGAGTTGATGGCCCTCACAACTTGCTGAAGGAGACAAAGAAACACAAACAGAGAATGAGAGAGGGGGTGCCTGAGCTTTTGGGAGGTACCCACCCTCCTCTCCTTTCATCCCCCCTCACATACCCCAGGAGACACCTCCTATGAGGCTGCCCCGCCCCTGGCAGCAGGGCTGTGTGAGGGTGGGACAGCACAAGGCCCCTGGGGATGGGGCTTCCCCACCCTACTCCACCCCCCACCAGCACCCAGCACCCCTTTCCCGAGGGTCCCTCTTATACAACACCTCCCCCACCCCGTGCAGGGACTGCAGCCTGAGCATGCCTTACCTCCATGAGGACGGCCCCAATGGTGGACTTCCCATAATGAACTGGTTGCTCACCGACCGGTAGTTGCCTGGGGTGATGAGCTTCCAGAAGGCAATGGTGACCCACTTCTCCAGCAGGATGGCGGGCCACAGGTGGGTGTTGCTTTTCTGGAGGGTGGGGGTGAGCCAGGCACATAGCTCCAAAAAGGTGGCCTTCCGCAGCTCCAGAACCAGCTGGTCCCACCAGTCGGAACCAGTCTCCAGCCTCCAGAAACACCTCTCCAATGTGGGGTGCGGTTGCCAGAGTGAGCAGAATGAGCTCAGGGTCCTGGTCATGCAGAACCAGGAAAGCAGATGGCAAAAAGTGCTGCAAAAACTTCAGCATGGTCATGTGGGGCCATCGCATGCCCAGAGGCAGCTCCATCTCCATGGCACAAAGGAAAAAGCTGTGGCATCCAAAAAAGAATAGGGCAACCACAGCAGGCACTGCGAGAGCTTTGCTGTCCCTCACGGTATGTCTACACTACCACCCTAGTTCGAACTAGGGTGGTAATGTAGGCAACCGAAGTTGCAAATGAAGCCCGGGATTTAAATATCCCGGGCTTCATTTGCATCTTGCCGGGCGCCGCCATTTTTAAAGCCCTGGTAGTTCGGACTCCATGCCCACGGCTACACGCAGCACGGAGTAGGTAGTTCGGATTAGGCTCTCTAATCCGAACTACTGTTACTTCTCATGGAATCTGTAATGTTCCCTCACTCTGGGGTCATCTGGTATTGGCCACTGTTGGCAGACAGGATACTGGGCTAGATGGACCCAATATGGCCATTCTTATGTTCTTATGTTCTAATTCTCTGTGCCTATGATCAGTATCTGTATAGGATGTTTGTGAATTCTGGTCTCCTAACCCAAAACTAGGTCTTGCTTACCTTTCCTTACTAATACTATTATTATTTATTTATATTGCATTAGCACCTGAAGCCCCCAACTGAGACTGGGGCCCCATTGTGCGAAGGAGAACATGTGAAAGTAAAATGAAGGAAACATATAAGAAAGCCCAGGGAAGAATAGAGACTTACTTCGGAGGAAATCTGTGTTGTCTGACTATGAATAGAATAAGAAGTTTGATAAGATCTTCCCTCATTGATGCACGAACTGTAGTCAATATAAAAATAATAAAATAAAACCACAAGAACAACATGCAAATAGTGTCTTTCGAAATTAATGTAGGGAAACACTCTCCAGATGGAGAAGGAGGTAAGCAAGCATCAAATTTATTGTATTTTCTGATTTCATCCTATTACATATCGGTAAGTGGTAGAGAGTGGTAGTTTAACAGAAAAAACAATATCAACCAGTCTTAATTCTGCTGCTAAGAGAAAGTGTGCTGATGGCTCCAGAGGTGTAAGGCTATTAATAATTCCTTTAAACAGTTTAGATTTTCTCACACCAGGTATATTTAAGAACTCAGGATTCAGTCCTGCGGATCCGCTGGAATCAGTTGACTGATAGCATTTAAAATGTGTGTGGAAGGGGAAGGTTAATTATGAGAGCAGAGGGGGGAGCAGCAGTATAGGGTAGGAAATAAGGGTCTGAAGATTCAGTTAAAAAAATCCCCCAGAAATCTGAAAACCAAATTCTACCCTGATATAAGCATATGCATCTCCCAATGCAGTCAGTCAAAACATATTGTGGGGAAAATATGGCCTGAAGGACACAATGTGGGCACTATCTTTGACAAACAATAGATATAAAATTAGGAAATAGCAATAATTCTCGTTAACAAAAGGAATCTGTTTAACAAAGAGATTGAGATGGAGATATCCGATAAACAGGATCTGTCTCTCCCCCTTTCTCTGACCCTAAACACATCCTGGTTCTGGCCAGGTCAGAGTTGAAGTCAATGAGCCCAAAGCCCAATGAGTTAAGTAAGGACAGCTTTGAGAATGGCATCTTTCATGGCACAGTGATGTGAAAATACCAATCTGGAAACAAGAATTCAGAGGCATGTGGAGGAAGGAGAATTTCATGACCATTTTTTAACTTAAATAAAAGTTTGGGTTGGGTTTGATTTTATTTAATCTATGATGCAATGAAAGATTAAATCCTTCTCCAACCTTCAAGCACCTCAACTGCTCTCCCCATCCCCTTTTGGTCTGAAAAAATGTAAGAGTGGGATAAATCAGGGGTAGTACAAGATGCAGTCCTAGATCTAGTATAGATCAATGATTGTTCTGGATTGCAAAGAAAGGATTGGCTTCTTGTGGAAGGTGTCAGCACCTGTGTGGGACTGGTTTCAGAGAGGCAGTTGTCTGAAACTTGTCATCATGCAAGGCACTGAATTTAGCCGCATGAAGTGTGGGACTAGTTATTCAAAAGATAGTGCAGAACAGAATTACCTAGATTTTTTTGAAAGGAGTTGCTAAGAGTCTGATGCAAAGACCATGGAAATCTGGTCCTTTATGCAGCTTGGACTAGACAATCCATGCTTGATTTTATCAACATATTTATGTACCAAGTCCAAAAGACATTATAAATTACTAATCTAACACTTGGAAATCAATTGCTATTGATTTGCCAGTCCAAAGGTAACAAAATTGGAAATCACAAAGCACAGCAGACAAACCTGACTTAGACTGTATATGCTTAATAAACTGTGTATGTAATACTTGTTTCTTTTTTTACACAATCTGAGGCTTCTAGAAGATGAAAAAATGTCCCTGAACTGCAGGCTATACAACCAGTAAATGATTTGGTTACAGATTTGGAAGTGAATTGATCAAATAATGAATTTTGTAGAAAAAATGAATAGTTTCACTGCTGAATTTCGTACTCTTTATGGGTATAAATAGCACAACATAGATAAAACATATTCATGAACTATGGTATGTGCTGAAAGCTGATAGATACTTCCTTCAGATCCTAATCTGCTATTGCATTGTTGCTGCTTTCATATTGATCTTCAAATACACTCTCTTGGTTCAGTTGCATTGGTTTTAATTTAAAATTTACATATGTCAACAGCAGATTCATTAAAAAAATCTTTAGTTCCTTTTGGGTCAGTATAATTATCCACACCAATATGGCCATTCTGCTAGTGCATTTTCCTCTCTTGTTCTATCTTCTTGACAAAATAATGAGCAGGGTATTATTGTTAACCTGCTAAACTTCTTTGGTGCTATGCTGGATACCTACTTGTATACAAACAAACAGTCCAACAAAGAATCAAAAATAAAGGTTTGGAGAAATGAACAGAGTGTTCACAGAGGAAAATTGTTAACATCTGGTGAATTTTCAACTTAGCAATGAAAAATGGACTTAATGTACGAGAGCAGATGGGGTACTTAAGAACTTTCTGGAACTGGAGCCTGAGTGCTTTTAGCATATGGCAGGAGGGAGTCCTTAATAAGAAATTTGTAACATTCTGTTTGTTTACTTTGTATAATCATAGAGAAAATTATAAAAAGCAAAACCACTAGGAACCCTATTCTGATACTTTCACTCATCTTCCTATGAGAGTAATGCCACTGATGGCAGTGGCATCCTATCTGTGCAAATAGTGACTGCAAAAACTTGAAAGGCTTAATCTTTTAGTTATGGGTGACAAAGGTAGCTTGAGCTTCTCATTCCTTAGGGGCCTCACTACAGAGGGGGGTGGAATCAAGGCAGCTAAAATGCAACATTATAAGTTTTGCCCAGGCTTTTACTTTTTAACTGTAATGAAAGCTAATAAAGGCACTCAAACCATTAAAGAATGCAACTTTCAACTTCACATCCTTTCTCACCAGCCCACCCACCCAAGTTTTAGGGATGCAAACATGTAAATGAAACTGATTATATTATATGTAACCCCCAAGGAGATTAGATTCCTGGGGCTCTGTCCGCTGGCAGCTCAGGGAGAGGCACCCTGAGTTTGCCTTGGCTCCTCCTCTCTACCAGGGACAGAGTCTGCCCAGCAACCCATAGGGAGTGAGATGCCCCTCTCAGAGAGTTCAGGGGGGGAAGGAGGAGCCATTGTTGAAGGAGTCTGGAGCTAGCCAGGGCAAGGGGAGGACTGGCTGTGTGGGAGCTGGTAAGCCCCAGGTCTGCATGCAGGGTTCCTGAGAACTAGCCTCTAGGGACCTGAAGGCAGGATCCCTCTGCTGGGTTTTATGTCTCCACTGTTGATTCCCAGTTTGTGGAGTTTGCTGGGAGGCTTCCCCAGGCAGGCTGAGTTGGCTCTCTGGTTCCCTGGGTGAGACCAGTCACCACATGATCAGCTCTGCTCTGTCTGCTGGTTCAGGGCTGCCGTGTGTGTCTGAATGCTGGGCTAGGAGGTTATAGTTTGAATTTTCGTGCAGTTGTGCGGCCTGCACCTTGAGCCCTGCACCCCTTTGTGGTGAGGGGAAATTCTGGGACCGAAGCAGCCTGATTCCTGCCTGAAGAGGATCCCTGCCAGAAGAGAACAGCCCCTCTGCAGTGACTGAGTCATCTCTGAACCTGACACTCATTCATGGAGTGTGTGAGTGCACCATCTTTTAGTTAGTAAGTCAGGGAATTTGATGATTTTATAACCTGCTCTATATTAAACCTATGGAGGGATTTATCACTTGTGAGTCCTTTGGGCTGCACTGGACCCAGTCAGCCTCACTGCTAAACCACTGCAGAGAAGAAATTTGTGGTCATAAGTCATCAAGGGCTCCAACAAAGTACGCGTACCAATGGGACACTAATCTTACAGTTACTGGGCACTGGTGACCCTAAAAATAGTGTTTTACCCTGTTCTGTTTTATTTGTCTCCTGTTTAATATAATTGTGTTTATTATAGTGTATGGCTACGTCTAGACTGGCCACAATTTCCGGAAAAGCCATGCAAATCAGGTAAGTCAGGATAGGGAAATCCGCGGGGGATTTAAATATCCCCCGCGGATTTAAATAAACATGTCCACCGCTTTTTTTCTGGCTTGGGGAAAAGCCAGAAAAAAAGCGTCTAGACTGGCGCGATCCTCCGGAATAAAGCCCTTTTCCGGAGGATCTCTTATTCCTACTTCGAATAAGTCTAGATGCTTTTTTTTCCGGCTTTTCCCCCAAGCTGGAAAAAAAGCGGCAGACATGTTTATTTAAATCCGCGGGGGATATTTAAATCCCCCGCGGATTTCCCTATCCTGACTTACCTGATTTACATGGCTTTTCTGGAAATTGTGGCCAGTGTAGACGTAGCCTATGTGTTTGTGCTATTTTCTGGGAGTCTCCAACTATCTGGCAAGTACGTGGGGATTCCCCTGGATTAGACTTTTCCTCCCAAGCTGCCCTGGTGACCCTGCCAGGAAGGAGTGAGGGGGGTGGAGGCACTGCCAAATAAATCCATTGGAAAAAATAAAGTTGAGTGTGTGGCGGGATCCAGAAGAACCCAGACCTACCCATCAAAACCTGTAAGGAGATTGGAATTAAAGAAGGTAACCAGGTGGAGAGGGGGCACTACATATATATGGACTAATGTCCAGTATTTAGACTTTCCACTTTTAGTAGATGGGTTTTCAGATACAAAATAAAAAATATTCTTGTTTTCAACAAAGAGGCCATTGACATTCCCTGTGTGACCACTGATGATCATTTCTTTGGCAATATGGATTTTAAACCATATCGTGCTTTGACTACAGCTACAAAAATACTATTAAAATGTAGCTGGTTGCAGTGGAACAAAGTCGCAGATTTGAATTTAACCATGCAGTCTGATGGCTGAAGAATTGATTTCTAAATAACAGCTCAGTTCTCTAAGATGATCCTGCATTTCTTCTTGACCCATTCCTTGCACATTGGAGTTCACAGAGGATGCTGTGTGTGCCGGGAATGTGGGCTATGCATTTTTAATAAAAGAATACTTTGAAATACTGCTGCTTTTTAAAAAAATTAATGTGCTGCAGCTACGCCAGAATGACAGCTATAAAGAATGATGGTGTCTGTACCTTAATTTCAAAATATCTCCATTTAAACAATGCTTTTGGAGCTGAGAATAGGTTCTGAACGACTAGCCTTAAAGAGTTCTGAACAACTCGCCTTCTCCTTTTTTATGCACAGAATAGGTACATAGACAAACTTCTGCCCCACTGTATATCAAACTAGACCCTGGATGATCCATGTTCGCAAATAGTGCACAGGGGCGCCCCGCACTGAGATGACCCGCCCGACCGAGTACGCGGTGGTTCTCGAGGGTCAGGCCGGGAGCCCCGAGCGGGGCGTGCCGCAAACAGCCACCCGTGCGGCCCCTGCACGCCCCGCCAACTGCTGTGTCAGCTGTTCGGCGGCGGCGGCCTTCCGGCTAGAAATGCCGGAGGATCTCAGGGAGGCGGCCAGGTGAATGACGCCATCGCGCTACTCCGGCCGCCGACGGGAGACATCACCACGCCACGCTGGGTGGGGCCGCGGCGGCGGAGCAGATCCGGGGGCTTTAAACGGCACCGGCAGGGAAGGAGGGGGAAGCAGGCCGCAAATGGCCTCCCTCCCCGGGGCCGTTAGGTGGAGGGGCCCGAAGCCGAAGGGGTAAGCCTTGCTCAGCAGGGTGAACCGGAGTGGGGAGAGGAAGCAGCCCAGGGCGGGCGAAGGGAGCCTGCGGGCTGACGAGTTGCGGCTATGGCCCCGTCAGCCGGACCGGACGAAGGTTCCGTCTGAGTCCTTAGGGCCCTGGGCTGGGGTCCGTGAGAGGGGGCGGGCCCGGACCCCCCTTTCCCCACCAGGAGGAAACTGCTCAGCCGACGTCTCGGGGAGACCCAGCAAGTTAACGACCTGATTAGTTGGGACGCACATAGGCGACCGCGAGGAGGGGTTTGAACTAACGACCCCATGGGTAATGGGAAGGGGGAGTACCCCGTATCAAAGGGGGAGGGGTACCCCACTACACTGCCTGTATACCCATGCAATCCTTAGTCTCCTGAAACTGCCAATGAGGCTGCTCAGCTGTAATGGCTGAATTTTGATGAGAACAAGGCAACTTTCGTTGGATGCTTTGCCTTGGTGGTCTCCAGGTAAAAGTCTTTACATACAATAACAAATCCTCGAGACAACTTGTTGCCTGTCTGCATAGATTCTTAGATTGCACTTGCCTGTCATTTATTTCCACGGCAGATGTTCCCAGGAATTAAACTTTAAGCACAACAACTTAGATGTTTTTGTATTCCATTGATTTATAACATCCCAATTCCTGACATTTCACTCCTACTTTCAGCAACTGTGCCATTGTAATTGTCCAAAAGTACCTATGTATCACATCTACCTGTGGAGTATTTTGTGCACATGTTTAAACTACATACGGTGAGGCCCAGTCTTGCTCCCAGTAAGGTCACTGGCAAAACATTCCATTATTTCAGTGGCAGCTGGGTAAAATCCCCAGAAAGCTGGAAACTGAAATTGTAATCAGTTTGTACTGAGAGTTGAACTATTTTACTGTCTCCTGTACCTCAGTCCCTTACTCCATGAGTCCTTCTGAACCCATCCTCCATCCTAGACCCTTTACCTCCTCCTCAGAAAAGTATGGCCCTTGGCTTCTTTCCAAAATCTTGGAGTGGGGTCCCATCGAAAATTATTGCCCATCCTTGTGATAAAGTATGAATTCTCTTGTCCTGACTAGACTCTTAGAAGGTGTTACATCAAGCTAACAGTATCCAACAAGTTTCAGAGGGGTAGCCATGTTAGTCTATATCTGTAAAAACTACAAGGAATCCTATGACACCTCAATCCTGCTATTGGAAACTATGAGGAGTCCTGTGGCACCTTGAAGATTAACAGTTGTATTTGACATTAGCTTTTTAGGTAAAAACCATTTTGTCGGCTGCAACAATGAAGTAGTTTTTACCCATGAAAGCTTATAGCCAAATAAATCTGTTAGTCTTCAAGGTGCCACAGGACTCCTCATACTCTCCAACAACAAATCTTTAAATGTTAGTTTAGGCAATTATATACATTTTTTACTTTAAGAACATAAGAACGGCCATACTAGGTCAGAACAAAGGTCCAGTTAGGCCAGTATCCTCTCTTCTGACAGGTGCCCCAGAGGGAGTTAATGAAATAGGTAATCGTCACATGAACCCTCACCTGACATCCATTTCCACCTTCTGACAAACAGAGGCTGGAGATACCATTCCTACCCATCCTGGCTAAAAGCCATTGATGGACCTAACTTCCATGAATTTATCTAGCTCTTTTCTGAACCCTGTTAAAATCCTGATCTTCACAACATCCTCTGGCAAGAAGTTCCACAGGTTGACTATGCACAGTGTAAAGAAAAATTTCCTTTTGTTTGTTTTAAACCTCCTACCTATTAATTTCATTTGGTGACCCCTCCCCCCCCAGTTCTTACTTTATGGGAACAAGTAAATAATTTTTCCTAATTCACTTTTCCACAACAGTCATGATTTTATAGACCTCTATCATATCCCCCCTTTGGTCTCCTCTTTTCTAAGCTGAAAAGTCCCAGTCTCATTAATGTCTCTTCATATGAGACACGTTCCAAACCCTAATCGTTTTGTTGCCCTTTTCTGAACCCTTTCCAATGATAATATATCTTTTTTGAGATCAAGCAACCACATCTGTATGCAGTATTCAAGATGTGGGTGTACCATGGTTTTATATAGAGGCAATAATATATTCTATGTCTTATTCTTTATCCCTTTTTTAATGATTCCTAATATTCTGTTTGCTATTTTGTCTGCCGCTGCACATTGAGTGGATGTTTTCAGAGAACTATCCATGACTCCCAAGATCTCTCTCTTGAGTATTTATAGCTAAACTAGTCCCCATCATACTGTATGTATAAAGGCATCAGAGGGGTAGCTGAGTTAGTCTGTAACAAGAAAAGGAAAAACTTAAAAAACAACAAATAGTCCAGTAGCACTCTAAAGACTAACAAAACATATAGGGTATGTCTACACTACAAAGTTAATTCGAACTAATGGACGTTAGTTCGAATTAACTTTGATAGGCGCTACACAAGCACTCCGCTAGTTCGACCTTTATTTGCATTAGCAGAGCGCTTAGTTCGAACTAGGTAAACCTCATTTTACGAGGACTAAGCCTAGTTCGAACTTACTAGTTCGAATTAAGGGCTGTGTAGCCCCTTAATTTGAACTAGTGGGAGGCTAGCCCTCCCCAGCTTTCCCCGGTGGCCACTCTGGGCACCACCAGGGTAACTCTATTGCCCCCCTCCCAGCCCCGGACCCCTTAAAGGGGCACGGGCTGGCTACGGTGCCCGTGCCAGGTGCAAGCCTGCCAGCACCCATCCTGCAGACCCTGCACCTGGCACGGCTCGAGCCAGCCACCCGATGCCCCCCAGCCCTCCCCCTCTTCCCGGGACCAGGCTGGCGGCTCCCGGGAGCTTGCCCGGGACCGCAAGAGGCGGGCACCCGCCTGGTCCAGTGTAGACATCGTGGACCTTGTCCACGACCTCCGCACTAGGCACAGGAAAGGAGCCGTCTAGGGCAGGAGAGCTGCCAGCCTGGCCACCCAGGAGCAGGTGTGCATGAAAATCAAGGTGGTCCACTGAGACCCCCGACTCTGAGCCCTGAGCTTACAGTGGCCGTCCTGGGTCAGACCAAAGGTCCATCTAGCCCAGTAGCCTGTCTGCCGACAGCGGCCAACCCTAGGGATCCTGCAGGGGATGAACCGACGACAGTGACCAAGTCATTTGTCTTGTGCCATCCCTCTCCAGCCTTCCACAAACTTTGGGCAGGGACACCACTCCTACCCCCTGGCTAATACCACTCCATGGACCCAACCTCCATGACTTTATCTCACTTCTCTTTAAACTCTGTTCTAGTTCTAGCCTTCACAGCCTCCTGCAGCAAGGAGTTCCATAGGTTGACTATTTGCTTTGTGAAGAACAACTTTCTGTTACTAGTTTGAAGCCTGCTACCCATTCCTTTCCTTTGATGTCCTCTATTCCTTCTATTATGGGAACTATTGAAGAACTTTTCTGGATGCACCCTTTCCACCCCACTCATGCTTTTATAGACCTCTATCCTATCCCCCCTCCATCTCCTCTTTTCTAAGCTGAAAAGTCCTAGTCTCTTTAGCCTCTCTTCATATGGGACCTGTTCCAAACCCCTCATCATTGTAGTTGCCCTCCCCTCTCCCACCCTCTCTCTTCCCCTCTCCCACCTCCTTTTCCCAGTCTCCCCCAGTTTTGTTCAATAAAGAGAGATTCTATTTTTGACCACTCGTGTCCTTTATTTTGTACATCAGGAAGGGGGCTAGGGAGGGTTAAGTGGAAGGAGGTGAGGGAGGAATGGGGTACGAGCTCCCGATGGGGAGGACTGGGGTGGCTCTGCGGGCTTCTGGGGGTGGAACCTCTCCTGTAGCCCCCCGATTGTCCCCTCTCCCCAGATGGCAGGCTGCGGCAAGTGCAGCCGGGCTGATGGCCGAGTGCTGTGATGTGCCCAGTGTGGATACTCCGGGCAATCCAAGCCAGGACTGCTTTGCAAGCGGGGAACCCTGAGAACTGTCTGTCCGGGGTGGGGGTCGGGTCCCTTTAAGCACAGCCCTCGGCTAGCCTGAGACAGCAGCTCCACGCTCTAAGTCCTCATCTGATGCCCTGCCGGCACTGCTTCCGGCCATCCTTAACCCTGGTTCAGGGTCCACTCTGTGTGGACAAGCTAGTTCAAATTAGCAAAACGCTAATTCGAACTAGTTTTCTGGTCTGGATGCATTAGTTCAAATTAGCTTAGTTCGAATTAACTAATTCGAACTAAGTTAGTTCGAATTAGCGCTGTAGTGTAGACATACCCATAGATAGTATCATGAACTTTCATGGGCACAGTCCACTTCTTCCAACACTCCTGTCATCTGAAGAAGTGGGTTGTGCCCACGAAAGCTCACGATACCATGTATATGTTTTGTTAGTCTTTAAGGTGGTACTAGACTATTTGTTGTTTTTTTAAGTTTTTCACTGTATGTATAGTTGGGCTTATTTTTTCCAATATGCATTACTTTACATTTATTAACATTAAATTTCATTTTCTATATTATTGCCTAATCACTTAGCTTGGTGAGATCTTTTTGAAACTCTTCACACTCTGCTTTGGTCTTTACTATCTTGAGCAGTTTGGTATCATCTGCAAATTTTGCCACCTCACTGTTTACCCCTTACTCCAGATCATTTATAAATAAGTTGAATAGGATGGGTCCCAGGACAGACCTTTGGGGGACCCCACTAGTTACCTTTCTCCACTCGGAAAACTTAACATTTATTCCTACCCTTTGTTTCCTGTCTTTTAACCAGTTATCAATCCATGAGAGGACCTTCCCATTTATCCCATGACAATTTATTTTACTTAAGAGCCTTTGCTGAGGGACTTCGTCAAAGGTTTTCTGGATATCTAAGTACACTGTATCAACTGGATCCCCCTTGTCCACATGTTTGTTTACCCCCTCAAAGAACTCTAGCAAATTAGTAAGGCATGATTTCCCTTTACAGAAACCATGATGACTTTTCGCCAACAAATTATGTTCATCTATGTGTCTGACAATTTTATTCTTTACTATAGTTTCAACTAATTTACCTGATACTGATGTTAAACTCACCAGTCTGCAAATTCCAGGATCACTTCTAGAGTCTTTTTAAATATTGGCGTCACATTAGCTATCTTCCAGTCATTAGGTACAGAAGCTGATTTAAAGGATAGGTTACAAACCACAGTTAATAGTTCCTCAATTTCACATGTGAGTTCTTTCAGAACTCTTGGGTGAATGCCATCTGGCCCCGGTGACTTGTTTCTGTTAAGTTTGTCAATTTGTTCCAAAACCTCCTCTAATGACACCTCAGTCTGGCACAATTCATCCGAATAGCAATTCCTTGTGTAGCCAAATTACAGTGTTACAAAGCCTGCTAAGAATTTATTTTTAATACAATCTGTCACTCTGGCTCTCCAGGAATAGTTGTAGACCTTTACTGCAGGGCTACGTCTAGACTGGCCCCTTCTCCGGAAGAGGCATGCAAAGCAGGCAAGTCAGAATAGGGAAATCCGCGGGGGATTTAAATATCCCCCGCGGGATTTAAATAAACATGGCCGCCGCTTTTTTTCTGGCTTGGGGAAAAGCCGGAAAAGAGCATCTAGACTGGCGCGATCCTCTGGAATAAAGCCCTTTTCCAGAGGATCTCTTATTCCTACTTGCAAGAATAAGAGAATACTTGCAAGTAGGAATAAGAGATCCTCCGGAAAAGGGCTTTATTCCGGAGGATCGTGCCAGTCTAGACGCTCTTTTCTGGCTTTTCCCCAAGCCGGAAAAAAAGCGGCGGCCATGTTTATTTAAATCCCGCGGGGGATATTTAAATTCCCCACGGATTTCCCTATTCTGACTTGCCTGCTTTGCATGCCTCTTCTGGAGAAGGGGCCAGTCTTGACGTAGCCCAGTAGTATAGAGAGTCATGTCATTCAGGCTCAAAACCAGCTTAACGGAAACAGGCGATTGTTAAGTTAGAAAGTTCCAGAGTTCTTCTACACGCACCTCTCTTTCCTTCTGTGATAAAAGAAAATATTGAACCAGACATATGTGTCTGGCTTGATTGCCTCTCTGCATGACAGAAGCCTGCAGCAGAAACTGATAACTTGTTTTAGCCTTACAATGTTATTGGGTCAAAACCCATATTTATTAGGTAATCTACAATGATAAATACGACAAAATATTTTCTTAGGAAAATATGAACAAAGAAGAGGAACTGTATTACACATCCACCTTCCTCTTGAGCATTTCACTGATTGAGTGTTTCTCCTTCATTTTTAATATCGCTATACTGTGGTTGCCATTGAGATCTTTGTAGTTTTTCCTAATTAGTATCACTGGGATATTCCTTATAAAAGGGAATATCGTAAGTGTAGAAATGGTAATTACTTGCAAATATGTGTTGTAAAGATTTCACAACATAACAGTATAGGCAGTTTCTCCCGTATGCTTTCTATACTTTCAATATAGCTAAAGTATCTAGATACTTTTATGATTCTTATTGCTAATGTATGCAAATGTCTTATAGTTCTTAATGGATTTTATCCTCACTTATACTCTGAAAAAGTAAGAAAGCAGATGCTGAGCTTGTCTTCACTGCTGTAGTTAGCTCAAGTTTATGCATTTGAGTTACTCCACTTGAGCTAGCATAGCTTGAATGAGGGTGAAGTGAGGGAAACCACCCTGCAAAGTAACACTCCAGCTATGCACAGCTATGCTTCAGAGCTGATGAGCTGGAATTACTGCCTACCTGCTGTATAACTAGTTGGAGCAAGAGCAACAATCCAACTTCAACCCATTCTCATAAGGGCCAACTAACATGAGCTAAAAGCACCACTTAACTTGAACTAGCGTTTTTTGTGTGTAGACCAGAGTCAGGTTGTGGTGACTCAAGTTATAACTTGAGGTAACAATGCAGTGAAGGAAAGCCCCAGACAAGGACTGCAAAACATGGAGGCAAGCTGGAAATCGAGTGAAAATCCACTGAAACCCAGCCATAATCTACTTCCTTTAAAGAACTTGTATATGTGACAATCTCCTGGTTGGGCTATCAGCTAGGAATGTACACATGATCTCTAGCTCTAAAACCTCTACATCATGTGCAAGCCTGCTGATGGGGGGTGAGGGGAGAAAAGGGGCATCTTCCTAGGGCCCGGTGATTCAAAAGGGCCTGGAGTTTCAGGCTGCTACTCCAGTGGGGGGCCGTGGTGTGGCACAGTCTGGGTGGTGCTCAGGGCTAGATGCCTCAGCCCCACCCCTCCCATGCAAGGCCACACCCCTTCTGGGAGCATGGAGCCATGACCCCCAGACATACTTTGCCCAGGGGCCCAGCTAGTCTGTTGACCCTATTCCCCCCCTCTCTCCCCGCCCCCTGCTCATGTGAGCTGAGGGACAAAGTCATTTCTCATTCACTATCAGGCTATCAATGCTCCCCACCAATAGGCCCCTAGTGCCAGCCTCAGCTGCTTGCCCAGTGTATTTTCAAACAAGTGCCTTTGTGCTTTCCCCCATGCCACGCCACATGCTCATGAGGCACTTTCATTCCTTTTATAATACAGTAACATACTATACACAGGGCCACCCTTATGGGGATGCAGGGCCTGGGGCAACCCCCCGCTGCAGGCCACCCTCTACCCTGCCTCTGCCCCACCCTCCCTCACCCCCCACTCCTACCCTTCCCCAAAACCCCACCTCTACTCTTGAGCAATCCAAGTAGGAGGATTACAAGGCCTTTGGCAGGCCATGTGGGAAAGGTCTCAGTGCTGCTGGCCAGCCAGTGTTTGTTGTCAATGTAACGATCCCCATTCTCCCAGGCTACCACAGCAGCACCTCTCAATACTTAAGAAACAAGAAATGAAATAAGAACAAACAAGGAATACACACAGTACCACAAATGTGCTCAGGGCATTCAAATCCTCCACCAGCTTGTCTTTGCAGTCACATTCTATTGCACCCCAAGCACCAAGGAGATGAGAAGGTGCCAGCAGTGCAGAAAAGGAGACTGAGAATGGTCAAAAAGAAAGATCACAAAATCAGCTCATGCTCATTTCTGCAGACCATGCCAATAAGCAAATGATACTCTGCTAGGGTATGTCTACACTACAGCGCTAATACGAACTAACTTAGTTCGAATTAGTTAATTCGAACTAAGCTAATTCGAACTAATGCATCCAGACTAAAAAACTAGTTTGAATTAGCGTTTTGCTAATTCGAACTAGCATGTCCACACAGAGTGGACCCTGAACCGGGGTTAAGGATGGCCGGAAGCAGTGCCGGCAGGGCATCAGAGGAGGACGTAGAGCATGGAGCTGCTGTCTCAGGCTAGCCGAGGGCTGTGCTTAAAGGGACCCGACCCCCACCCCGGACAGACAGTTCTCAGGGGTGTCCCACTTGCAAAGCAGTCCTGGCTTGGATTGCCCGGAGTATCCACACTGGGCACATCACAGCACTCAGCCATCAGACCGGCTGCACTTGCCGCAAGCTGCCATCTGGGGAGAGGGGGCAATTGGTGAGCTGCAGGAGAGGTTCCACCCCCAGAAGCCCGCAGAGCCAGCCCAGTACTCCCCATCGGAGGCTCGTACCCCATTCCTCCCTCACCTCCTTCCACTTAACCCTCCCTAGCCCCCCTTCCTGATGTACAAAATAAAGGATAATTGTGTTCAAAAATAGAATCTCTCTTTATTGAACAAAACTGGGGGAGACTGGGAAAAGGAGGTGGGAGAGGGGAAGAGAGAGGGTGGGAGAGGGGAGGGCAACTACAATGATGAGGGGTTTAGAACAGGTCCCATAGGAAGAGAGGCTAAAGAGACTAGGACTTTTCAGCTTAGAAAAGAGGAGATGGAGGGGGGATAGGATAGAGGTCTATAAAAGCATGAGTGGGGTGGAGAGGGTGCATCCAGAAAAGTTCTTCATTAGTTCCCATAATAGAAGGACTAGAGGACACCAAAGGAAAGGAATGGGTAGCAGGCTTCAAATTAATAACAGAAAGTTCTTCTTCACAAAGCAAATAGTCAACCTGTGGAACTCCTTGCTGCAGGAGGTTGTGAAGGCTAGAACTAGAACAGAGTTTAAAGAGAGGTGAGATAAAGTGATGGCGGTCGGGTCCATGGAGTGGTTTTAGCCAGGGGGTAGGAGTGGTGTCCCTGCCCGAAGTTTGTGGAAGGCTGGAGATGGATGGCACGAGACAAATGGCTTGGTCACTGTCTTTGGTCCATCCCCTCCAGGGTCCCTAGGGTTGGCCGCTGTCGGCAGACAGGCTACTGGGCTAGTTGGACCTTTGGTCTGACCCAGTACGGCCATTGTAAGCTCAGGGCTCAGGGTCGGGGGTCTCAGTGGACCACCTTGATTTTCATGCCAACCTGCTCCTGGGTGGCCAGGCTGGCAGCTCTCCTGCCCTAGACGGCTGCATTCCTGTGCCTAGTGCGGAGGTCGTGGACGAGGTCCACGATATCTGCACTGGACCAGGCGGGTGCCCGCCTCTTGCAGTCCTGGGCAAGCTCCCGGGAGCCGCCAGCCTGGTCCCGGGAAGATGGGGAGGGCTGGGGGCATCGGGTGGCTGGCTCGAGCCGTGCCATGTGCAGGGTCTGCTGGCTGGGTGCTGGCAGGCTTTCATCTGGCACGGGCACTGTAGCCAGCCCGTGCCCCTTTAAGGGGCCGGTGGCCGGGAGGGGGGCAGACGAGTTTCCGTGGTGTTGGCCAGAGTGGCCACCAGGGAAAGCTGGGGAGGGCTAGCCTCCCACTAGTTCGAATTAAGGGGCTACACAGCCCTTAATTCGAACTAGTAAGTTCGAACTAGGCTTAGTCCTCGTACAATGAGGTTTACCTAGTTCGAACTAAGCGCTCCGCTTGTTTGAATTAAGTTCGAACTAGCGGAGCGCTAATGTAGCGCCTATCAAAATTAATTCAAACTAACGGACGTTAGTTCGAATTAACTTTGTAGTGTAGACATACCCCTACACATCTGTCTCATGCAGGTGATAGCAGACAGCCCAAGGAAGTGAGTGCTTAAAACTAAATGACAAAAGAAGACGCAAAAGTGTCACATTATTAGTCTCCCCTAACCAATGAGAAAGTGGAATCAGGCTGGCGTTACCTTTGCCCTTGTCTTTGCTCTGGAGTGCGGACATAGACATAGTCCGATCTAACTGAGGATAGCTCACGTGTCCATCAGCTGCCAAGATGTATGCTTTTCAGAAGCTGTATTATCACAGTGAAATTCTCAATGCAAATGTGACAACTCTATGATAATTTACATTTTTAAGGACTCCCTCTATTTGAAGGAAAGCAAAAGATCGATCTGATTGCATCACTAGACACATTATTATATCAATCTTCACTGTCCCTTATGCTAATTTTTCATATACATCACTTGTCCTCTATTCAAGCTCGTCATAATCATTTCTAAGAGAACAAAACAAAAGGAGTGCAAGTCAGAGACATACTGCATTTGTTTAAATAAAGCTTAGTTATTATGCAAAATATCACTAAAGAACATAAAAATGTATGAAGTTAATTAACTGTTGCCTACAGAGTGAAACAGCAATTTCATAATGGGCACTTACTTACTCTTATCTCTTTAGCCAATTTTACATTTACATATTGATTTTTTCAACTTAGAATAATTAGGTTTGATTTTGTAATGAAAAGTGATAAAGCTTTATTGTATTCCCTGTAGCTAAGAGTCTATACATATTTTCCATTGCCATTCTCCACATTTAGAGTGGTAGGGTCGGATCCTGCTTTCCCTAATAGCAAAGAAATATGGCGTAACTCCACTGAAGACAATGGACTTACACTGAAGTCGTAATCCGGCCCTTATTCTTTGGCCATAAAAATGGCTTTCAGCTCTCAACTTGGCACACATGTGAGAACGCACGTTTTTTGTGTTCACCAGTTTTTTGAAACAGGAGGGGTGTACATGTTTCACACTAGTATAAAAACATTTGACAATTGCGAATGCTAACTGAGGTTTGAAAATAGCTCTAATTTAATAAGAAATGTTGACCAAATTCAGACGTGGCAGTGCCACGGGTGAGACTGGGCTGCAGCCCCGGTCTGAATTTGGCAGGCTGGGTTTTATTCTTCTAGTCTTGCCCAACAGATAAAATGCAGTTCCTGAGGCTTCATGGAGGTGCCAGTATCATTACCAGTGACTCCTTATTCCACATGGCTGCTTTAATCCTGCAAGCCTCAACACTATTTCTTATTGCATACTCCCGCAAGGAAGGCTAGAGAAGAAGCTTTATTCACCTCTCATGATACATACTCTTTGTGGCTTGCTTGGCACTGAAATCAGATGGAACAAATTCACTTTGAATGCATGAACTGAGCCTAACAGCAGCATTGCCTTATGGGGAAGTTCACTTCTGAGTCCTCCAGAAAGAAAATAATAATGAAAAGAAGGCTTTGTGCCTATGAGCTTTATGAATAACTAAACCCACTCAGTAAGGGGCATATTTTTCCCTTCACCATTATTCACAGCAGCGCTTAATACACATTGTTGTTTTGCTGTAGTATAGGAAGATGTTTTCTACTTAAATTACATCCATTGACAGTTACAAAGCAGGAAAGCAAGTATTTCCTCAACCGCAATTATTAGGCCAGTTCTCTGTTCCCTTCTGCAGTACACTGGCCTCACAACAGCCAGAGAGATTCCCACTGACATGTTCTCGTTGTGTAGGAGCAATCTTTGTTGCTGTAGATCTGGCACAGGCAGCTTAACTTCTTAGCCACTCACTCAGTCCGGTGCTTAAAGGGAAGAAGAGGCTATATAAGGATTGGACAATAATTTTTATGAGGGGCCATTGCAAGAATTTGGGAAGTGGTTGAGGACTGCACTCTTCCATGATAGTAATGGAGGAGGTGTGGGGTCTGGGATGGAGGTTGGTACAGAAGGGAGCTTGGGGTAAGGGATTAAGGTGAAGAAGGGAGTTGTGACCAGGAGCAGGGAATTGGGATGCATGGTGGGGGGATGCAGGGTTTGGGTTGTGACTGCAGGATTTGGGAGGGGGTATGGATGTGGGGGTGGGGAGAGGCTGGGGAAGGGAGGGACTGGGGTACCAGAGGCAGGCTATGGCCCTGGAGACTTCCCGGAGTGACTCCCGGCAAGCAGCTCAGCAGATTTCTCAGGCAGGCTCCCTGCATGCCCAGCCTCTGCACTGACTGCAGGGGCCATATGGGCTGTGAATAGTTGTGTCCCTGGGGAGAGAGGGTACTTGGCATGCTGCCTGTTCTTCAAATGGGCAGCTCCCATTGGCAGAAAACCAGCCAATGGAATTGTGCTGGGGATGGAGGCAGCACATGAAGTCTCTCTCCCCTCAGGGGTTTGCAGCTGTTCAAAAACAAACAGGACCCCACAGCTGCTTTTCTGAGCAGCTTGTGAGTGTGTGACAGGCAGGGAGCCTGCCTGAGACTCCCTTCTGCTTCCATGGGCCAGATCTGGTGGCATCCCGTGCTGGATTCGGCCTATGGGCCATATTTTGCCTAGCCCTGGACTATATTCTTCTAAGTCTCAAACTCCACCAGATTCTGCACCAGTGGTGTACGTGATAGCAGCACCTCTCCTGCTCCACTTTATTCCAGGAGCACGTGGTCATGAATCAAGGAGCCGGAAATGGCTCTCTGCAGTCAACATTTTCCATTCTGTTCAAACATAGCCTGTTTTTAGAAATCAATGTGGCTCCATAGAGGTCTGTTTACTGAGGATCTGTCCCAGTGGATTTTCCCAAGAATCAGGTTTAAGAAAAACTCAGAAATCTTACAAAACCAGTTGGGGGACACTTTAACCTGCCTGGGCACTCATTAATGGATCGCCAAGTCACTGTGTTGTTTCAGACCAATTCCACAAGCCAAATACACAGGGAAGCCTTGGAACTTAACTTTATTGACAAGTTTGATTCCTATCATAGAGATCTGAATAAAGACATTGTCTGGCTAGCACACTGCCTTCCACATCCTAATGACTTAACCCATTAAACAATGGGAACTTAGAAGATGCAAATTGTTCTTATCAGCTTCTTGTAACTAGAAGGGTTACAAGCTCCTGAGTGGACCATGGGACACAGCACCTGCTTGAGGAGGGTAGGGGTTGTGGCTTGGAGTCTCAGCCCCCCTCAGCAGCCCGAGCCCTACCCACCCTGGGAGTGACCAGACAGCCAACACAAGATACAGGACAGAGAGAAGACAGGAAGGGCTCTGGAGTGGCCTGGGGGGGTAGGACATTTACCTGGAGAACACAGGGTGTGAGTTCAATTTACCTTTTTCTCTCTCCTTTCCTTCTCCCCTCCCCCTTCTCTTATTTATTCTTGGATCTGGACTTTCAATGCTCCTTTCATCTGAAGAAATGGGTTGTACCCATGAAAGTTCATGGTACCATCTACATGTTTGTTAGTCTTTAAGGAGCTACTAGACTTTTTTAATTGTTTTTTTATTTTTTTTCAGAAATCTTAGTTGGTTTTGCCATAGATGGATTTGTTTCAGAAAAATTCTGACTAGCATAAAATAAGGGGAAACTGAACAAATTTACCACCTTGAAGACAACTTTAAAGTAAGTCTTAACTTGTCCTTCTTCAGGGTTCCTTAACTTCCGAAAAGACCCAAGTGAACAACCAGACAAAAGAGTCAGCGAGATTCTAGGCTTCTCTACATTGGCATGAATGGAGATTAACCTGTTTACATCAGCTTATGAACTAGCTTAAAGTATGGAGGATTTTTAAGTCATCTAGCAAATTTAGTCTCTGTCTCCTCTGAACCAAATTTGGCTACACTTCAGTGATGTTGAAAATTCATATATATCATTTTTACAAACACTTTTCACAGCCCCTGCTACCAATGCCAGATTAAATTTTCTGGGGGTAGTTTTTGTGGGGGCTCTTAGGCTCTTTGGTGAGCCAAAATGAAGAGTACTGTGTGCAGGAAGGGGCTGCTGAATTGTGGGCTGGGGGTGGGGATGCATGGTTTGGATTTGAGGCTGGGTGCAGGAGCAGGCTGGCTATGGGGTGAGGGGTCTCCAAAGTAGATATGTTGCAGGAGTGGGCTGGGGTGCAGAGTCTGGGATGGAGGTTGGGTGCAGGAGGGGGCTGGAGGTGGGGACGTAGGGCACAGAGGTGAGCTAGGGGGTCTAGGCAGGAGGCAGGGTATGGAAGGAGACAGGGGATTGGGATGTTATCTGGCTTATCTATCTCCCATTTGGTGGGAGAGGGGAGGAGAAACAGGCTGCAATTCCTAGCCAATGGGAGTGGTGGGGAAAAAACCTGTAGGTTACCACAGGGAGAACTTCCCTGTACTCACAGCAATGCAGCTCCAGCCGGGGTGAAAGAGGATGAAAAGCAGCATGCAGAACGGTCCCCAATCCCACCCTCCCAGGGAGAGCCAGCTAGCAACGCAGCTCCTAAAGCCCTACCTGCTATGTAATACAGAGTATCCAGTTACTTGTGATAAAAATCCAGTAGCATTAGTCTTTATAATTAAAAAAGCCATTTCAAACTGCTTTTTGTCCACCAGCAAATACTGTTATTTATTACTAACTAGAGAATGAGTTTTCCCCTCTCATTTTTATTGTATGCATATCATGTGTCTTTCATTGGAGAGGAAAATCTGCCTATATGCATTTATTCTATATGACTAGCTAGCATTAAAAATTGGGTTAATAAAGTCAATCCCTTTCAAGAGTAGCCACTCAGGAGATTTACTAGCAAAAGTAATTGTAAACAGGACTGCAGAAATTATGCTTTTTTTTCTCTGTAGACATGGTGCTGTACCCAAGCTGTCTAATGAATACAAATAGCAATGACTAGTAAGAATGGAGAAGAAATGAAGTAATGTATCTGCTTTAAATACCTGGGGCCATGTTATAGTGTGTTCTTTGCAAAACATAGCAAGGTGAGTTGTCTACTCTGTAATTATACATGTAGCAATTAAAGTGTTCTTAAATGTTACAATATTCATGAAATGTGTGGTCAATCTGTTACATATTTGATCTGAGGAAGTGGGTCTGGCCCACAAAAGCTCATCACCTATTAAACCATCTTGTTAGTCTTTAAAGTTCTACATAGTCCTGTATTTTGTTACATATTTTGGAATGATTAAGGAACATGATGTAATCACCAGAAAACAGAACACTTACAAATTTGCACCTGTCATCACTGATGGAGAAAGATTGTTACTAATATATTTAAAAAATTGGATTCTTAAAAAAAAAATAAAAATAAAAAATCTTTAACTGAACCAAATTGTACCATGGCTAATTAGTATTAAAAATGATAAAACCTAGACTGCTGGGTTTGGTACTGCAATTTTAAAATGAGGGACTACCATTTCACATTATGATTGCAGGCAAACAAATTCAGTTCTTAGAACGAAGTAGTACATCAGCCACTGTATCTGTTAAACAACATTATTCTATGATAAATTATTACATTTGTAAACTTTTCCATGAATTGATTTTATGATTACTGATTGCAAGAGCAATGTGAAAAAAATGGAAATTCTCCAGCCTTCTACTTTTAGCGCACAGCACTAACCCCACCAGATATATTGGGGTTAATATTCTCCTCCATTCCTACTCCCATTCTCCACCCCACACTGGCTGTTTGGAAGCCCACTAATAACATAGGCAAAGTTAGCAGAGGCTGTAATTAAAAAAGCCACAATAGTCCTGTACCACCTGAGAGAATTTGTTAGTCTCTAACGGCATGTCTACACCACAGAGTTATTTCAAAACAACTCACGTTATTTCAAAATAACAAGGTGAGTGTCTACGCAGCAAGCTCATTATTTTGAAATAACGGGCTTCTTATTCTGAAATACTAAGCCCTCATTTCACGAGGAATAACACCTATTTCAAAATAGCTATTTCAAAACAGGGTGAGTGTGGAAGACACAGATGTGTTTTTTTTTAAATAATTGGCCTTCAAAGCTTCTCACAGCTGCCCTGGTGGTCACTGTGTCTTCACCCCTCAAAACTCTCTTGTTTCTCTTCCCCTGAAGCATTTAAAGGCACAGGCAGAAGGGAAAGGACTTGTGGCATGATGCAGGCCCTGCTAGCATCATGCCGCACAGAAGAGCCCTGAACAGCCTTCCCTGCTGCCATGAGTGACCCCAGCGCTCTCTCCGAGAAGCCTATGGCTGCAAGCACACTGGCAGCCACCTCAGAAGCCACTGGCCAGGGGCAGAAGAGGGCACCATCATGGACTGGTGCACAGATCCTGGATCTCATAAAGGTCTGGAGTAAGAAGTCCAGTCTACAGCTCTCTGCACCAAGCACAGGAATGCTGATGTCTATGGCCAGATGACTGCCAGCCTGATCCAGAAGGGGCACAGCTGCACCCTGGGCCAGGTGAGAATGAAAAGGCAGGCCTATACCAAGGCCAGGGAACATAGTTCCCAATCTGGAGCAGCACCCCAGACCTGCTACTTCTACTGCAAGCTGGATGCCATCATTGGGGGGAAGGGAGGGAGTGTTGATCCTCTCCCCCCCCCCATCATGGACTCCATCCTGGACACACCTATTCTCAGCCTCCTGGAAGGCGGAGCAGTGGACCAGGGTGAGAAGGAGGAGGAACAGACCAGCCTGGTCACCATGCCCCCCAGCCAGAAGGTGGTCATCATCCTGGAGCCAGTCTCTCCCTCCCAGGATGTCTCCAGGGCTCATCAGGTGAGTTCTATCCCTTTCTCTTTCTATACATGTGGGCATGCAGTGAGGGGCTGCGCATGCCTCATTTGGCCTTCTTGGCCTGGGGATCGCACAACAACCTGTGACGTGGATGCACATGGAGCACCAGTCCGGAGCAGACAGCCCCATGAGGCTGTCACAAAGGAACCCATCGTGCTCTCTCTCACAAAGTCCCTGGAGAGGCCTGCTTTACTCCGGCCTCCATGGTGGGACACATTCCCACGACAAGCCACCGCTAAGGAGGCTGGGGTCATGGAAAGAGACACCGGTGCCACACATGGCACCCTCGGGGCAGCATACACCCCCAGTCAAGCACAGTGAGGTGGGCACTGATCCCCTACAGGGGAGCCTGCTGTGGAGAGGAAGTGGAGGGGACCCCAGTAGCACTTTCCAGAAAGCGACCTCTGCCACTCACACAACCCTTCCCCAACACCCTCCCCACTCTCCTACAGCAGGCAGGGATGGAAGTTCTCCCTCTGCCAGTGCCAGACCCAGCATGTGCAGGACACAGAGAGAAGCTGAGCCACCCTATCTCCTCTCCTGCCCACAGGCTCCTGGCCTGGCCAGCACCTTCTCATGACTGCTTGTCCCTGGGATGTGGAGGTAGTGAGGCTCCCCTGGGAGGTCCATGCCCCTGTCAGACAGTGCCCATTGTTTAGGCCACAGATGGCCTTGCTTGAAGCATATTGCCATCATCTGACCTGAGACCTTGGGCGAGGCTTCATGCACACTGTATTCTGGAATGGCTGCCCTTCTTGCTTTTCTTCACAGTGGGCCAACTGCGAGGGCACTGCATCCCCCACTTCGCACGCTATCAGCATGACCCCATGAGAGCCACAGGCAGAGGTGACCCCAGGATGACCTGGCGAGGGAACACTTTGAGTGCCTACAGTCCTTGATCAGGAACTTCAAGGAGGACCACCATGACTGCTGTGCTGACTGGGTGCTGCACTGCACCATCTGGGAGCAGCTGTCCCGACAGCACAAGGCGATGTGCGCAGCATACACCAACGTTGTCGAGCACCTGGTTGCCACCATTGAGCAGTCCAGAAGTCATTCCCCAGCACCCACTCCCCCAAGTCCCTCCAACATCTGCACCTGCCCTCTGACTTCTCTTCCTAGCCCTCTCCCCCCCCCCCCGGGCCGCTGAGGCCCCTGCATATGAGGCAGTGGGACCACCCAAGGTAAGCAGTACTCCCAGCCCCAGCCCTGAACCCCTCCTCCCCCTTCCTCTGAGATTCTTTCACCAATCCCTCCCCAGTTATATATTCCCCAAATAAATATAATGGAGTTTATTGTTTTAAAGAAAAAGTCTTTTAATTTTATCTGCAGGTGATGAAAAAGGGGAGGGGAGGGGAGGAGACGGGTGGGGGAGGAAGGCACACAGAGGCTATTCAGAGACCCCTTGTGCGGACACCCAGGAGAGAGTCTCACAGGTGGCCTTGGATGAAACCCTCCCTCAGGCCCTTGTGAGATGCTCAGTCTCTGCCCCTCCCCTGCCTTGGCAGGAACGTCTCCCCCTTGTTCTCACAGTGGTTGTGGAGGACACAGAAGGCTATACCTGGGAGATGTTCCAGTTGCCAAAATCCAGGCAGGTAAGGAGATTCTAGAACCTCCCCTTGAGGTCGCTGAAGGTGCCCTCCACCAGGGTGCGGCACCTGCTGAGCCTGGCATTGAACCGTTCCTTGGTGAGGTCCAGGTGTCCTGAGGCAGAGGAGCAAGGGGTAGGCTATGTCACCCACAATACAGATGGGCATGTCCATGTCCCCAAACCTGATGGTGCGGTCAGGGGAAAAAGTGCTGGTGAGCATCTTCTGTAACAGGCTGGAGTTCCTAAAGACATGCGCGTCGTGCGCCTTCCCCGAACACCCGATGTTCATGTCAATGACCTGGCCCCACTGGTCCACAAGGGCCTGCAGCACCATGGAAAAGTACCCCTTCCAATTGATGTAATCAGAGGCACGGTGGTCAGGGTGAATGAGGGTGCTGTCAATGCTCCCCCTCTCCCACAGTTGGGGAAGCCCATAGCGGCAAAGCCAGCGACGACAGGGTTGATGTCACCCCGGGTGATGACCCTGCATAGCAGGAGGGCATTGATGGCCCTCACCACTTGTAGAATCATAGGGTTGCCGGAGGCCTTGGGACTTCCTCAAGCCCACGCCTCTTCCCACAGCAGGAGCAACCTCAAGTACCCTATCTCTGGCAGGGCTTTGTGAAGGTGGGACTGGAAAACCTCCGGGAGATTCCACACTTTCCAGGGAACCCATTCCAGTACTTCACTGGCCTCCTAGGACTATAGCAAGAGAGTCAAACCTGCATGGGCACAGCCCTGGTAGTCAATCTCCACATGCCAAACTAGTTCCTGACAGAGCAGTAGCTGTCCAGCATGGCAAGCTTCCAAATAGCAATGGCGACACAATTCTGGAGGGGTTTGACAGGTATCCCATTGCCAGAGGGCAGGGGCGAGCCACTTACAGAGCTCCAGGAAGGTGTTCTTCCACATACAGAAGTCCTGGAGCCACTGCTGGTCATCCCACGCTCCATGAAGATGTGGTTCCACCAGAAGGGACTGGTCTCCTGGCACCAGAAGCAGAGCTGCACAGTTTGCAGGGGTGGGGATGGGAGGGAATATGGTGCATGAGGTGCACCTGAGCCTGGGTGAAGAGGCCCCCCCATTCTGGGCTGGTCGTTGTGCTCCTGCAGCACCACGTGGGCAGCCTGCATAAATTGCACCAGCAAGTGCAGCAGCAGGCAGATCTAAGAGCTGGTGACTGCTTTGCAGCAGCTCCAGCTCCATGCTAGTAGAGCTGTGGCATCCACAAGGGCAACCAGAGCATGTCGTGTAAGTTTGCTATCCCTCAAGGAGGTAGGCAATGGCAAAGGGTCTGCGACATGGCTACGGAGGCCAGCCCCGTTAAGCACAAGCCTCCGGCAGCAGCTCTAGGAAGTGAGTGCTGTCCTGATACCCTGCCTGGAGTGCTTCTGGGGGCCCTTAAGTGCGATTTAGGCTCCCATGAGTGTGGATGTGCTATTTCAACATAGATCTGAGCTATTTTGATGGGCTTTTGCAGTGTGAATGCGTTATTTCGAAATAGTTATTTCAGGAGTTATTCTTTTGAATAAGAACCCAAAAGTGCTACAGAAGCATTGTTGTTTGTATAGATTTTATAGGCAAAGGTAAGCTCTCTTCCACACCAATTAGGCCAGAAGAGAAAACATTGCACTCTGTGGTTCTTAGTCACAATTGCTCCTGTGATTGGGCATCTTACATATTTCTCCTCATACAGGGTCATGCCTCAGGGCATAAGTTAGAATTATAGAGCCAGTGGTGTTTTCAATAGTTACTGTATATTTTCTGAAGAATCCAAATGTGTCATATTAGAGAATCCCAACGAATAGTTAGCCTGCTGTACCAGAGATAGCACAGGCAATGGCAAGACAACGGAGGTTTTTCTCCACCTGCTTCACTGCCCGATTTCAGGCCAGACTTACTAATACATTATGTTATCTGTCAAGGAGAAAGAAATGAGTCATAGCATCTGGGCCTGTAAAGGTCGCAACATGTCAGATCTGGCAAGTCATTTTGGAGCTTTTATGAATGTCCTCCTTTTGTGAGCTATTGGCTTGCATTTCGTTAGTAGTAAAATTGAGAATTACACTCTACCAACATGATGTGTAACTATCTTGCCAAGACTTCTTAAAGCAGCAAACGCCAGGGCAGGCTGAGAACAGTTCTCTGCAGCACATCCAAAGGGAAATAGGTCTAAGAAAGGAATTAGGTGCAATCATAATGAAAGTTATGGTAGCACTACATTGGCTATGTTGGACTAGCATATTTAATACATTTGGAAGGGGAAAAAGTAGCTATCCTGGAAATTTAAAGGACACAAAATAGCTGCTTTTTATGTTAAAACATGACTCTGTCAGCATGTTATAGAAAACAAAAAATCTGGTATCTTTCCACAAGTTATGTAAATGCATGTTCAACCCCCTATTGAATTTGTGATACATTTCTGTGTCTGGGGCAATGGAAGAAAGAGGTGGAAGAGAGAAATCTTCAGTTAAAATTAATGGCACTGGGCCATATGAACACTACCTATTTATACCATCTGGCCCACAGCATACTAGTTCTTCTAAACACTAGAACAAAACATTTTACAAATAAAAGCCAAACCCAGCTGTACTTTGTATATTAACACAGGATTCAGACCACAAATTGAAAGGGGAAAGATGTAATAATTTCTTAAATAAAACACAAATTTAACAGATTCCCTGTGTACTGAAATTTTGAAACAGGATTCTTCTCCCTCCAAATCAATTCCCAAAATCCTTGTGATAAACTCTAAAATGATTGAACAGGCAGAAAGCATATGTAACACCACCTATAGTGTGCTTTTCATCCTAGGTGCTTAAAACAATTTACACCTCACAGCAGGCCTCTGAGGTAGCAAGTAGTTTTAAAATACCCCATTGAAGCTTGGTAACTGGAGACAAATGGCATTCTCTGATTTAGGATGTGCTAGTTTTTGTGTCCAACCCAAGGTCCTTCTTTTTACTCCCAATAAAATGTAATATGCTCTGCTTCTCTTAAAATCAGGCCCAAAATGTCTCAAGCTGAACTCCTGTAAGCACAGAAAGCACTCAACATTAATAAACACTTTTGAAGATTTGGTTTTAAGTGATTTCCCCAGGGAACACCACAAATCACTGGCAGAGTTAAGAATAGAATTCAGTAGTAAGGAATGTGCTATTTGCCAGCACAGAACTCCAGACCCTTCCCCCCACACCCCGATATCAGAGTAGATAGATGAGTGTCACTGAACTTTCTGGTTGCCTCTCTCACAGGTGCCTTTATGCTAAATCTGCAGGCACACACCACAGTACAATAAATATTTTCAGGCCAAAGGTCCTGCTTCCCATCCTTATACTTTGTGTCTTTATCCTCTTGGTTTTCAGAAAGGCCTGAGAATGGTTTAGGAAAAAGGCCTTGTACAGGTCACTGCTGCACAATCCTTATAGCACGCTTGGGAGCGCAGATGCCTGATAATCCCCTTACATCTTAAGTAGGAAATCTTAGGAAAATATCAAGTCTGTAACTGATAGAGCTCTCAGGGACTTCCTTGCTACTGCATTTAGAATGATCAGGCATCTTTGTTGCTTGTTAGTAAAGTCTTTATGTTGTTAACATTTCTTTTGGGGTGTGGAAGCAAGCATATCTTAGTACATCCATACCAGATGGAAGATTTTGTGACAGGAAACAACTCTCTGGCATCCAGAAGACCCTTGAGATTTGAGGGGGATTGTTGCCTCAGAAAGATGGTTCCTCTAGAAGCACATAGTTAAAGGAAATGACTGAGGGTTTCTCATGGAAGTCTGAGTTCTGAACCATCAAGTGAGCCACCAGAGCACTGGCCTAGTGTCAGTGCATGCGGCTGAACCCTGAGAGCCAGTTCACTAAATTTACAAAATAAATCAAACAATAGAAAAAAGGCCATGAGATAAGGGGACCCATTCCAGTCCTGAAATGATACAAAAGGAATGTCTGTGTATTGCATGATAATTAAATTCTTTGATCACATTTGATTTATTTTATTATCTATGTAGGTCTGCTTCAAGATTAAAGATTGCTGAGTCAGTGTTCCTCATTTTTGAGCCAAATTCAGTTTGAGTCCATATCTTGAGTTGCTTCATTGATCTCAGTAGAGGTTTACAGGTGTCAATCAGTGCTCAGTTTGTCCTCATGAATTTAAGTGTTAAACAGCATATAAAACTATCGGTAGGTATAGTGTATTCCAAGCCTTCTACTTCCTAATTGAAAAGTGTATTAGAATTGAAACTCAATCCTGCCAGAGGCCTTAAAAATAGCCACAGAACAAACTTTTAAAATGTAGCAACCCAAAGAACATTACTCTGTAATATTTAGAGAAAAAACTTAGTTGGAGTCAAGTTCTTCTCTTCATTGTTAAACCAATTTAAATTTAAGCAGGTTGCAAACCAATATGAAAACTGTAACCCTTGAGCCCTCAAAGAGGTGATATCTTAGGTAACTTCTCAGCATTCTGGTGGTGTAGCAGCAAGCAGGAGACTGAGGGAAAAAAAGCTTATTTTAAGTAAAAACTTTATTTTTCATTACAATTCACAGTTTATACACGGCAAGAAGAGCTTCTCACCATGTGGACATTCAGAACACTGTGCTAGGAGAGACAGGGGTCTTTTTCATTTAAAAGAGTATGGCCTGGTACTAGTTCATGGAATGTTCCTTATTTTAACAGGGTACTCTCTGTAAATGTCAATTGGCTGATATTTACATTGATAATATTGATTAATCAGAGAACAAGATTAAGCATCCAGAACATTAACATTCATATGTTATTCATTCATATGCTATTTACTGGTCAGAGATGCTACAGATTTGTCATTTTCATCATGGCCGATCAATAAAGTCTAATTTTTCTTTAATTTACACAGAGCCTAAATTATTTCCTTAGGGCTTATTATATTCATTTTATGTACAGCCAGGTTACAAGAGACTAAAATATGAAAAATTTTAAAAAAGACAAAATTATTCATTCCTTCTTTTTATCCTGCATTCCTTCTGAATTTCACCCACAACTATAAACAAAACAACAGATAGCGAGTTAAAGTCAATGTTTTTCTTTAAAACAAACACAGAAATCCCATGGATTGGCTTCAGATCTGCATGTCATCAGCTTATACTAGCTGAACAATGATCAGCATTCAGATTGTGCTATTTATCATCTTTCCTTCTTGTCTGTATTTGTATTCAGAGAAGTCTGTATTTTAAATGTAGAAAGTCACAGTGATACCAGTTTCAATTGCATTCCCACGTCAGTCTCAGTTCTGGGGTAGGCAACCATTGTACAGTGTGACATTCAGGAAAGCATTCCAGTAGGATCCCTGTGTAAAATATGGTGCCTGGTGTGACTTGGCATAAACAAAAAGTTTTAAGTAACTATCAGCAGCAGATTTAAGATGATTAGAAATTGCTGTGGTACTTTCCTGTATTGTTTTCATGAGTATGGTTATTAGAATGCACCGATTTAAAACATTTCCACAGAGTATTAACTTCTACTTGCTCTTGCCATCTAACAAATAATTTAATTACACACAACTGAAGATTTTTCATACATCTGACACATAAGATAACATTGCTGAACAATCCTTGAAAAATAAAACCTAAAATGGATCCATAAACTCTGCAGGTCTGTTCTAATATAGTGTCAACATGAATCACCTGGATGTGAGTAAAATAAATATTTTCAGGGAACATTTTTTGCAATTCTTGTAATTGCAGTGCCTTTAAAGCTAGGTTTAGGAGTGTCGCTTTGATGTCTGTTGATTTTTGGCCTCCATTCTCAATGCTAGTATCTTCTCTAGAGATACCTTTAAAACGTCAACATTTCAGGCGAGATGAAAGCTCAAATGAAATACTCATGCAAAAAAACAGACATACAAATAAACATAAACCATACAAGAGTTATAGAGGTTCTGTTTTTCCAAAAGATAAGGCACGGACAAAAATTTCTTAGGTTAAAAGGCTGCATAAGAATTTCTTGCCATTTACAAATATGTTTTTGTTCATAAATGGTCCATTCCTAGGCTCAGTAAGGTAGACCCTGAAAAGTTAAGGACTGATCCCTCAAAGCTACATTGTTAACATAAACAAATATGACTCATTCTTTAGGCCATATGGCACACTAGGAGAAATGAAAAACAGTCTGAGCACAAAAAAAGGCATTAGATGTTGCTTGCTCCAGCATCTATGAACAACAGAAATTCCATTCATCGTGTCTAAGAAGAGATATGATGGTGACACTGAATCCCTATCATGGTGGTTTCTGTTGAACTCATGCACATGTATAAAATGCTACTAGCATCAGTCATGGATAGGGGGGAAAAGGGAAGTATATGGCTAGTTTAAGCCAAGAGCTTCTCCAACGATTGGCATCCAAAGTCAGCACTACTTAATGTTTTCAATCACAGCAATATCTTCTGCTGCACAGTGAGGTGTCAAACCATTCATATAAATGCTGTCTGTCTTAGTTAGAGCAGGCAAGATGTCCTTCTCACTGGTGAGGTGGTTGACTGACAGGGTCCTCTTGCAAGGGGTCAGATCTTGATTGTGATTGACAGCAAGTTCTGCAGAGAGCTTCCTTTTGATAGAGGTAGCCCGTTGAAACTTGTCATAAATCTCCACACTCAGACGCCTGCGGGTTTCTTTGAACTCTGCTGTGACATTGGCTGTCCATTCGGCTGCATGAGCTCTGAACTCACCCACCTGCAGCAACACAATGAAAGAGAAAGGGGAGGTAAACAAAATGACTAAGTATTTAAGGATGGCTTATGTGCAAGATCCCTGAATGAACAGCAAACAGTGCATCTGTAGACGGACAAAAGCTGTTGCCCATTGGCACAGTTCTTTTTTGCTTCAGGTTTATCTTTTGGTAAAAAAATAGTCTGATTTAATATAATTATATTATTTCATCCAAAAGGAAGAAATATTAATGCAATAAGAGCTAGGAATGACATTAAATACAACAACATCTATGCAATGAATAATTTAAAAGTTGATTTATATGGAATCAATAAGGAAAATTTTATTTAAAAAATGAAGCCCTGACAGCTGAGAAAAATCCAGCTGGCCAAGGGGTGTTGAATTCCCAGAAATCCAGACTGTTATGTATTGTTTCCAGGGGAGATATACAGAGTTATTTATGGACACACTTGCTGTCTGTGTAAAGATCCTGTGAAGCTTGACACAGGATTTTCTAAATATAGATGGAAAGAGCTTTTTAAAGAGAAATGTCAGCTGCTTGTATTCTATTTTTAGTGCATGCTTCAAGCAAGGATTAATGCATTGACAGTTTTAGTCAAGTCAGCAATATGCTTTGCTTTTTCTTTCCATTTCAATTAGATCTCTTACATCAAATAGAGAAAGGAATAGGCTTACAATGGAGATTTTCATTAATTATACTGAAATGAAACTATGTCCGCTAGTCAGAGAGCAAAGATGTGGAGTCTCACAGCTCTTTGATTATATTGCCATTATGAAAATCCCCCCATTCTGATTGTCTATGGGAGGCCTTCTGATTTGCACAATGACTGCTGTTTCTCACATAAGAAATTTACAGATCCCTACACTTTGATTGGTTTCTGCTCTCAGCGCTCCAAATGCATTTGCCAAGAACTAAAAAAGGGCCTGATCAACTCTCAGTGAAGACAATATTCTTTCAATCATGTTTCTCCACTTAGCTTTCAGTATCAGCAATCTGAAGAATGTGTGCACACATGCATGTGAGAGAGTAGGTGGGGGGCACCCAAAACGTTCAGCCTTTAGACCACTTTAAAAAGGAAAGGCACTCTTTTGAGAGAGAGGTAAATGGAGCAAAAAGAATGAGAAGAGGATGGAGAGAAGTAAGGGAGATAGGAAAGTGGAACAGAAAAAAAGAAGAGAAAAGCTTTTAAATATAGTATTACAAAAAACCAACAAGAAATAGTCCAGCAGCAGCCTAGAGACTAACAAAAGATGAAGATGGTATCATGAGCTTTCATGGGTACAACCCATTTCTTCAGATGATACAAAAGTTACAAAAAATACTTTTTAATAGAGCAGGGCAGAGGGGATGGGATTAATCCTTTTTAAGTAGCAAAGGCCTGGAAGGTGCTATGGTGTGGGAATGGGAGGAAAGGAAAAAGAAAAGGGAGAAAATGTTTTCATGCAAATAAATGGAGGGGATTCCTCTAAATTTAGCATTAACTTTATACTACACTGATATGACCCTCAACCTCTGACTTGGTTTCACATTAACACATTGGCCTCTGATTGTATTTAGCCCAGGTGAGAGTTATTACACCAGGCAGAGAACCTCCCCCCCACCCGCCTCCGGTATCATTTATTTTAAACTAAATGGACTCTTTGGAATTATTAGGTTGTTTTTCAGGGGCTTGTGTTGGTTGTTTTTTCAATTAAGCTCAGGAACAGATATTTTTGGAAGTTTTTTTCCCCCTTCAATCTCCAGTTTTCAGACTTTTTTAATGGATGATTAGGCTCAGAAAGGAGATGGTAGACTAATGTAATTCAAAGTGTAGCACATTAAAAGAATTAAACCACTTACATAAATTACTCTAATTTGTAGTGCAAAGTCCCAGAATTTAAATCACTGACAAACAAGCTACTCACAAGGTGAGCACATATTTGTTCACAAAAATCAAATGAAAATAAAGTCAGAGAAATGAGAGGCTTTGCCTATAAAATGTTTAAGCACATTAGCTCTGGAAGGGGGCCACAGGGCTACATATATTTTACACTGTCACTGGGAAACACAATGGGAAATATCATCAGCTCAGTAGGGAAAGATGAGGGAATGTTTAATCCAGCTGTTCTTATTTCACAAACAAGAAAGCCCCCAGATCCAAAGGTTATATTATTAAGTCTATACATCATTCAACTTCAATAGGATTACACTAGAAATGAATGTGGCATAATGTGTATATTTTAAAAAAAGGATTCTTTTCTGTTCTGCATACCAGTTAGGCTAGCTGAATAATAAATCCTTATTCAAACTTGGCTAAAAGGAACATTGGCTAAAAGGGACAAAGCTTGTGATACCTACTGATATAAGTCAAGGACTGAGGTGAGATTATACTTAGTAAACAAGAAAATGTGGAAACAAAGTTATCTGTGATGAGTTTGGCCTTACAGAAATGGATTCATTAGTGGACAAACAATGAGGATATGTGCCACCAACTTTTACTCCTTTGTGGGGTTCTTAAAGAGATTTTGGGATAAGAATCTTTGCTCCCAGTTCTCTCTCTCTCTCTCTCACACACACACACACACACACACACACACACACACACCCCTCCCGTCAGCATCCCAGCTCTTCAACTCCTCTCAACTCTTCTACCAGACTCACTTCCAGAGAGCAAAGTGAGCTGATCTTCCTCTTGTGTAAGGAACTTCATCTTCTGATTTAAAAGTCATTGTGTTATCAAAGCATCTAGTCTTCAGCCCACCAGTGGGGATATCTAACTGCCAGCACCACAAAGGTGCTGCATCGTATTCTCTTTCTTACTGTATTATGTCCCGCCCACTCTTTCTCTCCTCTTACCCTATGTCACTCACGTGAGTTTTCATCAAATCCAAAAAAGTCAACTATACTGCATTTATCTCAACCGGCCTCATCTAAGAGGAAAGAATCCAAATAGATGATATCCCTGACTAATCATAATTAACCAGAGTCCAAGCAGCAGGTTGTGGTCAATGTGCCAGCCAAAACATTTACCCCTAACAAACTATAAATCCAGTATTCCAAACCCATCACCAAAAGCCATATTTCACCCACCTTTCTATCCTCTCTCTCCTCTTCACATCAGGGCAGAAGGATGAAATCTGAATGAATGCTTTTTGGCATTTGCCAAGTAACCAAGTAAAATCAAGACCTCTGTTTAAAATTAACCCCAAACCTATCTATCACTGTTTAATGTTGACCAGTGAAGGGTTTAAAATCACCTTGAACTCTTTAGGCATTTGAAATCAATATCCATACAACAATTTCCAAGTTTTCTCTGCATCTTTGCACCTTCTCCTCACCTTGGACATCGTTGTCGATCTAGCTCAGATATTTTACACAGAGATGCATCGCTGACAAGTCATGTTTCAAGGGATATTGTCAAGACTGGTACATTTAAATTTTGGCCTATCAAAACAACTTTGCTTTGGTTACCATCCCTTTGCTCTCTGTCAGTCTGCTCCATTCTGGTGCCCAGGTAGGCTATTGAAAGTCACAAGCATTCTGAACTGAAATTCTATTTTTTAATCCTCATTCTTATTTTTCTTCTGTTGGCAGCTTGAGCTCTCTCCCTCTCATGCTTTCCCTGCAAATAACCAGCTACCTCTGCTGCTGGCACAACTAATTATTGGCAACCCTGACTTAAACATACTTAGTATTCACTGTGCGTGTCCACTTGGACACATGCAGAGGACCATGCTATTATCATAGCACTGAGTCACTTGCTGTATTTTAATGGTTAGGCACATTAATTATTCAATGGGATGTTAAAAGTGTAGTTACGGCATCAAAAAATAATTAATATCTAATTAAATTTCCTTTTGGGGGCTAGCTGGTATTTTTGGTGAGGCTCCCCAATAAATATCCTCTTTGGAAACTTAGATTCAACTCCTGATTTAGATCATTCAAGACATGAATGTGGTGGACTTATCTGCCAAACTATCGCACAGTTTGGCATAATTTAGTGTGATCTGCAATTTCTTTATAAAAGAAAGAAAGATTGAAAATGCCACAGTGTTGCTCAGGGAAGCTGGAATAAGTGTTGTGTGTCCTATGCCTGGCCCAAATTCCTGTTTGCACTTAAAGAAATATTTTACCTTTTCAGAATGCAACTTCGTTTACCATGCAACATTTAGGGACTTGAGCTTGAGAGGTTACTGAAAGAGGAATGTGCAATTTCTAAAATTGCCAGAGCACATAGGCAACCTGCTCTTGTAATTTAATTCCTCCTCTGTTCATAACAACATTTCAGTAAATGTTCAGGGTCTCTCTGTCCCCAAGGTATGACATTTCCTCATACTGCATTCAATTTGAGCTTAATTTGGGGTCTGGTAGCCAGTTCATATCTGATCCCAAGTGACTGAAATGCTGGTTGTCTCTGCTGTTCAAAACTAAAAATATCTGCACATAGATATCTACAGCAAGAACTGTTTATTTTTATTTCAAGTTCCCTTGCCTCACAAAAAATAGATTATACTGCAAACTTCATAGGAGACACATCTGTTTTTTAATGAAATAGTTTTGAACTATTTGATACACTGATGAAGATTGCTAATCACACAAATGACTGACTGCTAGTCACCAACATGGAGTACAAGGAGTACAAGAATACACACAATATTTCTTAAGCGCTGGTGAAAAATATCAGAATGACAGTCCAAGACTCATCCATATAACAGATTGACGTTTATTAGAGAATGTTTAGAGACAAACAATACATATATTACAATAGACACTTTTTGGAACAAGTATGGCTGAGTGAATGGGTACATCTGGTAGCCGGTTTGGGTTACGGCGGTAGGGGGGATCTAGCCCCTGGGGGCCTGGGTTTACGGTCCACGGTGGGGCGTTTGAGCCCCCGGGGGGGCCCGCTAGCAGGGTGCCTTCCTCCTCTGGAATAGTGTCTGAGGCCCTTCATTGAGGAGCGCATAGAGTAGGTTGTTCCCGAGGGACGGGGAGGCGCGTGGCGGGGGGGTTTGGAGTGTGGCTAGTTGTGAGCCCGTAGTGAATAAAAAGGGGAGGTGTGGGGCCCCGGATGTAGTCGGCCAGTGGGGTGGTTATCTGGTTAGCGGATGGGGGATTTGGTGGGGACGCTCATTCTGTGGTTGGACCGGTGGTTTAAGTGGGTTGAGTGTTAGATTTGGCGAGGTGAGTGTCACACCATTAATCAGGTTGTGGGGACGTTGCGGGGTCAGTATGCAGGGGAGCGAATGTGGGGACCCTTGGTCGGGGACCAATTAAGTGGGTCGCACGTTATGGGAGGGCAAGCGTGCCTAGGTTGCGTCTTGGAGTTGGGTGGAGGTTCTAGAGATCTATGTTTTGGGGAGAGGAAGGGGAGGTACAACTCATCCATACACACACGCTTACACCTACACGTTCACACTCGCAAACACGCATCCATATGCACGGGACAAAGTTGGACTGTGGTAGGACCTAAGGGGATAGGATGGGGGGGGGTTAGTAAGGGCGGGGGGTCTAGTGATTAGGGTGGGGGGGGGTACTGACACATTCACACTAATAAATTCTATGTCCCGGGTGTTATCCACGATCTATTTCTGGTTCTATATTGAGTATGTGTAGGCTTATGTATGGCAGATCTTCAGCTCCCCGTTCTTCGTGTCCCTTGTAGTACAAGTGCATGAAGCCCAATACCTTCTTGCCAATAGAAATCTATTCTAGAACACCATCATTGTATCCTTTTTGTATATATGGTCATGCCAATTTCTTCCACAATTTGATCTGAGGAAGTAGGTCTGGCCCACAAAAGCTCATCACCTAATAAACCATCTTGTTAGTCTTTAAAGTGCTGCATAGTCCTGTCTTTTGTTTTAGCAAGACCAGATTAACATGGCTACATCTCTATTACCATCGTTAAATGTGAGCACTTCCCAGTACAATCCCAACTGTTGTCTTTCTAGAGATGCAATCAGAAATAGATTTGTGAGGAGTTAATTCTCAGTGGATTGTTAACTCATTCATCTCAGTGGAATGTTAACTCTATAGAATTATGACAGCAAGTCTGAGCACCTGAAAGGTTGTCTCTCCTTCTACTACCATGACTTCCAATAATACCTTTATTCCACTGGAACTATGAAATTATTAAAAATAACACAAGCGATGCAAGAGACTTTTGAACTCCCTACCAGAAGACGCAGGAATGAATATAAACCTTTCCACTTTCAGAACTAAATGCAAAACTCATCTAAGGCCTGCAATGCCCCATTGCCATGTATATTGGCCAAACTGGACAGTCTCTACAGGAAAGAATTAATGGATACAAATCAGATATCCTAAAGGGCAACACAGAAATCTGATGGAGAACACTTTAACCTGCCCAGACACGCATTAATGGATCTCCAAGTCATGATGTTGTTTCAGGCCAATTCTACAAGCCAAATACACAGGGTAGGGTTGGAACTTAACTTCATTTACAAGTTTGATTCTTATCAGAATGGAATTAACAGGGAATTAACAGGGCTGGCTCACAGGCTACCTTCCACATCCTAATGACTTAACCAACCAACCAATGGAGGTGCTAATTGTTCTTATCAGCCTCTTGTAGCTTGAACAGTCTATTCACTGTCTTCTTTCTCCTTTCTCTATCTTCCCCCTCCCCCTTATTTATTCTTGGATCTGGACTTTCAGTACTCTGGTCATCTGAAGAAGTGGGTTGTGCCCATGAAAGCTCATGATACTATCTACATGTTTTGTTAGTCTTTAAGGTGCTACTAGACTATTTGTTGTTTTTAAGTCATCTCTTTGACTTAGCTTTCTGCTACAAGATTGTTTATTTTGTCTCTCTCTCGCTGGCTGGCTCTCGCTCTCTCTCTTGCACATGCCCACCCTTAAAAACATTCCTGTAATCTTATCAAGCAATGTCCTATTTACAGGGAAGGAAAGGAGATATCACTATTACTAATTAAATATTGGAGATGCACTCTAATACTGTGGTAATGGATGCTATATAAGGACACAGGTATACCATGTGAGAAGGAAAAGGAAATTTTATAGCAAGTATTTCTAATTACTTTGTTTTTCCTGTTTAGTTTATTTTCTTTGGCTTTTGTATTTTAATAATTTCCCTACAGTTACTTTAAACCAAAAAGAGGAATTAAATAACAATTTGATAGGCTTGGCCTGGAGACACAGTCCTATTAATTCTGTGGAGTAAAAAATGTGTCTACACAATAAGCAGTTATTTCAACATAATGTCAAAAAAAAATCAAGCTGGAGGACTTCTTACTCTGACTCCTGTAACCTTCGTTTCACAAGGAGGAAGGGAGGTCAAGAAAGACTGTTCTCTCTCGGACTTCCTGCTGTGCAGACAGTGCCAAAAGCCAAAATAAGCTATTTCGACTTAAGCTACGCAATTGATGTAGCTGAAGTTGCATAGCCCTATTTCAGCTTAGCCCTGCTGTGTAAATGTGCCTATGCATAAGAGGACAGTATGTAATCTTTCCTCTTTCAAGAAACTCTTATGCAGGGTTCTCAGGAACTATACAATTCTGCTTTTTTAAAAAAGTTAATTCATATCTATAAAGTCACATGGCAATAGGACAATTGCTAGGTGGGCTGATACACACCATCAGCAACAGAACAGATCTATTTCCTCTTCTACTGTTCTGCAAGTGCATGCTACAGCCCCTGTGCAGAGCTGGATTATCCATTAGACACAATAAGCACAGTGCCTAAGGCCTACAAAAAATTTAGGGCCTAAGAAAAAATTCATAATTGACTTGAAAATAAGAAAAGAAAACTTCTGTACCAATCTTAATAATTGTCTCTCTCCAGTCAACAACCAACATACAGGTATCATATATAATTAAATATTAGATGTATAGGCGCTAGGGCATTTCTTCCTTCTATATTTATATATAATCTAATTTAAAGACCTATGATTATGAGAGCACCTAGGACCTACAAAGACCTTAAACAGTCCCTGCTCTTGTGGCCTGTGGGCATTACTGTACTTAAGCTAACCTGTTGTGTAACCTGCAACAACCCTAGCCATATCCAGAAGCTAGTACTACCCATCTGGTGCAAAAAGGCTATGATCCTCTTCAAGGCTCATGCTGCTGAAAGGTGCTTTGGGTTTCCTGGTACTCTTTTCTATGTGTCTCACTATCTGTCCTCCCATCTCTCCTCAGTACCACTACCTCACCAAAATGGATTTTTCTAGATTTCTGTCTTTCATGCCCCACAATCATATTAGAATTATTTTTTATTTGTATTATGATAGTGCCTAGCAATCCAAGCCAAAGATCAGGGCAGTGCCATGCTAGCTGCTATACAGGAGTGTAATAGAGGCCAATTGCTGCCCCCAATAAATTCATAATCTACAGTTTAGATAATAGGCTAAAGCAAAAACATGACATAAGAAAATGAACAGAATTGAGGACAAATACAGAAGATTCCCCACCCTCCCACCCCAGGATCTGGTGGAGCTCCTGGTAATAGGGGCAGGTGTGGGGTCCTGTCCCTGAGTGTGAGCTGCACTCTCTGGCCCTGACATATCCCTGGCGGAGCTCATTTACTTTAGTCTGAACTTGTTCCGAGGTCCGGGGTGGGTATCTGCGCTCCGCTAGGGATTCAGCCATGAGCTCAAATATATCGGCGTTCCTCCACTTGCAGTGGAGATCCTGTAAGGTCTCCTCCTTGCCCCACAGCTTGAGGAGGGACAGGATCTCCACTTTGGACCAGAAGGGTGCCTGCCTCTTGGTGCCTCTGGATGGGTTCTAGGACCCCTAGGGCTGCTCCCTGAAAGGGCCAGGGAGGTGTGTGTGTGTGGGGGGGGGGGGGGGGGGGGCTTGACACTGGGCCATGAGTCTCAAGGCCTGTGACAGGAAGAGCCATGTGGTCAGGGTGCTGCTCTCAGGCTGGCTTCCTGCCACAAGGCTTGTCCAGGGTGCCTGCAGCTTTAAGAGCTGGCAGGAGACAGGAACTATAGAGTTGTGATTAGTATGGATGGAATGTCCACCGGGGCACCTGTGTTATTTCCCGGAGGCCTCTTCTTCCAAAAGAAAACCCTCCTCCCTGCCCACACATACCTTTTTCTGAAAGAGCTCTTTCAGAAAAAGGCTTCTTCCTCATAAAAAGAGGATTACCAATGCCAGAAAAAAAACCTCTGTTCTTTCAATTTACTTTCAAAAGAACATGCCTGCAGTATGGATGTAACTCAGGTTTTGTTGGAAAAACAAAGCTCTGTAATGTAGACATACATCAGGATAATCTAAACTGAGAGTTATTGGTATGCATTATGGGAGAGAAAAACATTAAGGAGAAATTTGAAAGTGCAGTGGGTTCAACAGACCTTTAAATCTCTTCTAGCCTGCTCACTGCTCTCTACCTGCTCCCTTTCATATACTGGGTATTTGCCAAGATTTACTTGGTCCTTTGACACTGAATCATATTCATTTCTGGTTTAATTCCACTGACAGAGTGTAATTATACCAGGAATTGATTTGGCCCAGAGTTTTGGGACTTAAAACACTAAAAACTAGAAAGTGCTTTATTATTGAAAAATGTAGTATGGTTAGCACTGGGGAAAGGCACCAAAGGAATATTTGAGACACAAGGTGGGTGATAACCTGTCTTTCACTGAGTCATGAATAAACTATATTTATTGAACACTTCTCATTTGGAAGGATCCCCAGGCACTTTATAAATGATGTCCTTGCAATGCCAATTTTCCAGAGAAGGCAGGCACTTCCCAGATCAGGTATGTCAGTCAGGCAAACAATAGGTTGCCCAACAATAGCGAAAAGGGATTTGGGCGGCTAAGATTCTTTTTCTTATTAAAACTTTCATGGGAGCGTCAGGATCCGCACAGAATATTAAAAAGAGGCACTAAAGTTTCACTTAGCAGTACTGGAGTCCATTTATTGACATTGGAAGGGTGTACACGTGGTTACAGAAAGCTATTCTCAACCATGTCGCAAAACCATATCTAACTTCAAGGTCTGTATTTTCGTATATGCTATTAGCATGACTGCAACTGAGAGATCCCACTGAACTTGAGTCAATTATTGTCTCTCTCATATATTGGGTTTAAGTTAACACACTAGGTTTAAAAGTAAACATGAGACAGGTGACCGGGTGGGATCCTGGCTATGTTCCTAGCCAAATTCTAAAAAAGATTGCTGTTTGTGACTGCTACAGGGTGACAATTTCCATCGAACCAATAAGGAATTCTTCTAGTGAGTGACCTTAATATCAAGAGTTAAGAACCTTGCACAAAGTAGACTAAAGGTGGCAGGTAGATATCACTGACTCCGAACATGATAATAGAAGAGATTTGAGTGTCTCTCCAAGACTGAAGTAACACAGAGCTGGGATTGAGAGACAACCCTAAAACCTGCCATCTTTGGAAAGAAAGCTCATGCATGATTTTTTTTCTTAAGTCATCAATAAAGTCAAACTACATAGGCTGTGTGCATACTCTCTTCAGAACAGGGTGGGAACAACAGCTGATTACAATACCTGCATATTGAGAAGTTGGAAAAAATAATTTCCAGGTGCTACCTAGAAGTAGCTAAGTTCAGTGTCTAAAAATAATCCTTATGTTCTTACTCATTTTAACTTTGTGAAAAAGAACACACAGGATAAAAGAATGCAGCAACAGGGAGCAGTTGGGTGTTTGACACAGGAAGAGGCATGTTATAGGTTGAGTTACACTTCAGAAGAGGGCAGCTACTGGTTGAACAGACTTTCTTCATTTCCACAATATTCCTCTTCGTTTATGATAAATGAAAACAGCTAACAAGAGGAACACGAGCAGAGGACTATTATTGAATGATTAAAATAATTTATTTATGTTTATTTAAAAATCAAAAGAGTAATAGGTGGGAGATTTCATGTGAAAGATCTATTCTGTGGTGATGAAGATCACAAGTAGAACTGGCTGGACTGTTTCAATTGGATCATGGATCTGTCTCTTTTCTCTCCAGCATTCCTAGGGGATGGAGAGAACTGCTCCAAACCCCACCTTTTCCTTCCCCTCATCCAGATGGTGGTGGGGGGTCTGTTTTGCATGGGCCATGAGCATGAGATGGTTAGGAACAGAAGACACCGTGCTCTCCAAAGATCACTGATGTTGCTAGCAGCTCGTTAGCATAAGTTAGAGTAGCCATTAGGCTGCTCGAAGGAATGCTGGGGCCTGGTTTGGCTTCTGGTTAAGAAGAGGATGAAGAGAGTAGAAAAATAGTTTATAATCATCTTGCCCTCTTCTTCAGGTCATGCACCAGGAACAATTTAGCTGCATTTGGGGATTTATCCCTTATAATACAATAGATAATACTTTGCCTATAAAATACTTCCCAGATGACAGCTAGATTATAAATATAAACTCACAGCAACCATGGACATCCTTATTATCTTCACTTTAGGGGCAACTGAGGTACATGGAAATTAAGTATGTATAAAGCGTGCAAAGTGTGCATAGTTATGAGGGAAAACATCTCAAAAAGGAAAGTGACAAAATAATCAGTAGGCCTAGGAGTGTCTCTGAACTAAAAGAACAGACTGTTTCATCTTCACGTTATGTGCACTTCATTGCAGTTAGTACCTATGTTCTCTTTTTGAAGGCTGCTCCATACAGGAGCAATGTATGGTGGATTGCACTGAGCATTTTGTAATTAAAAGTAGAATCTACAGCACTAGAACCCACAACCAGGAAGTGTTATTTTGAGAAGAGGGAGAAGCCAAATTCCACTCAAAACAATTCAGCCAGATATCCATTAATGGTTAGTGATACAAATACTCCTGCTCTCTCTGCTGATTGCCTCTCTTTTTGAATCTCTCATTTAAAAAAACAAAACAAAAAAACCCACAACTCCTTCCCAACTGATCCTATTGGTATTATCTGACCTATTTGGGAAATGGAAATAGACACTATCATCCAGAATGAAAATTGTTACCTCAGGAACATATGCAAAAAAGACAAAACATTGACTCAGATTACTAAAAGAGATTCCATTGTGAATTTTTTCCAGGACATGAAATGTAACAGCTAAGTGGATTAGATTTAGAAAGCTTTCAAAGGTACAGCTATAGCCACCTAGTTATAATGCTATAATAATGCTATATAATGCTATAGCCACCTAGTTAATATTTTTCATTCAAAACAGCCCACAAAATGTGGGAGACAGGAACTGTATCTCCAATAGACTTTTTATATGCAATTGTTGGATGTATTTTCTGCCAGAATCATTTATGAGCTTAACAGTGCTTAGAGCCTCTCCAACATCTGATTCAGATATAAACTCCTAGAAACTATTGCCTTTCTGAATGCAGGACTTCTCTATACACCTCACCCAATATCCTGGATTGATTGAACAGACTCTTGGATGTGCCAGCTACAGTGAAGCATGCTCTTAAGATGCAAAAGCATACAACAAAGGCTCTCATTCTTTCACAAAATATTACCTATCATTCATAACTATAAAGAGATAAGAGATTTATTAAAGAACCCTGATCTATTTTCTCCTTTTTCCTCTCATAATAATCTATTCCTCCTTGTGGCGGGGTTGTGGAGTCTGACGGGGCAAGCCCCACACTCCGCATGGAAGCAGTGCTTGGCCCCAGCGCCACAGGACACAAGCGACTGTGCCGGGAGTGCTCAGCAGCCGCAGCACCCACATGTGCAGGGATTCCCCGCACCAAGTGATGAGACAGCGCATGCATCGGCGTCCCAGGAAGAGGGTGCCAGCTTTGAAAAGAGGCACACCGGACCACATCAGGGGCGGCGAGAACGACGGGAGGTGAGAGAGAGTGAGTTGGAGGAGAAAAGCCAGCCAGCGTGACCAGTGGACGGACCAGAATCCCAGTGGAGGCAGCACCACCCACTAAGAGGGAAGGAAGCAGCCCAGGACGGGGTAGAGAGAAGCCTGTGGGCCGGTGAGTTGCGGTACGGCCCCACCAGCTGAACTGGTTTCCATGATGCCTGTTCACAGGGTCCTGGGCTGAGACCTGGAGTGAGGGAGGGGCCAGGTCTCCCTTCCCTCTTGGCGTTCAAGGGACCTTGAAGAATAAAAAGGAACGTGGAAGGACTGGTGGCAAGTATGGAGAGGTTGGGATGCACAGGGTAGACAGGGACATCGAGGGTGGACTATAGTCCCCTGGGTGAGGGACAGTCATAAACTATAACACTCCTTCTAAAACAACAAGCTGTTATCAAAAGCTGTGCACTTTCCAATTGTAACTTTAATCAGGGGTGGGGACTTGGTTGTTGGAAGAGACTGGAGAAAACTGGAAAATAGCTAAGGGAAGTTGTGTTTCTCGGGGTGTCTGGGCAGAAAAGTGGGTAAGAAGGTTGAGTGATCCTGGGGATAGCTAAGGGAAGGTGGATTTGGAGGGATGTAGGGGGGTGGCAGGCATTTGTGGTGGTGTCCAATGAAATAGCTAGATGACTAGCTATTGGCCGAGTGTTAGCTAAGTAGTTGAGTATTTTGGGCATAAATTAAGATGAAACATGATGCCCAAAGAGAAGATGGGGACAGCGGAGGCAAGGGGTTGCTGACAGCTGGGCAGTTGGGGTATCTGGGGAGGAAGTTGGGTTGGTTAACCTGTGGATAGCAGGCCCTATGGTGGAGGCGGGGGGGGGGGAGGCATTTTGCCTTGGCCCCAGGAGACAAAGGGGCCTCAAATTTTGACATTTTTCTACCAAGACATTTCCATGATACACCTTGCAGTTATAACAGAGACAACAAAAAAAGCACTATACCCCTGCAAAACATGATTTAAATCATTGTGGGACCTAAGGCCTTAGCCAATTTTTTGGTCACCTCTGAGGGTATGTCTACACTACCCCGCTAGTTCGAACTAGGAGGGTAATGTAGGAATACCGCACTTGCAAATGAAGCCCGGGATTTGAATTTCCCAGGCTTCATTTGCATAAGCGGGGAGCCGCCATTTTTAAAACCCCGCCGGTTCGAACCCCATGCAGCGTGGCTACACGGGGCTCGAACTAGGTAGTTCGAACTAGGATTCCTATTCCGAACTACTGGTACACCTCGTCCCACTAGGAATCCTAGTTCGAACTACCTAGTTCAAGCCCCGTGTAGCCGCGCTGAACGGGGTTCGAACCGGCGGGGTTTTAAAAATGGCGGCTCCCCGCTTATGCAAATGAAGCCCGGGAAATTCAAATCCCGGGCTTCGTTTGCGAGTGCGGTATGCCTACATTACCCCGCTAGTTCAAACTAGTGGGGTAGTGTAGACATACCCTGAGTTTTCATCCAGGATACTAGAGATTGGAGACTGGAGGAGCTTCTGTGATTGGTGATTCTACATTATGAAACACTGTTATAGTCTGTGCATTGTTTAGAGATTTTGAAAGTCATAATTAATTCTGTTACTGTAAAGTGATTTTGCTTGATCTGAGGGTGAGTTTAACCTTTAAATTAGATGTTTATTTCTGCATAGGAGATTTTTGTATTCCTGTTTTTTCTTATCTGTCTTCATATGCAATAACCATATCAGGCTCAGCTGTAAGCTGCCTCTTTGTCCAGTTTTAGATTCACCTTTAAAGGCTTTTTTGTGAAAATAAACTTTTAATTCTAGTTGTTTAATAAACTTTATATCTAATCTGGTAATTACTCCATATTCATAATAACGCATCAGTTATTAGAGGAATTTAATAACGGGAACATGTTAGCAGATGAAATTTCAAGACTTTGAAATAAAGGCTAAAAGGGCCTTAGTAAATACTCCCCCCCCCCAAAAAAAAACCCCGTTATTATATAATACTCATTGGAAAGTACTTGGGATTGGTCTTGCCTTGGGCAGGAGGCTGGACTTGATGACCTCCTGAGGTCTCATCCAGCTCTATGATTCTATGATAAGTATATAAAATTAAAATTTTGTATAACCAGTGCCTTTAGTGAAGTAATTTATTATGTGTTACTGTGTTTTAAAAGAACCCCTTTACAAAAATGAAGCAGAGATCTGAAAGTGGTGCAAGTAAGAGATGGTGAAAGCAACAGAGTGAAGGAGCAGCTAAAAGTTTAAAGCCAATAACATCATTGCTCATAGACAAGACACCTTAGCCATTAGACGGTGACCACACCAATAGTGACAAATCCAGTTTTGATGATGAAAACTTTGTTCCACAAATGACATTTCAGTGCCACTGCCTCAAAATGAAGAGGTCATTAAGCAAGACACAGAAATGCCAATTGTAGTGATAGATGCGGAATCTACGCTTGATTTAGAGACTACACAGACAGAAAATGACCTCGAAGATGCTATGCAGCAATAGCAAGAACTTATGACTAGCACAGGACACAGTGTAATAATGGTGGCATCATAACCTGATATTAGACTTCTTGATAAGAACATAAGAACAATGTTGCCCAAATGCAGTTGTTTCTCAGATTCCCAGTAATATACCGAAAGATGCTGAAAATCATGCTTTTCCCACTCTTCTGCTGACAAAAACTCTTCCAAATGGAGAGATGTATACAAGAGACCGGCTCTGCTGGAGCATGGAAAAACAGGTGCTCTATTGTGTACCCTGTTTCATTTTTAACAGTAATACTTCAAATTAGGGATGTAAGCGACTAGTTGAATAGTTACTCGACTATCTGATAACAGTACTGGGTAATCGAGTAACTACTCAGCTAGTCACTTTCCCCCTTTACTGACACTATCACAGGGGGGAACAGGAGCTGGTGCTGGGCTTAAAAGCCAGTTCCCCCCAGCACTGTCTCCGTGAGGGGGGGGGCAGAGGCACAGTGGGGGACCAGGCATGAGCCAGGAATCAGCTGTCTGGGCCATGCCCAGTCCTAGATACTGCACCTCTGCTTTAAAAGGCAGAGGCACAGCAGGTGACTGGACACAAGCTGAGAATCAGTTTATTCTGCTGCTGCATCTCTTCCTTTTAAATGTAGTAAGAGTCTGGTGGCCCACACGGAGAGGGAGGGGAGATACAGCCCTGGGGAAGGGAGTTGCTGGCACACGGGGCTTCAGTCCTGTAGTGGCAGGGCGGGACGGGAAGTACCAGCACTCAGGGTGCCAGTCTGTATGTGTGAAACTGACTGTTCCTTCCTAAGTGGAGTACTTTGTATTTGTCCTTATTAAACTTCTATTAAACTTCTATGACCCTATCTTCCAAAGCACTTTCAACTCCTCCCAGTTGGGTGTCATCTGAAAACTTAGTAAGCATACTCTCTATGCTACCATCTAAATTGTTAATGAAGATATTGAACAGAACTGGCCCCAAAACAGATCCCCGTGGATCCTACTTGTTATGCCCTTCCAGCATGCCTGTGAACCATTAATAACTACTCTCTGAGAACTTATCCAGACAGTTATACATCCACATTATAGTAGCCCCATTTAGGTTGTATTTCCCTAGTTTATTGATAAGAAGGTCATGCAAGACCTTATCAAATGCTTTACTAAAGTCTCGGTATAACTGCTTCTACCTTATCCTCAAGGCTTGATATCCTATCAGAGAAAACTATCAGATTGGTTTGACATGATTCATTCTTTACAAATCAATACTGGCTGTTATCTATCACTTTATTATTTTCCAGATGTTTGCAGATGAATTCCTTAATTACTTGCTCCATTATGTTCCCTGGCACAGAAGTTAAACTGACTGGTCTGTAGTTTCTTGGGTTGTTCTTATTTTCCTTTTTATAGATGGGCACTAGTTTTGTCATGGTCTCATTAATGCTGTTATGGTCTCACTAATACCATCTCCTCAATATTTTACTACTTATATAATCATGGATTGTGTTAGCCCTGTCTACCACAGCATTGCACTGTCAGTTCCTAGTCAGCTAGTTATTGACCATGATCACTAAGTATATTGCAGATTCACTAATTTCCAGAAATAGCCCTCTCTCAGATGAGTGGAACCTACACTTTGTGTTTTGAGAGTTATGATCTTTCATTTAAATGTATTAAAATGCTCATTCAAATAAGACCAGCTTATTCCATTATCCATATTGCTTTGTAGAACTGGCCTGACCTTATTTATATTTACCATTTCACCATCTCTTTTGGTCATCTGCAAAAAATTATGAAAATGCTGCATAACAGGTGATAATTCTTTGAAAAGAGTCCCTTTAAGCTGCCTTGCCTCACAGCTTCACAGGTGATTAATCAGCTCTGCCCAGTCAACGAGCTCTGTGCATGGAGCCCTAAGGTTCTCACTGGGCGAGGCTGATTAATCACTGGGAAAGCTGTGCTGCTAGGGACCTTAGAGGGAACACTGCTGCCAGCCTTTCCATTTGTTCTTCTTACAACAAGTAAGGATAATTAAGAGTAATGTTGTTCACAGTACTGCACAGAAAGGCTGGGGTAGCTTATGCCACTTAAGATGAACATTTATTTTCTGTCCTTGTAACATACCACATATTTATGTAAATATACTCCCAGTGATAAATTGCTTTTATTCATAGATTTCAAGGCTACAAGGGATGACTGTAATGATCTTACCTGATTTCCTGTATAACACAGGGCATAAAACTTCTCCTAGGGCATGTTATTAGAAAACATCCAATATTGGTTTAGAACTTGTTAGAGATGGAGAATTTGCATAGTGTCAAAAATGTATGCCTTATTTCCAATCTAAATTTGTCTAGCTTCAAATTCCAGCCATTGGATCACATAGAACTTTGTCGGCTGGACTGAAAAGCCCATATTTGCTCCCTATGTAGATAGCAAGACAGTAAACAAGTCACCTTTTAACCTTGTCTTTGCTACTCGAAGTAGATGTTTTCCAACCCTTTAATTATTCTCTGAGTGGCTCTTCTCAGAACCATTTCCAGTTTAACAACATCCTTCTTGAATTGTGGACACCAGAACTGAACACAGCATTCCAACAGCAATCACATCACTGCGTAATGCAGAGGTACAATAACCTCTCTATTCCTACTCAAGATTCTGGCTTATGCATCCTGGGATCACATTAGCTTTTTGGCCACAGTATCACATTGGGAACTCATGTTCACCTGATTATGCCCCAGAACTCCCAGATCTTTTTTAGAGTCACTTCTTCCATGATAATTCACCCCATTCTGTATGTATGGCCTATGTTCTTTGTTCCAGGCTTCTGCACAATCACAGGCTCCTAGCACCGATCGTGACAGGTTTCTGTCCTGTGCGCAGATGGAAAAAGAATACTGAGAATGCTGGTCTGTCCAGTAGAATACTGGGCACCTGGCAACCTTAAGTACTTCAGTCAAGTAAACAATTATTATATGCATGAAGATGCGAGATTTCAGATTTGTAAAAAATAAATTGATAAAAATATCATGTTTACTTGTCAATAATATGCTTCATTGTTGCGGGTTACTTTTCTTTTGAAACGATGCAATACATGGTGAATGTGTTCCATTTTTTGTTGTTGTTTTGAACACATCTAGGCGCAATTTCCGGTTTTAACATAGAGATACGACAACAACAATGCAAAAATAGTCTACTGGCTTGGAATTTGGGAAAATCTTATTGATTGTGTATGTCTGTTTATGAAATTTTACATTAATATGCCATGTTTGAAATTTTAAAGTGAATAAAAAGAAAAAAAAGAAAAATATTAAAATAATCAAAATGTTAATATCCATCTGTGAAGAATGAGCAAGAAAACTCAAAATGTCATAAACTTTGGATTTATTGATTTGACCAAAAAAACAGAAAACACGATCAGTGAAGTGTAAATTCTGTGGGGTTGTAATCACTGATGGCATTGCAACAACTTACAATTTTTTGCGCCATATAAAAACCCATCCAGGAAAGCACAGTAAGAATGAAAACTATCTGCAACAAACCATGATCGATCCCGCTTCACAGCATAAAATATCGGATTTCATTATAAAGCATGATGATCAAGATGTTTATGGAATAAATCATCCCAAACAAAGAAGAATAGTCAGTTCTTGGTTAGGGAACTGATAATCGGTTGCTCACTACCACTTTCAATAGCAGAAAAACTGCAGTTCAGGCGATTTTGTCACATGTTGGATCCCCAGTCAGGAGAAATAAGTCGGCCTTTGGTTATGACAGAACTGGACAATTTGTACCATAATGTGAAAACTGATGTGTTGGCACTTCTTACTGAGGTGGACACAATTACATTGATGCTTGACATCTGGTCAGATAGAAGAATGAGAGGATTTTTGGGAGTAACAGCCCACATGATAATAAGGTATGCACTCATGCAAAATTGTTGTCATGTGAAAGGTTCCTTGGCCAGCGTACTGGTGAGAACATTGCAGAAGTGTTTGAGAACATATGTGATTCTAATAAAATCAAGGATAAAATTAGATATGTTATAACAGACAAAGCTGCGAACATGCGTAGAGCATTCACCATAGCATTCAACAACCATGAATCAGAGCAGCAAATTGATATTCAAGATGACACTTTGGAAAATGAAGAATTATGGGAAGACTTAAACCCAGAAGTCATTACATTAGTCATCCATCATGTAAACTCAAGCGGACCTCCAATTAAGAGACTAAGTTGCTTTGCTCATACTCTGCAACTCACTGTCAGAGATGGTTTCAAGGAGGCGAAGTTATATGGTGCCCAGGCAAAAGTATCAAAAATCTGCCGCCTTCTTAACACAAGTACCCTATTCAAGGAAGCCTTTGAAAGAAGGTTTGGTCTTCAAGCTAGTATTCCCCAAACCAATGCCACCAGGTGGAACAGTACTCTCAGACAAATAAATGCTTTTTTGTCCCTGGATGAAGAAAAGCTGAAACACATGCTTGAAGAACAAAACCAGTATAATTTAAAACCCAGCCAGAGGGATTATTCCCAACTAAGAGAACTAGTGTTGCTACTCCAGCCATTTCTGGACGCCACAGATAAAGTGCAAGGTGAACAGCATGTTACAATTACAGCAGTGGTGACATAAATAATTGGACTATACCATCACCTTTTGGAATTTATTCCAACATACTTGAGGAACATGGTTACAGCTTTAAGAAGCAGTATTGAAAAATGCTTCATTGGCATTTGCATTAATGCTAGTTTGATACCATTAGCAAATCCTTTGGATGACACAGCAAAATCACTATTGGCTTTCAGTCATTTCATGTACTTTCTGGCGGCCGTGTTTGACCCTAATTTTTGCTTCTGGTGGCTGGAAAAAATTGGTTTTGATGATGCTAAAACTAATGCTGTGAAAGCACAAATTGTTTCACAACTTCAGCAGTTTTGTTCAAATCCTCATAGTTTGTCTGCCTCTAGCTGTACTGGCTGTGAAAAGGTCTCAAACTCTGATGCTGATAGCCCACTAGTTAAAAAATCAAAACATGCATCCTCACTGTACGTTTATCGAAGGCCAGCTAACACCACCACACCACAGCTAGGAAATTTTGATGATGAGCTGTGGTGTTATCAGGAGCTAGCTGCTACGATAGCCCCAATAGATGATGGAATTGATGTGATGTCTTTCTGGAAAAGTCATGGGAAAGCCTTCCATTGTTGCACAAGGCTGCTATGAATGTGTTTATCGTTCCTGCCAGCAGTGCACTGGTTGAAAGGGTGTTTAGCCAAGGAGGGATTGTAATGCGCCTACATCGTGCCAGACTGGGTGATAATGTGGTGGAAAAGATAATATTTCTCAAATGTAATACTGAATATTAACTTTGTTAATTAATGAAGACTTTTTTTTATTTTTAATTTCATTTTGTGCACCTAGTTTTACATAGCTGTAGCTCAAGGCTGCTATGAATATGTTTGTATAAATACATAAAGACTTGACATTTTTTAAATTAAGCCTTGAGACTCGACTTGGGACTTGACTCGAAAGTGACTTTAGAGCAGAGGTCCCCAACCTTTAGAGGCTGCCGGGCACCAAGGGCCGTGGCTGTTCGCCTGCTGGGCGCCAGGGGGCATGGCCGTTTGACTGCCGGGCACCAGAGGGCGGGGACACATGCACGCCCGGGGGCGGGCGGCCCCCCCCATAACCGCGTGCTTGGGGGCGGCGCCCCCCCGAAGCGCTGCGTGCCCGGGCTGGCGCTCCTCCTAAGCGCCGTGCGCCCGGGGCCGGCGACCACCCCTCGCCCTCCAAGTGCCACGTGCTCGGGGCACGAGCGGCCAATTTGCGGCGCTCTCGGGGCCGGCGCTTACCATGCGCCCGGGCCGGCTCCGGCACAGCGCATGCACCACGTGCCCAGAGCCAGACAACACCCGAGCACTTGGCGGGCGCACACAAATGGCCCTGCGGGCGCAATGGCACCCGCGGGCACCGTGTAGGGTACCACTGCTTTAGGGTATGTGTACACTACAAATGTTAGTTCGAATAAACTTTCATAGGTGCTACACTAGCGCTCCGCTAGTTCTAGCTTAATTCGTACGAGAGGAGCGCTTAATTTGAACTAGGTAATCCTCATTTTACGAGGACTAATGCCTAGTTCGAATTAACTAGTTCGAATTAAGGGCTGTGTAGCCACTTAATTTGAACTAGTGGTAGGCTAGCCCTCCCCAGCTTTCCCTGGTAGCCACTCTGGGCACCACCAGGGAAACTCTTCTGCTCCCCTCCCGGCCCCGGAGCCCTTAAAGGGGCACGGGCTGGCTACAGTGCCCGTGCCAGGTGCAAGTCTGCCAGCAACCAGCCAGCAGACCCTGCACCTGGCACGGCTCGAGCCAGCCACCTGCTGTCACCCAGCCCTCCGCCTTTTCCTGGGACCAGGCTGGCGGCTCCCGGGAGCCTGCCCAGGTCTGCAAGAGGCGGGCTCCCACCTGGTCTAGTGCAGACATCGTGGACCTCATCCACGACCTCCGCACTACGCACAGAAAAGTGGCCGTCTAGGGCAGGAGAGCTGCCAGCCTGGCCACCCAGGAGCAGGTGTGCATGAAAATCAGGGTGGTCCAGTGAGACCCCCGACCCTGAGCCTTGAGCTTAGAATGGCCGTACTGGGTCAGACCAAAGGTCCATCTAGCCCAGTAGCCTGTCTGCCGACAGCGGCCAACACTAGGGACCCTGGAGGGGATGGACCGAAACAATGACCAAGCCATTTGTCTTGTGCCATCCATCTCCAGCCTTCCACAAACAGAGGCCAGGGACACCATTTCTACCCCCTGGCTAATACCACTCCATGGACCCACACTCCATGACCTTATTTCACTTCTCTTTAAACTCTGTTCTAGTTCTAGCCTTCACAGCCTCCTGCAGCAAGGAGTTCCACAGGTTGACTATTTGCTTTGTGAAGAAGAACTGTCTGTTAGTTTGAAGCCTGCTACCCATTCATTTCATTTGGTGTCCTCTAGTCCTTCTATTATGGGAACTAATGAAGAACTTTTCTTTATGCACCCTCTCCACACCACTCCTGCTTTTATAGACCTCTATCATATCCCCCCTCAGTCTCCTCTTTTCTAAGCTGAGAAGTCCCAGTCTCTTTAGCCTCTCTTCATATGGGACCTGTTCCAAACCCCTGATATTGCCCTCCCCTGTCCCACCCTCTCTCTTCCCCCTCCCACCTCCTTTTCCCAGTCTCCCCGAGTTTTTTTAAATAAAGAGAGTTTCTATTTTTGAACACACGTGTCCTTTATTTTGTACATCAGGAAGGGGGGCTAGGGAGGAGTAAGTGGAAGGAGGTGAGGGAGGAATGGGGTACGAGCCCCCAATGGGGAGGACTGGGCTGGCTCTGTGGGCTCCTCGGGGTGGAAGCTCTCCTGAAGCTCCTTGATTGACCCGCCCTCCAGATGGCAGCCTGCGGCAAATGCAGCTGGTCTGATGGCCAAATGCTGTGATGTGCCGAGTGTGGGCACTCAGGGCACTCCAAGCCAGGACTGCTTTGCAAGCGGGGAACCCTGAGAACTGTCTGTCCGGGGTGGGGGTTGGGTCCCTTTAAGCACAGCCCTTGGATAGCCTGAGACAGCAGTTCCACGCTCTAAGTCCTAATCTGATGCCCTGCCGGCACTGCTTCTGGCCATCCTTAACCTCAGTTCAGGGTCCACTCAGTGTGGACATACTAGTTCGAATTAGCAAAACGCTAATTCGAACTAGTTTTTAAGTCTAGATGCGCTAATTCGAATTAGTTCGAATTAGTGCTGTAGTGTAGACATACCCTTAGAGACTTGAGACTTGACTTGAGACTTGAACTGTAGTGTCTTGAGACTCGACATGGACTTGTCAATAACAACTTGAAGACAACACTGAAAATTACCACAGTGTGGGTTGTTTGGGGTTTTTTTTTTTTTTTACCACCCAATCCCACGGTTAATAAAATACATTTTACCCACTCCTGTTATGTCTGCAGTTCCTGTGGGACCCTATTCTCACTGCTAGGCTCTATATATAAGCATAATGATTCTACCTTCAAATTTCAAAGCCAAGAGAAGTCACTGCTTTTCATTGCTGAAGTTCTAGATCCAATCTTTAAAGATCTTATGCAATAATATTGAAATCAATAGAAATTCCCCCATCAATTTGATCTGGAGCTTCATGAAAGCCTGAGGCTGCAATTTTCAAGGGCGCCTATGGAAGCTAGACACTTAACTTCCACTGAATCGCAATAAGATTTTAGCATCTAATTCCCTGAGGCTCCTGAGAAAATCCCAGCTTAAATTATTAAAATGCTTGACTTGGACATGTATTCTCATAGGAAACATAGCAATTTAAGAGCAGCACGATTCAGCAGTGAAGAGAAATCCTACAAGGGAGAACTCCTGCTGCAATCTTGCCTTTCAAAGGAACATATAGTCAAAAGATCAAATCATAGTTCAGAGTAATCAAAGTCTAGAGAATAATGAAGAGGAAGAAGTTTGAGAAAAGCTAGTTCTGTCAAAGCTGAACTTCAGAGAGGCAGATCGCCTACTTAAGATTAGTGTGCACAGCATGTTCCCCTGTCTTTCTAACTAGTCTGCCTTGCTGTGTGAATTGATTCTAGCAACAGATCTATCCTCCAGAAACTCCCACTTCTGTCTCCGCTTGTCTTTCACTTCCCACCCCATTTCAAACTCTCTAGTGCGCTGTAGGAATCAGGTCATCTGAACTCCTGACAGGCATGTTGGCTGCCATATTTTAAATATTAAAAATACCGAATTATTACTGAGTACCCATAATTAAAAATCTTCGGCAATGCAACATCATTTCATCAAAATAATTCTATTTTTAAAACAAACAATTATTTTTATTTTAGATCAAGTGTAACCTTGATACGACTGTATAGATTTTCATTTCGGTACTGCTCTTTCTTGACAGACTTACCCATGGGATCTCAAAAATTATGAACGTTATTTTGTTGAGACGAAAGTGTATAATTCCCTCCAAGTCTTCTGTAAAATCCTATTAAAGCAAAATAGCTACACTAGCAAAGGAAGAAAAGGGTACATATGCCTGTGGAACTGAGATAAGATTAATTATCAACAGACTATCTCCTAAACCCCAATTAAGGATTTTTACTCAACTCTTGACTTCACCAAAAAAAACCCAACAACAACAAAGCAACAGGAATAGAGTTATGTGGATTGTTATGTCTACATATAAAAGCTGATATCGAAGACATATATTAAAACATGATTGATTTGCATAGGGGAGGGGTAGGGAACCTCAGGTCTGTGGCCCTGAGGCTCAGGGTTCCTCTCCCAGCATTGAGGAGCCCATGCTGATGCATCAGCCCCCCACCCACCTGCCGTGGGGCTGGAGTACACACAACCTACTAACCTGGCCCTCCCTAGGGTCTGGTATGCGAGAGAAATGTGGGGAGTGTCTTTCTCCTTCCCAGTCAGGGGCCATGTCAAAGATGTTTGTTTAGGGTTTGTTTGTATTTTGTTTTGCTTCTCACTTGTGTGCTCCCCCCACCCCAAACTGATTTTTCTGTGGGTCAGTGGTCCCTAACCCAAAAAAGGTTCCCCACCCTTGGCATAGGAGGTTGGCAGGAGGAAATAGATGCTTTATAAAACTTAAATACACTCTGATCCCTGAGGCTGGACTGGTCCCTGGATCAAATTAGAACCTATCAATTACTCTCAGTTGCCTGGACTGCAGGCCCACTGACAAAGTAGAGAAAGGGGGCAGTTACGTGGGGCCCAGTGATTCAAAGTGGCTCCTGGCCACTAGTGCTGCCCTGCAGTTCTGATGCTGATAGCGCCACGGTCCAGGTAGCATTGAAGACTAGTTACGCAGCCCCTTTCCTCCCAAGGCCCCGCCTCTTCAGGAGGTATGGAGCCAGGGCCTCCCCACACCTTGCCTGGGGGCACATTGAAGCTCTCAGCCCCTCTGCTCTCAAAAGGTTATTCTCCCATTTGGTGGGGCACGTTACAACCCACTCTTCAGTCCTCAGAGCCACCCGGAGCACGCCATGCAGTCCTTCCACAGCAATTTAAGGACCTGGGGCGCCAGTTGCCACTGCTCCCGTGATAGCAATGAGGGTGGCTAGAGCCCCGGGCCCTTTTGAATCATTGGTGACCAGGCCAACTGCCTCTCCCTCTGCTCGTCAGTGTGCCTGATTGCAAGCATTTGTTCTTCTACACCTAAAGACAGTCATGGGAAAAGGGGACAATTTCTTACTTCTGACTACTTTGTGCTGCCATACCAGATTCCAGCAGGTTAAACAGGGATTCAGACACTATTCCACAAGTGTACTTTAAAGGACACTTATTCTTACATTAAAAGTTAACGTAAGAGTCTTACGTTAAGAGTTAATAATAAAACTGATCTGTTCATGATTACTATTAAAATGTCAGGAATTTTGCTATTGATTAGTGAACAGGGACAAAGCAAATGGAATTGTCTACTTTAGAAAGGCAGTCCTGTAGTCCTTGAGCTATAAGAAAATAAAAAGCATGATAAGCTGATAATGCTATTAGTACTTATATTTTCCTTGTACATAGAATCATAGAATCATAGAACTGGAAGAGACCTCAGAAGGTCATCAAGTCCAGCCCCCTGCTCTAGGCAGGACCAATTCCAACTAAATCAACCCGGCCAGGGCTTTGTCAAGCCGAGACTTAAACACCTCTAGGGATGGAGACTCCACTACGTCCCTAGGTAACCCATTCCAGTGCTTCACCACCCTCCTAGTGAAATAGTTTTTCCTAATATCCAACCTGGACCTCTCCCACCACAACTTGAGACCATTGCTCCTTGTTCTGCCATCTGTCGCTACTGAGAACAGCCTCTCTCCATCCTCTTTGGAACCTCCCTTCAGGAAGTTGAAGGCTGCTATCAAATCCCCCCTCACTCTTCGCTTCTGCAGACTAAACAGACCCAAGTCCCTCAGCCTCTCCTCATAAGTCATATGCTCCAGCCCCCTAGTCATTTTGGTTGCCCTCCGCTGGACCCTCTCCAATGCGTCCACATCCTTTTTGTAGTGGGGAGCCCAGAACTGGACACAATACTCCAGATGCGGCCTCACCAAAGCCAAATAAAGGGGAATGATGACATCTCTGGATCTGCTGGCAATGCTCCTCTTAATGCAACCTAATATGCCATTAGCCTTCTTGGCTACAAGGGCACACTGTTGACTCATATCCAGCTTCTCATCCACTGTAACCCCCAGGTCCTGTTATCCCAATTAAATCATATTTCTTGGTCTGGGCCAGGGCCTCCAGTTCTTCCTGTTTGTTGGCCAGGCTTCTCGCATTAGTGTACAAACACTTCTGGTAACCAGTTGATCGTCCTATCTTCTCCATTCGAAACATGGGTCCTCCTTTCTTGCCCCTTCCTCTCTGCGTTTCTTCCCGGTATCCGACTTTCCCACTCCCCTCAGGGTTTTGGTCACCATCCCCCGACGAACCTAGTTTAAAGCCCTCCTCACTAGGTTTGCAAGCCTGCCCGCGAAGATGCTCCTTCCTCTCTTCGTTAGGTGGATCCCATCTCTTCCTAACAATCCTTGCGCCCGGAACAGAGTCCCATGGTCGAAGAAACCAAACAGCTAACACTCCCTACCACATCTTACAGAAGTGCTAGAAGTGTATTAATAAATGTATGTTTGCCTACGTCAATTATATCCACTTTTGTTAGTAAAGGATCTTGACAAATCTACCAAAAAACATGGACAATTTGCAGGCCTTCTTGCTGTATTTGTAATATTTTTATAGCTGTGTAATTCTACCACATCTGTTGACGTAAACCACACAGGACTGTCATCAGCTACCTCAGCTGGGTTGAATAAAACACATGTAACAGCATCAAAATTTCCTGTAACCAATATTTATCAAACTGGTTGACTGGACAAAAAAAGTGTTCAGCAGTTTTCAAATGTTCTCTTATACACTGAGACAAATTAGTGGAGTCACACTGTAGTTTTGTTGAATCATACAGCCAAAATTAGTGCCTCTCAGAAAATCCTGAAGCTCCTTCTCCACAGCTCCCATTGGACTGTTCTTGGGTACTCTGTTCCATCCCCTAGCTATATCCCCACAACTCCCATTGGCCACAGTTTCCTTACAATAAGCAAGGATTGTTAGGATTAATACAATACTGCACAGAAGGCCGGGGTAGCTTATTATGACTGGCCCATATCCTGCAGTCCTTTCTGGCTCAAAATTCTCCTTGACTTCAGTGGGCTCATTCCTTGATATGGCTGTTTGGGCCCATCATTTTAAAATCACTTATTATATATTTATATTGTTTTTAATTAATACTGCAAGACAAAAATGCCTTAAGGATTTACAAGCCAAATTAACAAAGACAAACAAATGAGATGGGACTATAATTCAGGAGAGAGACGCTCTGGGGAATGTTGATTATGAGAATAGTATAGGAAGAGTTACTGGGTAAAAGCAGAGGATTGCAAATGAGTAGTTTGTATATGAGAACTGTGAAGCAGGCAGAATGAGTGAAGGTGTAAGGCAGAGAGTGGGCGTAGGAGACAAAGGAGAGAGGATTGAGAAGGCATAAGGAGCAAGTGGAGGAGTACAGGGAAATGAAAGTAGAAATGTAGGCATAGCTTGTATTTTGACATCTAATATAGCCTTAACCTGTCTCAGAATACATCAGCTATGCATGGTTTTACTATCCATGTTCTTCAATTTCTACTTCACACCTTCAGCAAATCCCTACTGTCCTGAATTTTAAGAAGAATATTTTAGGGGATCCAAATATATCCACTAAATAGACTGAATTATTTCAGTGTTAGCCATGCATCATTTATGGCATTATAGACTTTCTGCTAAATTCTCTCATTGAATTTAATCAATTTCATTTTTTCTGGGTTACAACATAATGAGCAATTCCTCCAGCATCTGGGAGTGAAATGCCCCCAACTGGTAATAAATGATTATGCTGCTATTTAGGACTTTCTACTGATCATTGTGGTATCTGAGTCCTAATCAGTGACCTCCATCAGAATCTTCACAGTGAAAACCAAGAATAGACCAGAGGTGAACTTGGATCCAAATTCTGTCCAAAAGCCAAACAAATACAATACTCGGGGTTCATTCAGAATCTGCTCTGGCCTTCTCTGGTGCAGAACTTTCTGGAGAGGCCCAGATGACAAAAAGTCAAGTGGGTGTTCCACATTGTTCCCAATAGCAAAAGGGAAAGGGAAACAAAGAAGCACCCATTTAGGACAAAATCAAGATGTAAGGAATATAATTTTAATCAAGGCACCAAGGGACATGGAGAAGAAATTCTTGAATTGACTATGCATCAATATTAGGAGCCAAAGTCCTAAACAAGAAGAAACAGAATTGCTCATTTATGAGTATAAATTTGACTAAGTCGGTATTACTGAAACCTGGTATGAAGTGTCACATGATTGGAATCTTAAAATCATATATTATAACCCATTTAGGAAGGTATGAATGGGCAAAAGGGATGTGGGAATAGCACGCGAATTCTGAATCTGTATGGATTAATATTCTGATAAAACACAAAATAGGGTAATTGGTGGTGTCTAAATGCCAGAAAAAGTAACTGCCTTCTTAAGCATCCATGAAGGGGGAAAAAGTGGCATTATCATGGAGAACTTCAATCTCAGTGACATATGCAGGTGATCTCATGTTACCTGTCCTAAAAGTGCCTTGGAATTTCTAAAAAATTATAGATGACAAATTTCTCAGTAAAAATATGTTGCATCCAATATATGGACAAATTCTTTATTAGACCTCATCTTGTCAGATGAAGAGGGATTTGATCACAGAACTACAAAAGAATAATAATCAGTGGTTGCTTAGGTGCAAGTAATCAAGACTGGATTATATTTGTAATGTGCATACACAATAAAGCCTACAGCAGTAGTATATGTACTTGGTGCTTTTAAAGGGCCAATTTCCCAAACTGGAAAACAATTATAAGCCAAATCAGCTGGAAGAAACAATTTAAATGGAAAAATTTGAACAATAATAGGGAATTGTTTAAGAAAATGTTACCAAAAAAGATTTGGGAATCATAGAGGGAAATCAGCTAACCATGAACTCCCAGTGCAATGCTCTAATGAAAAGGATTAATTTGATCCTTGGATGTAAAAACAGGCAAATATGTAGTAGGAGTATAAGGAGTATAATAACAAGAAAGATGTTGAAAAGGGCTCAAAGAAGAGCTATGTTCCCCACTCAGACACCCAGGCATATACTTGGGCAGCTAACCAGAGGTGCTGGGCTGCTCCTGCTCCCTTGCTTACAGTATTATTTTGAGCATGACAGCTCAAAGAGAGCTGACACAGACATGTCTAAACAAACTGGGAATCACGTCCCCAGCTTCCAGTGTAGACATAGCTGAAAAGAGAAAACAAAAGGGTTTACAAATGGGAGCTTTTTTATCTCCATTCTGCAGATGGGAAACTGAAGGACAAAAAGATAAAGGACTCTGTAATGAGAAATTAATGTTCAGGAAAATCAGGTTATGTGACTTGCCCAAGGGACACAGGAAATCCCTGGCAGAGCAAGGACCCCAGCCCACTTTTTATGAATTCCAAGCTAACAATACTTTCACAGCACCAGAATGTTCCAAAAATATTAAATTAAGCCCTTGCAGTTTCACAGAAGTAAAAGCATGTTCACTAAAACCAATAGATATGGTAAATGTTAATTTCTGGAGACCTTTCAATAGTGTAAAGAGATTTAGGAGCACTAGTTCTGTTGACTTACAATGGGATTTTTGCCCCTAGGCAAGGCCTCTTAGGCACTTCTGAAACCCTCTTAGAGCCCATCTCCACACAGAATATCTGGGCAGATGGGCCAACAGAATTGCCAGGGACCTGGGTAAGGTGACAGGAGCTAGCCCTGCACACCCAGAAAAGGTGGGGCCTCAGGGAGAAGGGGTGGGGCTCAGGCAACCAGCCCTCAGTTCATGTGTCCTCCACCCCCCATACACAGTGTTCCAGCAGTGATTTAAATGGCCTGTAGTGGTGACCAGGAACCCTGGGCCCTTTTGAATCACTGGGCTCTGGGGCAATTGACTTCTTTAGAAAGGATGTAATCAAAATTGGGATACATGTGTCAAGGCTGATCCCTACTCTGGCACTCTGAGTGCAAAAGGTGGGGGCTCACAAAGAGTTTAAAAAACTTGCCTCTTCAGGCTCTGTTTACAACCACCTCCCTTCTCTCCCCCCACCCCCTCTGCCCTGCCCCCCACGCGTCATAGATACAGTGGCTCTAAGAAATAAACAAAAAAGCTGCCACCACCAACTGAAACAAACCCCTTTCTTCTTGAACCCAGGAAGAAAGCACTGGGACTTCCTTCCCCAGGGGTACCCAAGTTCCTCTGCCACAAGAGAGCTTGAAAAAATAAAAATAAAAACAAGCTGCAATCTCTGGTAGCTGAGCCCTCAGCCTGAGGCATGCAGATACACATAGACAGACAGAACTCCTGTACCTTCCAGGATACAAGAATCAAATAATCACTTTAAAAAAGGGATTTTTTATTACAAAACAAAAGATATACTTGATAAAGAAAGCATACTTGGTTGCTAGATGTTATAGAGCAACTAAGGAAAATACATTAAAACACAGAGAAAATATCTGGAAACAATGTTTAGATAGCAAATGCGGAGGGAAGTCATAGATTCACACAGAGCAGTTCAAACCAAACCAGAAAATAAAGAAAAATACTCTGATTGTGACTAGATTCACTTTTTTCCCTTTACTTACTCACAATCTTCTCATTGTTCATTCCACTTTCATGACCCAAATTCCTTGGAGGAATGGTAGTCCTGCCTGGGTTTAAATCATTCTGTGTCTCTCAACTCCTGGTTTAACTCTCCCACACAAAGAAGACAAGGCAAGGTATATTATAAATTTCAAATTTCAGCACTTCATTCCTATTGGTTCTCCTGGCTTCCTGCCAACCCCCTTGCTAGCTACCTAAGATTAACCCCTTTGTCACTGGGTGCTGGCCAGCACTCCTCCTATCCATTACACATGCCCACAGAGATCAACTTTTTTTCTTAAACTAGATGAAAGAAAATAGTCCAAAAATGGTACATGTTGAATTAAAAAATGACTTAGCTGACTGAAATTGCCTCAGCGTAACATAGGGAAAGAAATTTTCTCTCAAACATGTCAGGCTCAGATTCATGGGCAATGTAGATAAAAGACCAGTGGAGGCAAAGTCCAACCATGCAGGAAGTAAACGCCACGATGCGGCACAGGACCCCTCCAGAAGTGCACCACCCTGCCACTACCTTTGCAGTGCCAGAAGCAAAGCTTAATAGAAGGGGGGAGAACAGTAATCAGATTGTGGGCCCTTCTATGCTCTGCCTCACCACTGCTGTGCCTCTTTCACCAAGGCCTCACCTTCTCCACCCTCTGCTTCACCCCTACTCCACCTGTTTCCCCGAGGCCTCTCCCTGCCCACACTCTACCTGCCTTTTTCCCCAAGGCTCCACCACTGAACTCCCTCTTGCACACTCTCTTCCAGCACTTGCATGTGAGCCTCCCCAAATAGAAGCCTCATCATGTCCTATGCTTGGATTACTAAGGAATGTAAAAGCAAGATTTAAAGTAACCATCTTATTTATCAGCAGCCAGTGCTGAGTGGGCATCATGGATTCCTTCACCACTTGTCCAGAGAACAGGGTTCCAAACCTGCACACTGTCCAATATGTTGTGCATGCAAGTATTCGTGTGTGTAGTGTCATTGACATCAGATGGACAAAAGGTTACAAACATCCTTAGAGTTTGCAGGAATAGGACCAAGTTGATCAGCTACCTTCTTTAACTACTGTAAAATTAATATACATATTGTCTTCTAAAAGAGGACTTTAGATAAATACTCTCCCATTAATTAGATGCCAGTTCCTTTCTTAGAATAAGTGATTATGAATTCACACTAAAAATGCACTTATATAAACCCTTCACAATCAGCCACATGAATAATACCACTAACCATAGACAACACATGACAGTGCTAGATACAGCAATGCAATTCACAATCACTGTATTGTCACTGAAAACAATACTTGCATTGCTTTTGATTACAGCAGCTGAACTATTTGCAAATGACATGAACCTAGATCAGATGGAATAAATATCTTGCTTCTAAACAACATATTTTTCTTAACTGTTGAATTTCTGTATAAAGCTTTGTAATCAAGCATGTTCTCACTTAACATAACCAAAAGAGATTTTACTTATCCACAAATGTCTACTGAAACCAAGCCATTTGGCTAAACAATTACATTTTAATTAAACTACTTTATCATCATTGGAATGACAAACAGATTTACATGAAAAAGTACATTTGAACTTAAGCCAACATATCTAACTGTAAATTAATATGTATGTAATTGAACAAGACTATTGTAAAGCACTTCTGAACATGTTTTAATGGTCTAAGCCTTCGGTGCAGTGTACTGTATGACAAGTAACATAAGACAAATTAATGTATTGCTAAAACAAGTCCACACATTTTTTACTGTTTAATATGACTATATATTGGTACATTTGATTTTTTGTTTTGTTTTACCTATCTGTATCCTATAGCAAAAATAAAATCAGGAAAATGTTATTACCCAAAACACTAAGCACGTGGCTTAACTATCAAAAATGGTTCCTATAAAATGAGACATTTCCTTCCAGCCAGATATGTGTACTTTTGTACTGCACACATTTTCCCTTAATTGCTATCTATGTTTACCTGAGTTTATATATAGTGACATAAAATCAATATATATTCATCAAGACTAGTACAAATGAATTGTATAATGACATAAGCTATTGCTCTACTTCAGATACCGAAAACTGATTCATGCCCTAAAAAGCAAACATTTACTATAAGTTTGCCCATCCTCTATTCCAAATATAAATGAAGAAGCATGTTTCTCTTTTAGAAGCAGGACACTCTTACCTCTTCTTTTGTCTTTTTTGATATGACTCTTAGCCAGTCTCCAATCATGCTAAGGACAGCAGCAAAATAAGCAAGTCCTACAAGGATCCAAAACCATACCACTGGCTTGTAGAAATCAAGGTATTCAATGTCTGATCCCCCTGAAAGACAATAAAGTGAAAAATAAAGTGTGCTTTGTACTGGAACACACAAAATTTTATCTGATGTTCTCCTTTTGCCAAAATACTCATTTTAAAAAATGTATATTTTTAAGGGTTTTTTTAAATATTTTTTTCCAGCTCAGTTTTTCACACAAGTGCAAGTAAGAATAGGCAGCAAATTAAAAAAGAGAACCGTGGAACAAGACATAATGGGCTAAATTCATTCCTGGTATGAAAGCACTAAAATCTGTGACATTACACTACGGATAAGTGTAGCTCAATAACTGCTCCTGGGTTATAATAATTATAAAAATGAGCCCCCGTAATTGTGCTCAACTTCTGACAAACTTATTTGTAAGCATTGCTGATTCTCCTACCTATGCTCCAAACTCTAATTATGTAAGCTTTCATGGGTGATTCAAGTTTAATGGAGAAGTACGTAATATTTCAAGATCGGAGGCGGGGGGAAGGAGTGGCGGAGGGCAAGGAGTGTTTGTGGAAGCAATCAGAAATAAACTGACCAAAGGTTTTTAATCTATCTATATACATTCAGTGTCCTCATCATTGTACTAACCTCAGCATCTCACAAACAATGATTTCATCCTCCCCACACCCGGGAAAGAAGGCAATATCGCCTCCATTTTACAAATGAGGAAACCAAGGCACAGAGAGACCAACTAAACTGCTCACAGAGCAAGTCTCTGACTCTGATAGAAATCAGATCTCTTTAATCCAAGTGCCAAGACCAGCCATCTTCCTCATTTTATTAAAAAGGAGAGAAAAATATGTGAAATGGTCCCAGTGAGGCCATCATAAAGAATATATATTCCAGTCCCACATAGGACACAAAGGATAAGCGTAGCTCAATAACTGCTCCAGATTATAATAATTATAAAAATGAACCCACATAATTGTGCTCAACTTCTGACAAACTTATTTGTCCTATGCTTTGTATAATTTTGTTAGTAGTTTAAAAAAGACTCATCCACCTCTCCTTCCTGATTAGGTGGTCTGTAGGGGTATGTCTACACTACAACCCTAGTTCAAACTAGGGTGGTTAATGTAGGCAACCGGAGTTGCAAATGAAGCCCAGGATTTGAATTTCCCGGGCTTCATTTGCATATTGCCGGGTGCCGCCATTTTTAAATGTCCGCTAGTTCGGACTCCGTGTCCGCGGCTACACGCGGCACTAACTAGGTAGTTCGGATTAGGCTTCCTATTCTGAACTACCAGTACACCTCATTCCACAAGGAGTAACGGTAGTTCGGAATAGGAAGCCTAATCTGAATTACCTAGTTCGTGCCGCGTGTAGCCGCGGGCACGGAATCCGAACTAGTGGACATTTAAAAATGGTGGCGCCTGGCAATATGCAAATGAAGCCTGGGAAATTCAAATCCCAGGCTTCATTTGCAACTCCAGTTACCTACATTAACCACCCTAGTTCGAACTAGGGTGGTAGTGTAGACATACCCTAGTAGACTTCTACCATACCACCACCTTTGTTTTTTAATCCTTTATCCTTGCCTTTTTAATACTATATATAACAGATAAAAACTTTCTGTGTATCAGAACTGTTGGTGCAAAACCCTGGATACCAAGATTTTGTATTTAACCATTTATGAGCTGCCAAAAATACAAGAAAATTCTGATTTCAGTAACATTCTGTAGTTCCATTGATTTCATTGATGACAAAAAGAAGTGTCAAAGAAATAAGAACATAAGAATAGCCATACTGAGCCAGATCAGAACTGGAAGGAACCTTGAGAATTCATCAAGTCCAGTCCCCTGGACTCATGGCAGGACTAAGCATCATTTAGACCATCCCTGACAGATGTTTGTCTAACCTGCTCTTAAAAATCTCCAATGATGGAGATTCCACAACCTCCGTAGGCAGTTTATTCTTATGCTTAACCATCCAGCCCAGTATCTTGTCCTCTAATAATGGCAGGTGCCAGATGCTTCAGAGGGAATTAATGGAACACAGCAATTATTGAAAGATCCATTTCTTGTCATCCATTCACAGCTTCTAGTAATAGGTGGTTTAATACCTGGAACATGGTGTTGAATCCCTGATAATATTAGTTAATCATTACTGATTATCCTCCATGAACTTACCTAATTCTTTTTTTTAAACCCAGTTACACTTTTTGGCCTTCATAACATCTTTATGTTTTTACTTATTATATATGCAAACTAGTACCTTCATAAAACTGAGTTGTGAGTTGAAATTACATACCAGTAACACCAGGAAGAAAACCTTAATATAGAATGTTGTAATTTAATGACAGACATTTAATTGCCAGGATAGGCAGGGAAAATATCACTTGCAAGTGTGAATCTAGCAGCCACAATTAATGAGATATAAAATATGCTTGCTTTGGCAAGACAAATTTTAATTTTAAGATCCACTAATATGTTTAAAATGAAGTTACAGCCATTAAAAATGATGAAATGACATTACTGGCTTTTGTGAGTTTGCTCAAATGTAGTCTTCTGGACAATTAGACAAATTGATGTGAAGGGAGTGATAATTTGGTGCATTACAGTTCCTAATATTAAAAAACATTGTTCAAACTTCAAATGTTATAAATTGCTATTAAGACACAAAGGAATTTTAAGTTACTAACTGAATCAGAGTTACATATTGAGGAAAAAAGTCAGGTAGCAAATATAACTTCTGAAATTTTATATGGTCTGCAATTCCCCTTATTTGTACAAAATGATGACTCCTTAGAAGATGATAGCAATCATTTCTCCCAAATTAATTAGGATCTTATGCTGATATGGAATAATTTTTTTTCATATACACTTTTTTACTGTGATAAACTACAAAAGGATTGTCTGTGATATGAGAGGAGTTTCTCTCATTTGTCTTAGAACACAAACATGTGGGAAATAAGGAGAACATGAAATTGCTAAGGAAGTTTCTGGTCATGAGAGCAGCCTGAGAGGAGATCCCCAACTTCATTTTACAGTATTTTTTTGCTTTTCCATAGTGTATGTTATTCTTACATATATTTGATCAAATTGTAAAAGCAGTGGCGCTTTAAAAAAAACTAGAAAATGGTACTGTAGTATTTACACCATATTGTGTTGTTAAATTCTTGTTAGTTTTATACTGGGAAGTTTTGGTATCAACTAACTGGAGCTGCACATTTTTATTTCTCCTGTTAAAAAGGTGATCCATGAAGGGAAGATGCAAAATTCCATCAAATTAACTATGTGTGAAACTCCCAACAGCCAGCCTAGGAGGATATTCAACAACATTTCCCTTTATAAGTGACTTTCTTCTTTTAAATCCCAGAATATTCACCTCATTGCAGCTGGCTCTCAACTCCAAGTGATGGCGCTGCCACCAAAAAACTCTACTACAGTCTCAGTCTAAATCATCTATAGAAAGTTAGGAATATGTCCATTTTAAATAAATTGCTTGGTCTTGCAAGTTTTTTGTTTAATGTAACTGGACATAAAAGAAAAAAACTATTTTAAAGATGCAAATCCCCATGTATATTATAAAGCTCTCAGCACTTAGTTGACTCTATGCTACAAATAAGTTTCTCTAGAAGCTGTAAAGTCACAAGCATGGTGCATGCTTCAGCTTTGTCTGAAGTGGGAGTCAGAGAGTCCCAACAGAGATGGGTGTGTGGCAACAAGCCTGGAGATAATATGCTAATTTCTTCTCTTCCTCTGGGTGAGGGAAGCATTCAGCACTTAAGATTAAACCTCACGGAGTTCTGTAATAAAGTTAACTAAGAATATCATTAAATTAAATTGAATGGAATTCAAATCACAAGCACAACTGTTCTGAAGTTAGAGTTAATGGAATTCGTTAGTGATTGAATCACAGTTCAGATGACTATGATAGCTAATGCATCCCCACTAAAATGTATGAGAGTAGCCAGCTAATGAATTTACCAGTTTATACTGTAAAAAAGAAAAGAAAGAGAAAAGTTCAATATGTAACACGTTTGCATTGACTTTTATGCAGCATAACCATTTACTCAAAATTTTTATCTTTATTTTAAAAGACAGATTGCTGCAGTAGCCATTAAGAAAGATAAAATCTTGGAAAGCAAGAAGCCAAACCCATTTGAACATGCTTTGCTTTACAGAAACTGTCCTGCGGGCAGAAGGACAAAGTTCAAGTTCTTTTGCCAGAATGTTTGCACAGCCCCGCTGCAGTTACTAATAATGACTATGGAGGAGAGCTGTGCTGCTCTACCCAGAGATATGGGCGTCTTCATCTGTGCAAAGTTTGGCTCATCACACCCCTTGCCTGCCCATAATCCTCCCACTACTGAGACCTCCTTCATAGTATGCAGGGGAGTGTGACCAAGGGTCTGACCAAAAGCCCCATGCAATCAGTGGGAGTCTTCTCATGAACTCCAGGGGCCATTGGACCAGCCCGCAGAACAGACTGTACACTACTGCTGTCTCTCTGCGCATTTTCTTTCTATAGTGATTCTGGGACTTTCCATGGTTACTTAAAGCACCTTAGCACCTGGACCCAATCCAACAGCCTTCACTGAGAAAATCCCTTAAATTCCAACGTAAGTGTTGCCTTAGTAAAGACTTCAGGACTGGCGCCTCATTGCCAAACCAAACTGAGAATGGTAAAAAAGCTACTTTGACAGAAATACAGTCTTTTCCCTATTGTTTAAGCAATCACTGAAACAAAATAGAAACAAATAATTATTTCTGTAAAAGCAGCTTCTTTTTTGCTGTTATTGTTTTTGTTTCATATACTTAAATATATAAATATATATATATCAACAAGATAATCCCTCTGGAATTGTACTTTTGGGGGGGGAGGGGAAGGTAGTTACTCTGAAGCTAATGCTTCAAATATTATTAGTGTCACTATAAAGAATGTTCTTCTCCTGGATCCAGGCAGCTATACACTTGGGACAGCCAGGCACATGCAGGATATGTGGCAGAAGCAGTCCAAGGTAATGGGCAACTAGGCCATTTGGGCTTTATAAACTGTAATTAGCACCATAATTCCCCCTTAAGCAGACAGGCAGCTACTGCAGAATATGAGGCACAATTATGAAATATGCAATCTCCAGTCTGCTCTTTTCAGGAGGGCTATAGCAACATTCTATACAAGTAGACTTCATAGTTCACTCCAGATAGAGCTTATTGCGGTAGTCTTGCCCTGAAGTGAGAAAGAGTGGTTTGTGTCAACACTGATGTTGGGGAGTTATAGTTATAAGAGCTTATCAGAAAGACAACATGCATCTTTTGTGCTTCAGCTTTGCCATTTCATTCTGCAATGGTGCATTCTATAGGGCAGTGTTTCCCAATTGGTGCTCCGCGGAACCCTGGCGTTCCGCGGAGCAAAACGAGGGGTTCCGCGAGGAGCCAGTTCTCCCCCGCTCCCTCTGAAAAAGAGAGAGTGAGCCGGCTAGCCAGCAGAGGCATGGGCGGCGAGTTGTGTGGGCTTGTGGTGCCCATGCTCCCACAATATTTGGAGCTGGAGCTGGACCTATTTGAAATCATGGGATGGTGGGCGAGCAGAGCCCGCCCACCTTCTAAAAGCCCCTCCCCAACCTTATGGGAGGGACACTGGACCCATGTTCAATTGATTTCTTGGGACAAATAATGACTAAAGGATCAAGAAGTGCGGGCTAGAGGTTCAAAATAAGGGAGCCAGATGGGGACACCGAGCAGAGAACACCGGACAGCGCCCACTGCTCCTCAAAGCTGTCGATGGAGCCAGTGGACGCCGCCCAGAGGAACTCTGCCCGGATTCATGACACGAGGGAGGAGCGGAAATAGGCCCCACAGTCGCAGAGAACCCCCTCGTCTAGCATCCTCCTCCTGCTGTTGTAGATGGCAGCTTTCGCCAAGGCCAGGAGGAGGTTGACGAGGAGGTCTCGCGACTTTGTGGGGCCACGGATTGGGTGTGCATAAATAAAAAGGTGAGGGGAAAAGTGCAGCCAGAACCTCAATAAGAGGTTCTGGAGGAGCCGGAATAGGGGCTGCAACCTGGCGCATTCAAGGTAGGCGTGCGCCAGGTTCTCCCTCACGCCGCAAAAGGGGCAGGTGTCTGGGATAGGGGTGAACCGCGCCAAGTACACGCCCGTGCTCACGGCCCCGTGAAGGAGCCGCCAACTGATGTCCCCGACGGGCCGCGGAATTAAGGTCGAATAAACGCCGGCCCATCGGGGTTCCCCACCCTCTATAGGTCTGAGGTAGTCCCGCCACTTTGTATCGGGGCGGGACACGAGGGTGGGGAAATGCAAAGCGTGGAGCACGAGCGTGTACAGCTGTTCCCTGGGCGCGGTCCGGAGCTGGTCCCAACCCAATGCGCGCGTCCTCCCAGCCCGGCCCCAGAGCATCTCTCCCCCATCCCCGGACTCGTCCCTGCCATGCGCAACCTTCCCTGAGCTCTCCCTCGCTGGTTGCTGCTGCCCTGCGCAGCACACTCAAACCAGTGGGTGGAGAGACGCCCGGACGTGACATAACATCATGGCCCGGGATTTTAAACTTGCTGGGCGCTGTGATGCGCCGCATGGCTGAGTTGCGGCTTCGGAGTCCGGGGACAGAGCATAGACTCCAGCCCCACAAAGTGGAAGGCAGAAGGTATGGGAGAGGGAAAGGGAGGGGGAGGGGCTTGTGCAGAGGGAAAGGGGAAGGGCTGGGAGAGGAAAGTGCTTGTGCAGAGGTGGAGGGGAAGGGGAAGGCACCAAAGGGACAGGGTAGAGGAGAGACAAATGGCAGGGGGCCAAGCGCAGACAATGAGGAAAAGGGCAGGAGGGGAGGTGTCATGCTGGGAGGGGAAAAGGTAAGGGCATTGGGGGATAGAGGGGTGAGGGGAGGTGCTGGGAGAAGGCTTGAAAGAAGGGGTGGGCATGAGGAAGGCTGGGTTGGAGCAAGTCATGTGAGAGGGCACAGGGGCATGAAGGGAATGGGGGCAGAGGGTGGAGAGGGGTGGGCATCAGGGAAAAATGGAGCAAAGGGGGCAGGGGAAGTGAGGGAAGGAGGAGGCATCAGGAGGGTGCAGGGGTAAGAGAAGGTGCAGGTGCCAGGGGATTCTGGGCAGACACCTGCCCAGTGGAGAGACCACCATCAGAGGAGAGACGCAGGGCAGGTGTGTAGGGAGGTGTTAGGAGAGGGGATGAGGAGGGGTAGCTCACATGATCAGAGTGGGGCTACTGGAGGAGTGGGCACAGGGAGGAGAGAAGGGCTGGTGGAGGGGGGCAGGTTGCAAGAGGGCTGAGGACAGTGAGAAGAGCAGGAGTCAGGACAGCAGAGGAGGGTGAGGAGTCGGGGGGCAGCAGGCACCAGGGGAGCTGACATGGCAGCAGAGGGAAAAGGTAGAGGTTTACAAATATTTATTAATAACTTGGGTGACACATCCAAACAATCCACATGAACTCAATACTGGTGCACAACACAAAATTCATTTTGCTCATGGGAGGAAACTCTTAGGCTATGTCTACACTGGTTGCTTCTTGTGCAAGAACACATCCACTCTTCCATGTGCGAGCTGTGCTTTTGCACAAGAGCATCTATGGCAGTGTGGACACTCTCTTGCCCAAGAAAGTGCCGATGGCCATTTTAGCCTAAGGGCTTTCTTGCGCAAGAAATTCATGTTGCCTATCTACACTGGCGTCTTGCACAAGAATAGTTGCTCAAAAGGGCTTATTCCTGAGTGGGAGCATCGTAGTTCATACGCAAGAAGCCCTGATTTCATACATGAGAACGTTAGTGTACTTGCGCAAGAACACGTGGCCAGTGTAGACAGGCAGCAAATTTTTGCGCAAGAGTGGCCGCTTTGGTGCAAGATCGTGCCAGTGCAGACACAGCCAAGGGGTGGGAGGAAGGCAGGGGCAGGGAATCAGCACTGGCTCAGCATATCTATATGGCTTGGGGGAAGGTGCAGGGAAATTGAGCTCAGCTGGGTTGCAGAGTGGGGAGGTCTGGGGAGTTGGGCTGGGCTGTGGAGTGGAGTGGGGTGGGGGGCGGGGTGTGGAGCTCAAAGCTCAGTTTGACTGCAGGAGGAGGGAGGTGCTGGGAACCGAGGCTAGATTCAAGGGAAGGGAGGGACAGGGAATCGGTTCTTGGCTCAGCAGTTTTGTGGGGCTTGGAGGAGGTGCAGGGAAATGGGGATCAGCTGTGCTGTGGGGGAGGCATGCAGTGAACCAGTGCAGGGCTCAGCTGGGCTGAGGTGGATGGGGGAGGGCATACAGAACAGACGGGCAGCTCAGTTGGGCTGTGAGGGGCTGCAGGGAACTGGTGCTGCACTCCCTTGGACTGTGAGGGATGGTTTGGGGGGAAGTGCAGGGAACCAGCAGGGGTGGGCAGCTTAGTTCGGTTGCAGGGGATAGAGGTGCAAAGAAGCCTAGTGCGGAAAGGGGGGGGGGGAACCAGGAGCCCTGAAATGACCTCCCCTGTCCAAAAATTCCTAATCTGGGACAAGTCAGGTCTAGAGGGTGCCAGATCAGGGAGGTCCAACTCCTACCTAAGTCCCCTCCTCGCACCCTCCCTCGTAGCCAGACATCCTACATCCAGCCTGCTTCTGCACCCTACCTATCTGGTCTGCACCCCACCCAGACCTTGTCCCCTTCTGACCCCCAGCTCCCTCCCAGATCCTGCACCCCATCCCTATCCCGCTCCTTGGCAGCCCTGCCATCCACCCTAGCACCGCCCTGGCCCCAGCACCTTGCCTCACACCCCAGGACTCAGCACCACCCTGGCCCTGGTCCCAGCCCCCTGCCATCCACGCTAGCACCCAGCAGCACCCTGTTCCTTGTCCCAGCACCCTGCCAGTCATCCTAGTGCCCAGCAGGACCATGTCCCTGAACCCAGCACCCTGCCACCTGCCTGTCCTAGCTCCTTGCCCCAGCACCCTGCCATCTGAGCCAGCATCCTTCCACCCAGCAGCACCTTCTCCCCAGCCCCAGCACCCACTAGCACTCTATCCCTTACCCCCACCAGCACATTTGGGACCACATTAGTGAGACTTGGGGGTTTTTGGAGGAGCTTTTTTTGTTTGTTTTTTTTGCATCTCACTTGTGTGGCCCCAACTGACTTTTCTGTGGGTCAGTGACCTTTGACTCAAAACAGGTTCCTCACCCCTCTCATATATAAAGACAATGCTAAAACCTTTTGAGTTTGACATAATATTTTATTTAAAAATGAAGCCAGGCCAACAAGCCCCCAATTGGGACCAAACCCCCATTTCACTGCAACATCATAACACTCCTGCACCACCTGACCCCAAATCTGAGCCTATCATACACTGGAACCCCCGTCCTGAGCCTCTTACATCCCCAAACTCCTGCATCCCCACATCCTCAGTCTTCTGCCACAACATTCTTCCACCATCCACACATCACAAATCTTTGTCCTGAGCCCATCATACTCACAACCTTCTTGCCCTGAGTCCCTCACATATCCAGCCCAAACTCCTGCACCCTCACGTCCACAAGCCCTGGCTTGCTCAGCACCCCAACCTTTCACCTGATCCCAACACTCCCCAGCCTAGAGCCCCCTCCCTGAGCCAACAGCCCCTTCTCCTGCATCCAAATTCCCTCCCAGAACTTGTACTTCTCACCCCTTCCCACACCCAAATCCCTCATTCCCACCCCAAACCTTACTCTCACTAGGTTGAGACAGGTATAAGGGCTGAGTATAGCAAATGATGGAGAGGAGGGGAACAGAGCGGATGAGGCCTCACAGAAGGGAGATGGGGGGTGGGTCTTGGGGAAGGAATGTGAATTTCATGAATCGGTGGGTCCCTCTCTCCTCCCCTGTCACCTCCCCCTTTTTTTTTGCTTGACAAACCTAGGGGTTCCTTGAAATTTTGAAAAGCTGAAAAGGGTTCCTCAGCCAAATAAAATTGGGAAACACTGCTATAGGGTAATAATATCACCTGCTGGTGGAAGACCTACGGTGCTATAGTGACTAATACGTTAGCATTCCATCTTTATGAGGTTGTGTGAAGCAAAACCTGCCACTGGTATTGAACTTTGCTTTCAATTATAGGCTGAGTAATTTAATTGACTCCAGTATATTAGTGGAAACATTTAAGTCTACATCTTAATGTTGTTAGGCCACTTTTGTGCCCTGCAGAAAGTGGCAGCACTATCAATAATGCCAATATACTGAATCTAAGCACTGAAAAATGCAGTAAGGCAAAGAAGCAATGAACTCGAACATGGATGAAAGCAAAGAGGATATTTTGGAGTCAATTTTTGAAGAGGTAAGTATGAGAGAGACAGACAAAGCCTACCATTTATTATACTATACTGGTTGTGATGTGAGCTTACAAGTCAAGTCAAATGTATTAATAATGGCTGAGCCATGGGCCAAATGATCCAAAACCAAAATTATGACAATAAACTAAAAATTAAATCCAGAATTTTAAAATTTATATAAAACAAATTTAAAAGACGATAAACTAATTAAATTGTATATGCCATGGGTCTTTTCTTGCTTTTTCCAGTTGACGATAGAAATAGGGCAGCTGAGCAGTGCATACGTATGCTGTCAGTTCCTCATAAGTATTCTGTTTTCTATGAGCCAATAGCAAAAGTCATCTGGAACAAAAACACTGACAGCCATTTTGATCTCAAGTGGCTATACAAATTACAATATAATAAATAATGGTGTAGCACTTCCACCTGGCAAGAGCTGCATGGACAGAGGTGGTTACATTTCTCAACACCGGTATATTAGCCTTCTTAGTAAGCTGACTACTGAGATTGAAAATGGAAATCTGCAAAGGCCCGCATCCTTTATTATTAGACAAATTGTCTAAATATCTACCATAGTGATGTCATTTTTAACAAGGGGAAATCAAGAGGACATATTTGTAATGGAAACAACTGTCATGTCTAGCTTCTTATTAATATCTTCTAGTCTCAGGTTGATTAAGGATTATTCATTTTTAAATTTAAATCTAATCATTTCCAATTATGCAAGGCCTAGAAAGTGAAAAGAAGTTTGAATATACTTTAGCCAATAGTACTTACATGAGAAAGCCCTGCTGAACTATTCCTCTAAGCATACACTTGCAAACATTGTGGCTGCATACTATGAATGTGAAGCCAAAAACTGATATTATGGCATTGCAGTTCGAACAGAAAAGAATTCATGCTGATCTCAGCTCTAAGAAGAGTAGCTGGCATGTTATTTGCGAGATGAAGATTCTTCCTGAGAAATGTCAATCACTTTTAGTCTTGAGGGATTATTCTGTAGGTGCCCCAGTGAGCCTACAATATAATGTCTAGCTATGAAAATCCAACACTAACAGACTTAGGGACAATTTTTTTATATACAGCTCCCATCTTTGACCTTTGTCTAATTTATTTGAGTTTTGGGACATCTCATTTAATTTATATACAATGCATACCATATTAAGATTATCTACTTCAGAAAGGCTTGGAAATATCTGTTCATAAACCTGGTATTTTTATATACAAATAATTTATTCTTATGCCATAAATATTGTAGCTTTGATGCTAACTTTAGTACCTAATAATATATTTCATTATACTACAAGATGACAAATGTGACATGAAATAGCTCTCCACTTTTCACCTTCATAGAACATTTATAATATTGGCCTGATTTGTTCTGTGCTAGTAAATTCAGTGGTTTCATTTCAAAGCAAGCAAAGGCGAACATTTAAAACCACTGTGTCCTGTTCTTCAACTGAGGATATTGAATCTTGCACAAGCCTTGTTGTCTCCTACCTCATATTTGCAAATAGGAACTGGAACCATAAAGCTTTGTTTCAGTTATGGGAATTCTTTCTCGCTCATGGATATGACCTGCACATTAGAAGGGGAAAGAGGAAGGGGATTTGCCTACCAACTACCTAATTCTGCCATGCTAAGCGATGGTGATTGGTGCCCTCTTCTGCAAGTCATATCATTGTAATAAAGGTTACTGCCCATGCAGTACTCTCCATGTAAGTGAAGGTAGCAAAATTTGTATGTTTGTTAATTAGGCACTATTATTTATATAACCATCAAAAGACAACAAGCCACAGGGTAAATCCAGAGAAATTCTGTTTATATCAGTGGAGTAACTCTGGTTTACAACTCTGTAAAATATAAATATACAAAAAATGAGAGAATAAACTGCAACATAAAATAATTCAATGTTGAGGTCAACACACATCTTGTTATACGCATTATTTATATTTATATGGTACTTTGTTATTTTATAGCAATCAGAAAAACAAAATATTTAGGGTTGTTGTACCAAAACTCAAAATACGGGTTATGGATCAATTTGTCAGTTATTGTGGAATGCCACATTTTACCATGTTACCAAGTGCAGGCTCCACAACCTAGTGCAGGCTTCCATTGGACAGGTGCTGCAACTGATGGGAATTGCAAGGGTGGCACCTGTGGACATGAGGGCAGAATACAGAGCCTTCCCACTCACCCAAACACTTAGGAGCTGCAGGGACCTGGTGGCTGCATCCTAGGAGTCACAGTAAGCACTGCTGGGACCCTGTACCCCAACTCTCCTCCCATATCCCCACTCTCTGGCCCCAGCTGAGTCCACATCCCCAGCTAGAGCCCATCCCCCTCCCACACACAAACCCCAATCTCTTGCCCCACTAGCTCAAGCTGAACAAGCATGTGTCTGCCTACCCATGCTGGGAAACACGTGCCCAGATACACGGGAGACATATGTACCCAAGACTGAGAGGAAGGAAGATGTGTCAGGCTAGGGATGTTAGCTAGTGAGTAACTGAATAGTCGTGTAATTGCATGAAACTTTAGAGGGCACATGACTATTCATTAGTCCCTGGAGATGGGGACGGCAGCCAGAGCGCTCCCAGCTCCACTCCTGGGGCATCTCCAGCTCCCCTCCCCTACACTGCTGCCTCTGTATCAGAAACAGCTGCACAGGGTAGCAGGCGGGAGTAAGTTTAAAAACAGGCTTTCCACGCAGACCGCCACCCACCTGTCACCCCATGCTGCTGCCTCTGATGGAGAGGCAGCAGTGCAGGGTGGCAGCAGCCCCTGTCCGTGAGGGTCCAAGTTCCCCATGGACAGCGGCTGCTGCCATGGAGCATCTTCTGTCTGCAGCAGGCCCAGGCTCACCGTGGACAGTGGCTACTCCGTGGGATGCTGGCGTAGCCTCTTTCCATGAGAAACTCAGACCCCCCATCTATAGAGGCTGCTTTCTGGCAGCCTTCCGTACCCCTCTCTAACAGAGGCAGCAGCAGTGGGACAGGGGCAGGTGGCACCCTTTTAAACTGGCTCCCACCTTCTCCCCACATCACTGCCTCCATGGGAGGCAGCAAGGGAGGGACAGGGAGGTCCGTGGAGCCTGCTCCCCTGATAGAGGCACCAGAGGGGCGGGGGGTGAAAGCTTGTAGTCGACAAGATTAACTGAGAAGCCCAGTCTTATCAGTTAATCGTGTAGTTGTCTACACACTGACATTCCTACATCAGACTCAGATAAAACTTGGCCGTGGCTGCTAAGACAGTTAACATCAGTGCCAGGTGCAAATGAGTTTTTCAGATACAGACACTCATGCACGGAGAACTGACCTACAGCTCTCGTTTCACCAGCCATATGACTAAATTGTAATAAATTCAAAATGAGGCATTTCACATTCTACTGCTCCAACAGAGTAGGAGCTTTTATTCAGCTGATGTACACTACTGTCTCAAAGCTATACAGGAACTACTCATTACTTCAGAAGAGCTAAAAAGAAAAGGAGAAAGCTGTTACGGGGTATGTCTACACTACCCTCCTAGTTTGAACTAGGAGGGTAATGTAGGCATACCGCACTTGCAAATGAAGCCTGGGATTTGAATTTCCCGGGCTTCATTTGCATAAACTGGGCGCTGCCATTTTTAAATCCCTGCTCGTTCGAACCCCGTGCCGCGCGGCTACACGCGGCACAAACTAGGTAGTTTGGACTAGGCTTCCTAGTTCGAACTACCGTTACTCCTCATTCCACGGGGTTCGAACGAGCAGGGATTTAAAAATGGCGGCGCCCAGTTTATGCAAATGAAGCCTGGGAAATTCAAATCCCAGGCTTCATTTGCAATTGCGGTATGCCTACATTACCCCGCTAGTTCTAACTAGCAGGGTAGTGTAGACATACCCATGGTGACTGAGCAATACCCAACTCTTAATTCAACATGATCCCTACCAAGTAGCTAACTTGCAAACATTGTGTATGCTCTCTCAAAGCTAATAAAGAAACCTAACCATTAAGTTAGCTGTATGTTTAAAAGTATAGAGAAATAAACTAATCTTTGTAAACTATTCCAGATATCTGCTGTTAATGCAGAAGAAATTAACTTACAAATTAAAGGACAATGTTTAACAAATCAGCAGCCAACTTTAGATCTGTCACAACCATTCTGAGCTTCACAGTTACAGCAGACTGAGGGTATGTCTACACTACAAAGTTAATTCGAACTAACGGATGTTAACTTTCATAGGCGCTACACTAGCGCTCCGCTAGTTCGAACTTAATTCGAACTAGCGGAGTGCTTAGTTCGAACTAGGAAAACCTCATTTTACAAGGATTAAGCCTAGTTCGAACTAGCTAGTTTGAATTAAGGGCTGTGTAGCCCCTTAATTCGAACTAGTGGGAGGCTAGCCCTCCCCAGGTTTCCCTGGTGGCCACTCTGGCCAACACCAGGGAAACTCGTCTGCCCCCCTCCCGGCCCCAGACCCCTTAAAGGAGCACGGACTGGCTACGGTGCCCGTGCCAGGTGCAAGCCTGCCAGCACCCAGCCAGCAGACCCTGCACCTGGCACAGATCGAGCCACCCACCTGATGCCCCCCAGCCCTCCCCCTCTTCCCGGGACCAGGCTGGCGGCTCCCGGGAGCTTGCCCAGGACTGCAAGAGGCGGGCACCGACCTGGGCTAGTGCAGACATTGTGGACCTCGTCCATGACCTCCGCACTAGGCACAGGAAAGTGGCCGGCTAGGGCAGGAGAGCTGCCAGCCTGGACACCCAGGAGCAGGTGTGCAAGAGAGTCAAGGGGGTCCACTGAGACCCCCGACCCTGAGCCCTGAGCTTACAATGGCCGTTCTGGGTCAGACCAAAGGTCCATCTAGCCCAGTAGCCTGTCTGCCGACAGCGGCCAACCCTAGGGATCCTGGAGGGGATGGACCGAAGACAGTGACCAAGCCATTTGTCTCATGCCATCCCTCTCCAGCCTTCCACAAACCTTGGCCAGGGACACCACTCCTACCCCCTGGCTAATAGCACTCCATGGACCCAACCTCCATCACTTTATCTCACTTCCCTTTAAACTCTGTTCTAGTTCTAGCCTTCACAGCCTCCTGCAGCAAGGAGTTCCACAAGTTGACTCTTTGCTTTGTGAAGAAGAACTTTCTGTTACTAGTTTGAAGCCTGCTACCCATTCCTTTCCTTTGGTGTCCTCTAGTCCTTCTTTATGGGAACTAATGAAGAACTTTTCTGTATGCACCCTCTCCACCCAACTCCTGCTTTTAGAGACCTCTATCCTGTCCCCCCTCCGTCTCCTCTTTTCTAAGCTGAAAAGTCCCAGTCTCTTTAACCTCTCTTCATATGGGACCTGTTCCCAACCCCTGATCATTTTAGTTGCCCTCCCCTCTCCCAGCCTCTCTCTTCCCCTCTCCCACCTCCTTTTCCCAGTCTCCCCCAGTTCTGTTCAATAAAGACAGATTTCAAATTGGAAGACACGTTATCTTTATTTTGTACATCAAGAAGAGGGGCTAGGGAAGGGTAAGTGGAAGGAGGTGAGGGAGGAATGGGGTACGAGCCCCCGATGGGGAGGACTGGGCTGGCTCTGCGGGCTTCTGGGGGTGGAAGCTCTCCTGCAGCCCCCCAATTATCTCCTCTCCCCAGATGGCAGCCTGCGGCAAGTGCAGCCGGTCTGATGGCCGAGTGCTGTGATGTGCCTAGTGTGGGTAGTCCGGGCACTCCAAGCCAGGACTGCTTTGCAAGCAGGGAACCCTGAGAACTGTCTGTCCGGGGTGGCGGTCGGGACCCTTTAAGCACAGCCCTTGGCTAGCCTGAGACAGCATCTCCACGCTCTAAGTCCTCCTCTGATGCCCTGCCGGCACTGCTTCCAGCCAGCCTTAAGCCCGGTTCAGGGTCCACTTAATGTGGACATGCTAGTTCGAATTAGCAAAACGCTAATTCGAACTAGTTTTGTAGTCTGGATCCGTTAGTTCGAATTAGCTTAGTTCGAATTAACTAATTCGAACTAAGTTAGTTCGAATTAATGTTGTAGTGTAGACATACCCATAGAGATCTGTTGTTTTTCTTCTAAAAGCACTTACAACTTAAAAATCACCATTAACTGAACAGGTGCACACGCTGACTACATTAAAACATAAATACCGGTCTTCTGCATATTAAACTGAGCAAAAATAAAAATCAGTATTTTCATGTCAATAGTGAAAATGTTAAATGAAAACATCTATAAAATGAATTATTACTAGAGTAAAATCATGCCAGGTGGTTCTGCAGAAAGATAATTCATTTTCTGGTGAAATACAAGTTTTAATTATACTGTGTAATGCAGGACTAAACTATTATATCAATTAGGCCCATGAAGAGACAAATGTACACAAATTTATATTGAAATAAATGATTAATGGGTACTCAATGTTTCAGTTACCACCAAGTGGGCCATTTCACATTATGCCCCTACTATAAATATAACCAGGCCTTGCATTAATGTAGTGCAGATTGCATCAAAAAGATAATATAAAACACCCAAAGCTTTGGCTTTGAAGCACTATGTCATCTTTGTCAGACTGCTAGCCAGCAGCAGGTGAATCTCACTAGAATCACAAATTCTGAGCCAATGTCTGTTCCTGCAGCCAGAATAGCAAGCAGTGAAAAGAAAAACAGAGACTATAGAAAGGAATATGGAAGGGGGTGGGGAAAACCCAGCAAGAGACATACAAACCCACCATGCACTCACATTTCATATTTACGTAGTATGTGTGTGACATGTATTAGAAGGACATTACTGTTGCCAAGTCAAGCACTCAAAAATTAGGAAATGCCACAATTAAGTTTGCTGGTGAAACCATAATGCCCCTTGGGCATAAGCATTATGCTACAGTCTTAGATGACATGATCACATGCTATATTTTCCACAGAATCTCTGCCTCATTCAGTGCACAAGCCAAATGATGCTCATTGAATCAATCCCAGCTGCTAGGAGCAGCAAATGAAGAGAGAGAGAGCCCTGCTGAGTTTCTGCAACTTTGGATGGAGTATGCTTAGTTAGTCTGTGGGGATGGTACATGCTCAGTCCAATCAGCACATGGGAGCTGTGAGCATGTTAACAACAGAAAGACTCTTCAGAAAATGTAGCTGCCAAACTCCATCAACTTCCTACCAAGCTCATGTGAACTGTGACTTTTCAAGGCCTATTACAGAAACAGCAACAGACACATTCCTGACAACCTCCCTGTCACATTTCAAGTCCCCACTCAAAAACACGGAGGCACAAAAGCTTCTCAAAGAAACAATTATAGGATACTAAGGGGCTGTGTCTCCTGCTCACTACGCTTGCCAACCCCCTCCCTCTGGGAAGGGCCGAACAGCATCCTCCCCCCACCACAGCCACAGGGCTGACTCTAGCTCAACCCCAACTCTCTCCACCCCCTTCCGGCCACCGGGGAAGACCGAGGCCACACCAGCCCCAGCTCTCTACCCCCAGCCATTGGACTGGGCCAAGGCCATGCCAGCTCCACCTCCCCCCATGGCCGCTGGGAAGGACCAAGGCTGTGCCAGTCCCAGTCCCACCACCCCATGCCCTCCCACTGGCCATCAGGCAGAGACAAGGCTGAACCAGCCCCACACTCTCTCTCCCCAGCCGCCAGGAGAGGTACGGGCTGAGGCCTTGCCAGGCTCCACTCTCTTCCCCCTGGCTGCTTGGGGGTGGGGTTGGAGGTGAGGCCACAGCACAGCAGCCCCAGCTCCTGAGCACTGGTGAAAGGGGAGGGGAGAGGAAGGGAAGAGGCAGACAGGACACAGAATGATGTGATGAAGTCACGCTGCCATCCCGCAGAAAAGTGTTTTTTTTATAGAGATATTTTTTTTAATCATGGACAAATCGTTTTTCTCTCTCCTCGTTCTATGAAATGGTTACAGATGGTTAGCTAACATTTTCATTACAAAATTCAATCTGACACCCAAGATAGAAATTCTTAAGCCAAACAGCTAAAATTATGTGTCTCAAAATAGGCTCTAATAATGGAAAATATCATGCAACCTTAGCATATGCTGCCAACCCTGTCTATAACTAGTACACAAAGATGTACAGGGTCAGAGAGAACACAGAAGACAGAAAGTACAGAAAGAGAGAGAGCATGACTCCCAGAGATATTTGTACAGCTGAAATCAAATTTTGAAACAATATTTTGACAAGAGAAGAAGATGACCATTGTCAGAGATGACTTTAAATTATTCCCATGTAAAAATAAAAACATTTAGCACACTGAAATAATGTAATTGTTCTTCTAACATTGTACTTGTCTAAAGTTAGAAAAAAGCTATTGCAAAGTTGAAGAAAGCTTTTTTTACTGTATTAATGCAAATGGTTCTGACTATTGACATAGCCTCCCTGGCCTTGAAAATCACAGTTTGAACATATTTGTCAAGGAGAAAGACAAGTGATCCTGGATTGTCTTCCATAATCTTGCCTCCATGCTATCTGCAAAGTGTCTACTGTTTGGAGGGAGTTACAATGCAAATCCTGTACAACTATTTAAACTATAGATTTGGGTTGAGAGAAAGAATCAAGACAAAATCTTACCTGCAACATAGTCACCAAATCCAATGGTAGTTAAAGTGATAACTACAAAATAAATTGCATCTAATGTGCTCCAGCCTTCTATATGCTTGAATATTACTGCAGGAAGAGCCACAAACAGCACACAGCCAAACAATATGAATATTATTGTTGAGATGATGCGAATCTTTGTCTGACTCACATTCCATTTCTACAGAAGAAAGGGAAGTAGGGCAGGGGGAGAGAGAAAATCCATGGTTAGTAAAACCGTGCCATTGTATTAGAACACCTATCAAACTCCAAGTGAGAGGTTTTACTCAGTAGTAGAGCTGTACGAATAACTAATTTCAGTTCATTGACATGTACGCAAAAAAATCAGTCAACCAGAATGGCAACAAAATGTTTCAGAATTTTTAGTGAATTGACACAAGCCAACAGAAATTTTGTTTCTAGTCAAATGAAATATTTTGTCCACTTGGACACAAAGGCTATGTCTACATTGGCAGGTTCTTGCACAACAACGGCCTTTCTTTCACAAAAATCTGCAGAGCGTCCACACTGCCTGCCTGCTCTTGCGCAAGAAGATTTACAGTATAGCACGGTAAGAGAGGGCATCTTGCGCAAGAGCTACGCTCTTTTCTAACAGGTGTAAGCTCTCTTGCACAAGAGCTCTTGTGCAAGAGGGCAGAGTGGATGTGTGGAAGGGGTTTCTTGCGCAAGAAAACCCTATGGCTAAAATGGCCATCAGAGCTTTCTTGCACAAGAGAGCATCCATACTGCCATGGACGTGCTTGCGCAACAGCACATCTTGCACGTGGCAGCGTGGACATGTTCTTGCACAAGACTTCTTGCACAAGAACTGTTGCGCAAGATGTTCTTGTGCAAGAAGCTGCCATGTAGACATAGCCAAAATGTTTAATTTAGTTTTCAGGCATTTTAAACTTTTTTAAATATGAAAGCAAAGGAAAGCTGGAGTCGCAAAGTGGCTGGAAGAGCAGGCAACACTTGACTAATAACCTTTAAACAAGTGGTTAGGCACTCAGCTGGGATGTGCAACATGGGTTCAAATTCCTACTTTTGACCAGGTGATTTGAATCCAGAATTTCTGTGCTCGGTTGCATGCCCCAACCCCCAAGCAATTGACTATTCTGGAGTGAGTTACTCATAATCTCCTGTCACAGCTATTCCACTTTGCACAAATAATAGGCCTTAACCTTAGATCTCCTTTGTACTTGCCCTAACTACTGCACTTAAGAGGGCTTCTTCAAATATCACCTAACTCTTCTCATGAATCCAGCCGGGGGGAACCATATGTCTGAAACTATTCAACAAATTTGTGTCAAAATTGGGACTAGGTACTTGTCATAAACTATTTTGTCAGACACGCATTTTTCCAGGTGCGATCAGAGGGTAGGGCACTATCATTTTGGAATAAAAGATCTACAGTATGGCTGAAGCTGTCCTGGTTCAAATTATTTGGGTTTATGGGTCTCATGAGGTAGTGCTAAAAATTGCTATGTAGATGTTCAGGGTCCCAGAGCTTGGGCTCCAATGTAAGCCCAAATGTCTACTCGGCAATTTTTCAGCCCCACAGTCTGAATTCTGAGAGTTCAAATCAACGTATCCAGGTCAGCCACAGGTATTTAACTGCTATGTACAATTATCCTCTGAGTCCACCAAAGAACAGCAGCGTTTATTCAAAGCAACTGTGGATCTTCTGGGAAACATTTGCTGACTGGGTTTATGCTTCCCTTTTGGTCTGAATGAATGGAATTTATACCACTTAGTAATATTAAAGGGTCATCATATTGAAGTTTGGCATATTTAGCAAAATGTTTGAATAGGCCTCAGTTGGCTTCTAATTTTGTGCATGCAGCACCTGCAAATAACTATAGGTAAAAATCATGCATTTTAGCCTACTAAGTATGTTACTGCGTGGCACAAATCAAGTAGCTGGTTAAATAAATTGGTTCAGTTTAGTACAGGCAAAACATTGGAGCCACAAAACTGGAGACTTTCTTAAAATCTGACCTATTGTATAGGCAATAAATGAGACCAGAAGAGAGCTTAACAGGTTCATGATGGACCTTTTCTTATATTTTTAAAACTAATTTAGTGATGGTGAAAACTATTCCAGACAGTCATTAAGACTAAAGCCACTCTTTTATTATCCAAAGCCAGGGAGCTCAGTTTACGGTGATGTAAAATCCCCTACAAAGTGTCTCAATTTTTATTTTATTTTACATGGAGGAATGGGATGGAAAAATCACTACTAAGAGTGAGAGAGCCATTCAGTGTCTGACCATTCAAATAAAATCTTCCCTGCAGAAACTGCCACCAAGGGAGCAAATTGCTATTCGGTTTTATTATATAGAAACCTATCTGTTAGGAAATTAATTAAGCTATTTTGTGCACAAAGAGATAATTAACCAGTTAGTGCAGATAGAACTCGTCAAAACTTTCCAAAGTCTGAAGTTTCAACAAACATTTTCATGAAAATTTTGTTTTCTGAAGAGAAGAATTAAAGTGGAAAGAATATCAAAACCTCATGATGTGTTCTTTCCACTTTTCAGACCACTCTAGCTGCAAAGGGCTCTTGGTTGCCAGTGATCCAGCTGGGTTTGAAATGATGGCTTTGAGCCAAAAGTCAATCCCCTGAGCCTTTTTTTTTAACACCATCATCTGCTTGGTTGATGAAACTGTCTGGAATAGCACTGTTTTGCATTTTGAGACTCTGAAAAGCAACCATGACAGTCAGTTCCTGCAATAAAGGAAAATAGGCAAACAATATGTCATGCTGCACAGAACTGATCCCTTTAAACACACAACAGTTGCAGTGCTGGTACAAACAACAGGAAATGGCAGTGCAAATCAGGCTGCTAAATATGTATTTAAAATGTAATATGACTGTTAATGTATGTATGTCAAATGCCAGCTGTTATTAAAAGCATATTTTGAAGATTAACTGCAATACAATAAATAGATAACCACCTAGGATAGTGTTGTTAGTATGTATATATTGTTACAAGCTTCTAAATCTCTGTAAATATGTTTTAATAATCATGTTAATAAAATACAATCTTAGGTAGCTTTTGTGGCACAGCACTGAATTTAGCGACCACGACATTGAGGAACTGCAAACATGTTAGAGCCAAGTAAAGCAGTACAGGGGCATTTGGTCATTAATGGCTAATGAGGCTAAGCCCCGTTAATAATGTCACTAGTGTGTAACCTGGCTGATGTATTGCAAGGGACAACCACTGCTGGGATTGTAGCTGAAGCTGCTTCAGCTGTTGGAGTCTGCACTATACAGAGGTGCAACTAAAGGACTTCTGGCTCTATGGCACAACAGCAGCATAGAGGAGGAAATACAGGCTTCTGTGGGTCTAACTAGGCAGAGTATGCAGTTGACTGCTCATGCTCCTTGCTTGCCTCTGCTCCTGCTTTTCCAGATTTCAGCAAAAAAGCATCAGAAGGAGGAGACTCCTAGTGGTGGGTGTCAGGCAGGAATTGGGAAACGTCTTTCAAAGGAGCAGCTTTGTCAATCTCACATTATTATTGTAATTCTTGCAACTGTTGGTTTTTTTTAAGTCTCAGTTTTCATTTTATATTTTTAAAGCACTTACCTTTCATGACTGCAAAGATAAGCATGAAAATGTACCCCTCATGCCAAATACCAGAATGCCGATAAACAGAAATCCGAATGTATTTTTAATTGAACAATTTTTGGGGGTTCTGACTCATTCTTCTTAAATATTTGGGACTAGCAACTTGCTCCTAAGTTGCCCTGGGCAATTTTTGTGCTTTTTACAATTTTCTTGTCCTATTCTTAAAATACGTTTGAAATATGCTTTTATCTTCCTCTTTGCTTTCTAGAGTGAAGACCCACCCAAACAGGGGCCACTTGCTTAGCTTTCAAAGATGTGCACGTGAGTAACTTCACACATGGGTAATCTCATCGACCTCTACAGAGCACATAGTGTCAGAAACAGGACTGAGACCTTAACTCTGCCAAAGGACATTGAAGCCAAGTCCTATCAAATACTCATGAAAAAATGAAATGAAGGGAGATTTTTTTCTACTCTCTTACATTAACTGTAGCTCTTACTTGTAACTGGGAAGTACATATTTTAAAAAAATCATACTCTGTCTGCATGTTATGTTGCTAATGTCCCTAGGTATCTCTTTGGCTAGGTCTAGACTACAGTCCTTTGTTGGAAAAAGTTACGCAAATTGCGCTCTGCAATTTGCGTAGCTTTTTTCAATCGCTTTTCCGAAAGAGCGACAAGGAGTTCTGTGGCACCTTTAGACTAACAGATGTATTGGAGCATAAGTTTTCGTGGTCAAAGACCCACTTCATCAGATGCATGGAGTGGAAATTTCCAGAGGCAGGTATAAATATGCAGGCTAGAGATAACGAGGTTAATTCAGTCAGGGAGGGTGAGGACCACTTCTTGCAGCTGATGTGGAGGTGTGAACACCAAGAGAGGAGAAACTGCTTTTGTACTTGGCTAGCCATTCACAGTCTTTGTTTAATCCTAAACTGATGGTGTCAAATTTGCAGATGAACTGTAGCTCAGCAGTTTCTCTTTGAAATCTGATCTTGAAGTGTTTTTGCTGCAGGATGGCTACTTTTAAATCTGCTACTGTGTGTCCAGGGAGACTGAAACATTCTCCTACAGGTTTTTGTATATTGCCATTCCTAATATCTGATTTGTGTCCATTTATTCTTTTACGTAGGGACTGTCCAGTTTGGCAGATGTATATAGCAGAGGGGTATTGCTGGCACATGATGGCGTATATAACATTGGTAAATGTGCAGATGAATGAGCCAATGATGGTGTGGCTGATCTGGTTAGGTCCTGTGATGGTGTCGCTGGTGTAGATATGAGGGCAGAGTTGGCACTGAGGTTTGTTGAAAGGATTGGTTCCTGAGTTAGAGTTACTATGGTGTGGTGTATAGTTGCTGGTGAGAATTTGCTTCAGGTGGCGGGCTGTCTGTGAGCGAGGACTGGCCTGCCTCCCAAGGCCTGTGAAAGTGAGGGATCATTGTCCAGGATGGGTTGTAGATCACTGACGATGCGTTGGAGAGGTTTTAGCTGAAGACTATAGGTGATGGCCAGTGGTGTTCTCTTGGTTTCTTTCTTGGGCTTGTCTTGTAGTAGGAGACTTCTGGGTACATGTCTGGCTCTGTTAATCTGTTTTCTTACTTCCTCGTGTAGGTTATGGCCAGTGGTGTTCCATTTTCTGAAAGATGCTTTTCTACCATTAGGCCCCATCTTGCCAATGTAGACACAGCCTAGGGCTACGTCTACACTGGCATGATTTTCCGGAAATGCTTTTAACGGAAAAGTTTTCCGTTAAAAGCATTTTTGGAAAAGCGTGTCTAGATTGGCAGGACGCTTTTCCGCAAAAGCACATTTTGTGGAAAAGCATCCATGGCCAATCTAGACGCGCTTTTCCACAAAAAAGCTCCGATCGCCATTTTCGCGATTGGGGCTTTTTTTGCGGAAAAAAATCTCTGCTGTCTACACTGGCCCTTTTGCGCAAAAGTTTTTCGGAAAAAGACTTTTGCCCAAACTGGAGCAGCATAGTATTTCCGCAAAAGCACTGACAATCTTACATGAGACCGTCAGTGCTTTTGCGAAAATTCAAGCGGCTAGTGTAGACAGCTGACAAATTTTTCCGCAAAAGCAGATGATTTTGCGGAAAAACTTGCCAGTCTAGACACAGCCTATATGTTTTAATCTATGGTTTACTATAGATCTCAAAGTGCCTGCACCAATTCCCCTGTATTATGTCAAGTTATCCCATGTAGAAAAATATCTGTGTCTGTGACTTCCTTACCAGGCTGTAATACTGTAATCTTTTAAACAAACTGCTGCTGCTTTAGCATTTTTTAAAGGGAAATTGATTGATTTTGATCCAATTTTTCTTCACAGTCATAATCATTTTAGGAAACTAAATCTGAACGTATATGTTGAACTTCACTCAGTTCTCGATCAACAATGTTGGATAGCATGTACTTTCAGTAACCTTCAACACATCTTTTGCCAGACATTATCAATGACCGACTCCATTATTCTCTTTAAAAAATGTACTATATTTTCACTTAATTTGCTATTTTTAGAGTGATAAGTAACATTCATGATAATATATTTAGCATACTTACAACAAATGTATCTTCTACTTTGGCAATTCCTTTTCCAAATATGGTCCCTAGTTGATCTCCAACTCCAGCCAACAGAAAACCAAACAGAGGAATTCCCAGTAAGGCATAGATGATACAGAATATCTTTCCACCTTCTGTACGTGGCGAGATGTTCCCAAAGCCTACGTTACAAACAACTTGCGCTATTTATCAATTACGTACACATATTAAATTGCATGTCCAAAAGTATTGCAGAAGGAGAAAACTTAAGTTTTCCCCGTTGGATCAACAACATTATATACCATTCATTACTACAGATTCACCCTTCTAATTTGATTTTCTCATTTTCTTCATTCAGATTATTGCCCAATTAAGCATTTTGTCTTCCTTATAGAGTTACACTGATTTGGTTGACCCTTTGTTGTCCCACAGTGTAGCTTCACCATGAAGACTGACTCCTACTGACTCCTTACTCAGGCACATTTCCCACTGAATTCACTTTGGGGCAAATCTCCCATTGACTTGAATGAAAGATCAGCTTTGGCACAGGGTGCAGGATCAGACCCTACTAAGTAGAAATTACTATAACTGGAACTGCAATTTGCAGACTGTGATGCATTGACATCGTATACAGCTTACATTCAAATATACAGGTTGAACCTCTCTAGACCAGCACCCTTGGGACCTGACCGGTGTTGAACCAGAGAATTTGCTGAATGACAAGAGGTCAATATTGTCTAGCAGCATTACTAACACTTCCACTGCTTACTGGGCTCTTAGAAGACATTTAGGGGTACATTAGGGTATGTCTACACTACAAAGTTAATTCGAACAAACAGCCGTTAGTTCGAATTAACTTTCATAGGCGCTACACATACAAACCGCTAGTTCGAACTTAATTCGAACTAGCGGAGCCCTTAATTTGAACTAGGTAAACCTCATTCTATGAGGACTAACTTCTAGTTCAAATTAAGTAGTTCAAATTAAGGGCTGTGTAGCCACTTAATTTGAACTAGTGGGAGGCTAGCCCTTCCCAGCTTCCCCTGGTGACCACTCTGGGCCAAGCCAGGGAAACTCTTTTGCCCCCCTGCTGGCCCCAGAGCCCTTAAAAGGATACGGTCTGGCTACGGTGCCCGTGCCAGGTGCAAGCCTGTCAGCACCCAGCCAGCAGACCCTGCACCTGGCACGGCATGAGCCAGCCACCCGCTGCCACCCAACCCTCCGCCACTTCCCAGGACCAGGCTGGCAGCTCCCAGGAGCCTGCCCAGGGCTGCAAGAGGTGGGCACCCATCTGGTCTAGTGTGGAGATTGTGGACTTCATCCAGGTTTGGGGGGAGGCCTCCAACGTCCACAATCTCCACACTAGGCACAGGAAAGTGGCCATTTAGGGCAGGATAGCTGTCAGCCAGGCCACCAAAGGCCACATGTGAACCCAGAAACAGGTTTGCATGAAAATCAAGTTGGTCCAGTGAGACCCCCGACCCTGAGCTTAGAACATAAGAACATAAGAACGGCCGTACTGAGTCAGACCAAAGGTCCTTCTATCCCACTATCCTGTCTGCCGAGAGCGGCCAACACCAGCTACTCCGGAGGGGATGGACCAAAGACAATGACCAAGCCATTTGTCTAATGCCATCCATCTCCAGCCTTCCAAAAACAGAGGCCAGGGACACCATTCCTACCCCCTGGCTAATAGCACTCCATGGACCCAACCTCCATGACTTTATCTAACTTCTCTTTAAACTCTGTTATAGTTCTAGCCTTCACAGCCTCCTGCAGCAAGGAGTTCCACAGGTTGACTATTTGCTTTGTGAAGAAGAACTTTCTTTTATTTGTTTGAAGCCTGCTACCCATTCATTTCATTTGGTGTCCTCTAGTCCTTATATTGTAGGAACTAATGAAGAACTTTTCTTTATGCACCCTCTCCATACCACTCATGATTTTATATGCCTCTATCATATCCCCTCTTAGTCTCCTCTTTTCTAAGCTGAAAAGTCCCAGTCTCTTTAGCCTCTCTTCATATGGGACCTCTTCTAAACCCCTAATCATTTTAGTTGCCCTTTTCTGAACCCTTTCCAAGGCCAAAACATCTTTTTTGAGGTGATAAGACCACGTCTGTACACTGTACTGAAGATATGACGTATCATAGTTTTATACTTCTCCTCCTTCTTCCTCCCCTGGTTTCCCCCTTCCAGCTCCCTTCTCCCAGGTTTTCCCCTCCCCTCTCCCACCCTCTCTCTTCCCCTCTCCCACCTCCTTTTCCCAGTCTCCCAAGAGGTTAATCCCCCCCTCCCAGTTTTGTTAAATAAAGAGAGTTTCTATTTTTGAACACACGTGTCCTTTATTTTTTACATCAGGAAGGGGGGGTAGGGAGGGGTAAGTGGAAGGAGGTGAGGGAGGAATGGGGCACAAGCCCCCGATGGGGAGGACTGGGGTGGCTCTGCGAGCTCCTCAGGGTGGAAGCTCTCCTGCAGGGCCTCCTGGATCCTGACAGCCCCCCAACTTAACCCCCCAGATGGCAGCCTGCGGCAAGTGCAGCCGGGCTGATGGCTGAGTTCTGTGATGTGCCGAGTGTGGGCATTCAGGGCACTCCAAGCCTGGACTGCTTTGCTGTCCCTCATGGAGGTAGACAAGCAAGCAGGGAACTCTGACAACTGTCTGTCCGGGATGGGGGTCAGGTCCCTTTAAGCACAGCCCTCGGCTAGCCTGAGGCAGCAGCTCCATACTCTAAGTCCTAACCTGATGTCCTGCCGGCACTGCTTCTGGCCAGCCTTAACTTCGATTCAGGGTCCACTCAATGTGGCCATGCTAGTTCGAATTAACAAAACGCTAATTCAAATTAGGTTTTAGGTCTAGATGCACTAGTTTGAATTAGCTTAGTTCGAATTAACTAATTCGCATTAAGTCAGTTCGAATTAGTGCTGTAGTGTAGACATACCCTCAGAGCTCAATAACAGCACAGGACAATGAGAGCCAGGACTGGTGGCTGTAAACAAACTTTATGGCATGGGGAAAGCTGGTCAGACCCATGATAAGTGGACATCCAGTTAACTAAAATCACACCAGACTACCGATGTTGCTGGACCAGAGAGTGCCGGACTAGAGAGGTTCAATCTGTAGTATAAACTGTGTTTCAAGATAACAATGAACCACATTTTCAAGGGAGGCATTATGAAACCACACATTTGGATGAGCAAGATGAGGATTTCTACTTGAAATGGGACTATTTGTATTCCTGAAGACTGAAGGAATGCATGTATACAGGTTTTTGCAGGCACAACAACACTTTGAAATTTGATAGAACTGTCCATTTTAGAAGTCAAATCACTTATAAAGATTATAGAATTTTAGTTAAAAACATACTTCCAGCATGAACATTAGAGAAATGGAGGTATAAATAGTTCAATCTTGGAAAATGCTGAATGCTCTGAACTCTAACTACCTCACAGGATAGGACCTTAAATGACTTGTCCATGGCCAGACAAGAATACTATAGAATGAAATCCAGATCTCTGGAGTCACCGTTCTGTGTTTTAACATCAGGGCAGACTTTTCTAGGCTCTATGCAATGTGTGTAGGGGGGGGGGGAGCCTGGACCCCTGAAAGGGGCAGTACCTTGGGCAGAAGGGATGGGGCTAGTGGTAGCTGGTAGCCATCTATCAGTGCCACCTGGACTGTGCTGTGCCTTCCCTAGCCAGGCCTCAGTAACTCCAGGACCAATCCTTGTGGGACTCAGGTGGGGATTTAAAAGGCCCAGGGCTTTAGCTGCCACTGCAGTCGTGGTAGCAGTTACAGCAGCCCGGAGCCCCGGATCAAGTATTTCTGGCTGTAAAATAAATTCTCTGAGGAAAATATCAGCAAAAACTTTTTTATTTCCTCTCCCCCCACGCCATTCATTTTCATTAAAACATTTTAGAAAAAATTTCAACTTTTCTCTGAAATATCGTATCAAAATATGTTAGTCAAAAAAGAAAAAACCCTTTTTTTTTTCTTTCGAACATTCATTTTTTTAAACAAAATATCAATTTTTTTCATGGCAGGTGGACTTTTCCCATTTTCGATTGAAAAACTGTTTAAATAGAAAAATTTCAACCAGCCTTCTTTGGAACTTACCATTAATTTTTTCTTTCATATATATTTTACCATTTATACTTATTGAGATATGCTATGGGCATTTGAACTTCCAGAATGCAAGATGTGATACAAATAAATGAAGCTTTTCTTTTGTATCTAAACTAATTTCTGTGTATCTATTTTAAGCACCCTGGTTTAGCACCAGAGACATATTTTCTTCATATAAAGCATTATATTTATTTTTATTACTGCCCTTCTTAAAATTATAGAGGATTCAGAAGCAAAACACTGTATTGAAATATCTCTCCTTTTCCAACATGCACACACTTTGGAAAATTTTAAACAAAAATTTGATTATGAATGCTATGGTCTGAGCCATATACAGGAGCGATCCGAGGTGGGCTGCAGCAGCTGGCGCCCCAGGCGGAATGCACGATTGGCACACCTGCCTGCACGGCCATCAATGGGCAGCCAGGGGGTGACATCATCATTGGGCGCCCTGGGCACGCTGTGATGTCATCATCGGGCGCCGTTGAAAGCGGCGCCCTAGGCGATGGCCGAGTTGGCCTATAGTCATGGGCCGCCTCAGCCATACATTGGCAAAGTTTATTGTAAAGCATGTAGCAATTAGGAAAAAGCGTTGTTATTTTAAATTTCCAGAATGTAAATTATCTGAAACTAAATTTATGTTTCAGGCATTGTATTAGTCTTAATAGAAACAATACCAGTACCCTTTGACTATACAGGGCTTAAAATCATCCCTGGAATAACTCCTTTGAAGAAAACAGAACTGTACAAGATATATGCCTTAATGTAGCCTTTAAACTTTATAATAAATTCCCATACAAAAAATGAGTTATGATGGAAATGGGCTGAGAGTACAAATCAGTAATCAATGGCAAAAAAACACTATGGGTATGTCTACACTGCAAAGTTAATTCGAAATAACAGCCCTTATTTCGAATTAACTTTAATAGCGTCTATCTATGCAAACCGCTATTTCGAATTTAATTTAATTTGAAATAGCAGAGCCCTTAATTCAAATTTGGTAAACACCAAATTAGAAATAGCTATTTCGAATTAAGTGCTGTGTAGACACTTAATTCAAAATAGGGCAGTTCATATTGAGTGTGAATGTTCTATTTTGAAATAGCTCAGTGCTATTTTGACAGGCGTTTGCTGTGCAGATGCGCTATTTCAAAATTTAAATTTTAAAATAGCTTATTCTGAAATAAGTGTGCAGAGTAGACATACTCTAAGGAACACAGGGACACCACACAGACATTTAGAGCATTACTTGCAGGAACACGACCACTGAATAAGTTACGCAGCAAAGGTTTTTACTGCAAATCTCTCTCTTTTGCTCCATCAGTCACTTTAAGCCCATCCAGAGGCTGGATCCTGCTCCCAATCTGCAATATTGCCTGAACTACCTCCATAAATCAGTAGCATTTATGCACTCTTCTCCACTCTCTCCTTCTGTTCCTAGGATGAGCATCTGTAAATGGAAACTTGCCCACGCATGGCTGGACTCTCAGGCTACATCTACATGTCTACACTGTGCAAGAGCCTGTAAACCTCATTTTTCTTTTGAGGAATGAGGGATTTTGTGCAAAAGGGTTTTTTCCCAACAAATGGCCCCGTGTACACAGGGCTTTTTTTCCCAAAAACCTTTTCCGCAAAAAGGATTGGAAGAAGATATGTAAATGCTTCATTTGCATTTCCTCTTCCACAAAAAACACAGTGTAGACATAACCTCAGGCTTTGCACACAGATCCCCACTAGAACCACACAGGCAGATGTTATGCAAGGAGACATTTGTGACACTCCTGCCCTCTGGTTTGTGTTTTACTCCTCTGGTTCTGGTGCTTGAGTAGTTCCTGGATTTATCAGCTAGAGTCAAAGTACTTTCTTTTGAACAGTTTGTGACTATGAACTAAGGCTTTAGACATTTTAGTCAGCATACCCCTTTCCAAATAATGTAGTCTACTCATACCCCCATCTGAAATAGGGTCATGATATACCTTGTGATTCAATTGCATTGTCGACGTTACAGGATTTTTCTCACATACCCCCAACAAGAGTTTGTGTATTCCAGTTTGAAAATCACTGAATGTCAGGATCCCAAACCCAATGAGGTCGATGAAAATATTCCTCTCAAAGAGCATTTTATCAGACCCTATCTGCAGTGAACTAGAACAAAATCAAAAATTGTACTTCCAAAACTGGGTCACAGTGAGAGGTAACATCAGTGTCATCTACAGACTGCCTCTTACTTTAATAAACTGTAGCATGGCTTACCTCCTAGTTTCATAGACCCCCTTCCATGCTGTGTTAAATACTAAGTGTGCCACTAATACCCAATGGTTTGTGTGCATATACAGTATGTTCTCTAACAAGCTCTTTGGGTACGTCTAAACTACGTGGCTCCATCGACGGAGCCATGTAGATTTGTTGTTTTGGTAAATGCAAATGAAGCCGCGATTTAAATGATCTCGGCTTCATTTACATTTACATGGCTGATCAGCTGTTTGTCCGCTCAGTGCGCTAGTCTGGAAACTCCCCTGCCGACATCAAAGCCCTTTGTCGGCAGCCCTGTTATTCCTCGTGGGATGAGGTTTACCGGGGCTGCCGACAAAGGGCTTTGATGTTGGCGGGGAGTGTCCAGACTAGCGCGCTGAGTGGACAAACAGCTGATCAGCTGTTTGTCGGCTCAGCGCAGCAGCCATGTAAATGTAAATGAAGCCGCGATCATTTAAATTGCGGCTTCATTTGCCTTTGCCTATGTGTCTAATGTACATGCCTCTGACGACAGAGGCATGTAGTCTAGACACAGCCTTATAGCCAGATACAAGAAATACATTTTAAAAGCTAGAGGCGTCCATTCACCCATAAGTGAACCAAAACAGGAAAGACATTGTGCATACTGCTTCATTGTTCTATTCAGCAAAATAACACATTATGTGGTTTTAGCTGCAAAACATAGACTTAATTTATACATGTGATTTGAAAAACTCAGTTGTTCGCTGACCTTGTTAGTACTGGGTAATACAAGAAGTTGGAGAGTTCTGAATCAGATAAATAAACATCAATTTGTTCTTTTCAAATTTAATTTCACTAGTTTTATACACTGTCATTTTTTCACTTAAGAAAGGGCCATTTCCGAGTGAAAACTGATTAGTTTTCATGACAATTTGTCTTGGCTTTCAGCAAAATAAAAAAATTCTCATTTTTTCCCCATGACTAACAAGAATTTACATTGAAAACGTATGAATTTCATGAAAATATTAGCTAAAAGGAAAAACTTCTGGGTCACAGATTAGCCTGAAGTGAGATTACAAACTCTCACATGAAACTATAATAAGATTCTACAATAAGAAACTACAATAAGTCACCTCTCCTTTACATTAGAATAGAAATCACACCAAAGTCAGGCTATGTCTAGACTCCAAAGAAAAGTCTGAAAAAGATATGCAAATTGCAAACCACAATTTGCGTATCTTTTTCCGCTTTTTTTCAGAAGAGGCTTTTCCAAAAATTGGCTCATCAACACGGGGCCAAATTTCGGAAAAATCTCCTCTTTCAGAACATCTCTTCTTCCTCATACAATGAGGAATACAGGGATTCGGAAAGAACACATCCGCTAGAACCTCAGATATCCCAGAAAAGCTCTGCAGTATAGACATAGTCTCAGTCATATATATGTAAGAAGACTCAGAATTAATGAATAAAATCTCACCTCTATTCTCAGTATTATCAAACTTTTGCTTTGGTTCCCCAGTTAACTATTTGTGTCAGACATTCAGGAAAGCACCCTTAGGTCCTGTGCTACAGTTTCAAACAAGCCACCTGGTACGGAAAATTGTTTGAAACAAAAGCAAGAACAGAATTATCAGATGAACATAATTTGTTGAGGAAAAGTCAGCATGATTTTGTGAAGAGAAATCATGCCTCGCCAATCTACTCCAACTCTCTGAGAGGGTCAACAAACATGGGGGCAAGGAGGATCCAGTGGACATAGTGTACTTAGATTTTCAGAAAACTTTAAATAAGGTTCCTCACCAAAGGGTCATAAACAAAATACAGTAAAACTCTAATTATCCAGCACCCAGTGGTCCGGCACTCCTGATAGTCTGGCACCAACTGGAACCCGGAAGTGCTCTGGCCAGCAGGACAATTGGAGCTGCTCCGTGCTGCTTCCCCAAATCCACTGCTGCCGCTGCTGAAACTGACCAGTGGCGGACTTGGGGAAGTGGCGCAGAGCAGAGCAGCTGGGGTGCTGCTGGGTTGGTCCCGCAGCGCCGCCCTTCACTCCCCTGCTCGGCACCCGGCAGCACCCCAGCTGCTCTGTTCCACGCCGCTGCCACTGCTGAAACTGACGAGCGGCGGACCTGGGGAAGCCATGAGCAGAGCAGCTGGGGTGCTGCCAGGTTGGTCCCGCAGTGCCACTCAGGTGAAGCAGCACCCCAGCACCCCAGCTGCTCTGCCCCGTCACTTCCCCAAGTCGCTGCTGCTGCTTGCAGCCCCAGCTGGCCTGTCACTTGCAGCCTCAGCTGGCCTGTGCGGGGCTTCCCCCGCCTCTCTGTATAACAGCAGAGGGTTTACCCCACACCTCGCCGTTCCCCATCGACCCGCCCCTCCCCCGACCCCTCACAGCCCCCCTTCCAGAGTACCTCCTGATACTCCAGCATATCTGATAATCCGGCACCTCCTGGGTCCCAAAGGTGCCAGATTATCAGAAGTTTACTGTATGTTGTCATGCGATAAGAGGGAAGGTCCTCTCATGGATCAGTAGCTTACTAAAAGATAGGAAACAAATGGTAGAAGTCAGTTTTCAGAATGGAGAGAGATAAAAAGTGGTATGACCCAAGTGTTTGTGCTGGAACCAATATTGTGCAATATATTGATAAATAATCTGGAAAAAAGAGGTAAAGAGGTGGAAATATCTGCAGATGACACAAAACTATTCATGATAGTTTAACCTAAAGCATACTGTGAAGGATTACAAAGATCTCACAAAACCAGGTGACTGAACAACAGAATGGGAGATGAAATTCACTGCTGATAAATGCAAAGTTAATGCCTAAAGTAATGGAAAACATAGTCCCAACTTGTAGTGAGTCAGCGTGGCCTCCTATTGACCCAAAGGAGGAAACTCCCACAAAAACCCTTTGGTGGGCGATGCCAAAGCCACCCAGCCCCAGCCACAGGAAACAGCAAGGTAGGGCCGGAGGTATAAAGAGAGGAGCTCCAAGCTCAGTTGGAGTTAGGCTGCCGAGCAGGGCAAAGGCTCTTCCCAACCCCCAGCAGAGGAAGGCCCTGCCACGCTGCCCTCACAGGGAGGACTGGGTTAGGCCACCGGACCACTGCTGGGCCCTGAGCACTGGCCTAGACCGCAATGGCTGCTGCCGGACTTGGATCATTGGACAAGGCTGAGAAAGCTGCTACCTGGGCCCACAGATTTACCTGAACCCCCAGGACCCTTGCTAGGCCCAAATGCACAGGCTGGACAGCCTGGATTCTTACCAGTGCAGGACCCAGAGCCTATGGACATGCTGCTGGCGCCTCCATCCCCAGCTGACACCAAGGAGCAGCCTCTGAGCCTGGTAGGCTCCCAGGGGGAACAGGGAAGTGTCCCAGAGACAGCTGACTCCGGGATGGCTGAAGAAAGGGAAGTCTACTGGGCAGTGCATTGCAGCTTCGACCCCCACTGACCCACCAACCTGGACGGCGCATTATGGCTTGGAGCCCCGCCGACCCAGTGGCCGCGGCGCCACCACTGCTAGGGCCCTGGTCTGGGACGCAGTGGAGTGGGTGGGCCTGTGTCCCCCCTGTCACCTCTTCCCTTGGGTGGCAGGTTCCCAAGGGAAAGAAGCCCCTGTGCTTGTCAGCTCTCTGCCAGCAAGGAGACCCAACACCTAGCTCAGCCTGCAGTCTGTTGTTTACTGTTGTTCAAGCTATAAATGCAAGGTTTAAGTGTTTGTCACCCCGCCCTGATCCAGGGCCTGGGCTCCTACACTGTAGTGCAGAGTACTGCCTAAGGGTTGATTTGCTGTCACGCACCTGAACAAAGGAGTGCCTCTATCACTGTGGTTTTACCTGCAATCAGGCCTGAAGACCTAAACTTCAGGGGCTCCCAGTGAGTCAGCATGGCCTTCCACTGACAAGAAACCTTACACAACTATACATATAAAATAGTGGGATCTTAATTAGCTGTTGACGTTTAAGAAAGAGTTCTTGGAGCAGTTGTGGATAGTGCTCCAAAAACATCCATGTGATGTGCAGTAGCAGTCCAAAAGACCAATAGAATGTTGGGAATCATTAGGAAAGGAATAGCTAATAAGCCAGAAAATAACATATTGCCTCTATATAAATCCACAGCATGGCCACATCTTTAACACTGCATGCAGATATGGTCACCTCATATAAAAAAAGATCTACTGGAACTGGAAAAGGGGGGGAGGGAACCAATGTGTGTGTGGAGGAGTGGAACAGCTTTCATATGAGGAGAGATTAATAACAGACTGACTTTTCAGCTTGGAAAAGAGATGACTAAGGGGGGATATGATAGAGGTCTATAAAATCATGACTAGACTGGAGAGAATATATAAGAAAGTGTTATCAACTTTCTCATAACACAAGAACTTGGGGGCAGCAAATGAAATAAATAGGCCTCAGGTTTAATACAAACAAAAGGAAGTATTTTTTTCACATATCACACAGTCAACCTGTGGAACTCTTTGCCAGAGGATGTGGTGAAGGCCAAGACTATAACGAGGTGCAAAAAAGAACTAGATACATTAATGGAAGATATGTACATCAATGGCTATTAGCCAGGATAGGCAGGGATGATGTCTTTAGCCTCATTTGATGGTTGCCTCTATTGTTCATTCCCTCTGAAGCACCTGACAATGGCCTCTGTTAGAAGACAGGATATTGGTCTAGATAGACCACTGCTGACCCAATATGGCTGTTCTTAATTTCTCGTATGTACTTTTGTTCTTGTGTCCTAATTTTCAAAACATGGTACAAAGAATATTAGTTCTACTCTAAACTATTTGGAAGTATATTAGGACAGTACCTGGTCAAAGCACATATCCTTTTGATGTATGTGAACAGATCAAGAGAGCTGCCTATTTTATTTGCAGCATTGAGTAAGCAAGGGAGTCTCACCAATTCACTTATGTGATAATGATTTATCTTCACAATCAAGTAGAATCAAAATCTCTGCTCTCTCTCTATGTTTGGGTATGTCTACACTATAGCATTATTATGAAATATCTTATTTCAAAATAGTTAATTTGAAATAAATTATTTCAAAATAACATATCTACACACAAAATGCATTTCGAAATAATGTTTTGCTATTTCCAAATAGCGTGTGTACACTGAGTGGATGCTGAATCGCATTTAAGGCCGGCCGGAACCAGGTCCAGCGAGGCATCAGGTCAGAAGTTACTTGGTGTAGCTGCTGCCTAAGGCTTTCAGAGGCCTGTGCTTAAAGGGATCCCCCCTGGACAGCCGGTTCTCAGCTTTCCCTGCTTGCTTGCCTACCTCGATGAGGGACAACAAAGCATTTTGTCTCTGCGTGCTCTGGTTGCCCTCACTCAGGACACCACAGCACTCTGCATCATGGAGCCAGAGCAGCCCCTGGGCACTCTGGTGCTTCTCGTGGATGCATTGCTGTGATCCTGGCTGCACTTTCTGCAGGCTGCCATCTGGGAGGTCCATCGGGGGGCCTGTGGGAGAGCTTCAACCCTGAGGAGCACTAAAAGCCTCCCTGGTCTGCCCCACTGGGGGCTTGTGCCTCATTCCTCTCTCACATCCTTCCACTTATCCCTCCCTAACCCCCTTCCTGATGTCAAATAAAAGACATGTATTTTCATGAACACAAAGGGAGGGGGAGGGAATGAAACTCTGGTGAGACTGGGAAAAGGAGGAGGGAGAGGGGAAGAGAGAGAGTGGGAGAGAGGAGGGGGAAATAAGGGGAAGAAGGGGGAGGGGAAGCTCAGGGCTCAGGGGTGGGCGGTCTCATTGGACCAACTTGATTGTCATGCAAACTTGTTTCTGGGTTCGCATGTGGCCTTTGCTGGCCAGGCTAGCAGCTATCCTGCCATAGATGGCTGCATTCCTCCATCTAGGGAGGAGATCATGGATGTTGGGGGCATCTCCCCCAAACCTGAATAAGGTCCATGATCTCCACCCTGGACCAGGAAGGCGCCCGCCTTCTCCGGGCTCTGGCAGGCTCCTGGGAGCTGGCAGACTGCTCCTGGGGAGCGGTGGGGGGCTGGCTGCCAGAGGCTTGCTGGCTCATGTTTTGGAGCCACTGGGTCAGGGGCCCCAGTGGCCACTGCTGACTCTGGGCTGGCAAGCTTGGAGCTGGCACAGGCACTGTGGCTAGAGTCAACCCATTTAAGGACTCCAAGGAGCGGGGGAGGAAGAGGAATGTTCTTGGTTGAGGCTGGAGTGGCCACCAGGACACCCTGGAAAGGCTGGAGGTCCCCTATTTCTATATAAGGGTGTGTCTAGACTACAGGGTTTTGTCGACAAAAGTGGACTTTTGTCGACAAAACTAGACCTGCGTCCACACTACCGCTGAGTTCTGTCGACATAACGTCGACAGAACTCAGCAGTTTTGTCGACGCTGGTAAACCTCATTTCATGAGGCATAACGCCTTCTGTCGACAAAGTTCTGTCGACAGAAAGCATTATTGCATGTAAACTGTCCTTGCGTCTACACTGCCATGTTGACAAAGCAGCTTGCTTTGTCGATAGAACTGAATGTAGTGTAGACGCTCTTTGTCGACAGAAGCTTTGTCGACAGTATCTGTCGACAAAACTTCTGTCGACAAAACCCTGTAGTCTAGACGTACCCTAAGTGTCTACACAGCACTTATTTCAAAATAGCTATTTCGAATTTGGCATTATTCCTTGCAGAATGTGGTTTACCAAATTCAAAATAAGCACTCTGCTATTTTGAATTAATTTTGAAATAGCAGTTTGGCTGTGCAGACACTAGAAAAGTTATTTCAAAATAACTTTGCTGTGTAGACATACCCTTACCTACAAACAGTTTGGTACATTTTCCAAGTAGGAAGATCCTTGTCATTGCCATTGGTCATGTCTTTTCTACAGCAAGCCCCATGTAGCATATGTATCGGTAGATGAAAATATTCTTTGTTTGTTTGCTTGTTTGTTTTTAAATAGCTGCTCTATTTACACAGACATTATTCTTATACACTCTCACAGGATCTCATGCCCTCCTAATCATGCATCTGTTACAGTAATTTGCCTTTTCAAAAAGGCATCTGCGTGTTTTGGAGGTTCATGTTGATTAGGAGGGAGAGAGCGACCCTGCCTCCTCCCTTACCCAACTCCAGGGAGTGGTCTGATGGAAACTCTATGAAAGGAATCATATGGAATTCCTAGTCCCCAGTGCAGTAGTGTAGATTGCGGTTTGGATCTAAGAGATGACTGTTCACATATATGCTTACCCATCAGTGTCAACAATAAGACATATTTTAATGGATTTAAGTTTGTAAATGATGCAAACAACATTATTTCTGCACCACATAAATATTGCGTGAGTTGGGAGTTAATGCTACACATTTGAAGCTTCAAATGAAAACTGAATGGGTGGGTTTAGAAAATTGAATAGAAATTGGCAAATTCAGACATTTGAAAGCGCTGGCTGATACACATAAATAGAAAAGACTAATTTTATTCATTTTAGCTGTGTGCTTATCTTGCTGGCTTTAAGCTAGAAGAAGAAAGCTCTGAAATCATCAGAAGGCAATATTCTACACAGAGAACATTGCTACAATAAATAAAAAACAGATAATGACTTTTTTGGATTTCAGAGCTGGTAGTGCAAGTTTCTCAACATACTGCTTTGCTCTTTCAAGTTAGTTACTAGAGAGCCTCCAGGTGAATGCTTGCAACATTCTGTGTATATTATTATTATTATTATTATTATTATTATTATTATTAGGATTGTGCCTATGAACAAGCTATTGATTAAAACCCTATTTTGCTAGATGTTATGAAAGCAAGAACAAAAAAGACTGTATTATGTGCCTATACTTGGCATGTGCAAATATAGAAGACTTTAAAATTCTATTGCCTGGACATTCACACACTCCGGGTGCAGAAACATTCAGATTTACAGTTGGTCATTTGCCTTAACTAGTCTTCCAACTGTCTTGTTCAGCACATATCCTCAGGGAAAGCAATAATGTTTTATGGCAGTAGCTTTCAAACAGTGGTCCATGGAGTATTTGCTGGTGGTCTATGTCACATGGTTTAATCTCCTCCTTGTTTCTAGCTGCTAAATTATAGCTAGAAATAATTAAAATAGTTTTTCACATAAACTATTATGTAGACCTTATTGATACATTAATCTACTTACAATATATTATAGTGGAGTGTAACTATGTTCTTGCACATACCTCAGATTATCTCAGTATGTAAAATTCTCTAGTAATATAATTGTTTTATTCTTCTCCATTTAAACATTCTTCAACAGCAACAAAAGAAACCTGTATTAAAGTTTATAAAATGTGTCATACTCCAGAACAAGAAATTCATAAATCAAGGGCCTTGTCCTGTACTACAAATTAAGTAAAAGTGATAGGACATGTGATTTAATCTTCAATGGGGAAAGAAACCAAAATTTAAAAAAATCAGGGTACCAATATTCACAGAAATTAAGTCTCCTTTCAGTCAAGGCAATGTACCAGACTGGGGAAGGAAAAAGCCGTAGCCTCATTATGGGTCCTGAAGCTGTTGCACAGTTCTCTAGCTGACAGAGTAATTTCGGATGGATTTTAGGTAATTGTTAAAATTGTCGAAAGTCTGCTTAAAAGCATAAAATGTCAGTTCACAGAGCTATGCTTACTGATGCTGGATCTTTATTTCACATGGCTGTCACTTTGCCCAGTGAATATTAACTACTTATATTAATAAAATATTTTGTCATTGTTATTTTTTGTTATGAGTTTGTAAAATGTAATATTTATTCTAGCAAAACTGATTCTTTTCTGTTTAAATGGAAGTCCAATCATTAGCAAATACATATACAAAGTTCACTAAATGAGAGTGGACTTAGCCTATCGTGTTTGTTAAAAAAAAAAAACTAAAATCAAGCAAGCGAATAGTTGCAAATATCATAGATCTTTTACTATGACAAAAACTTAATGCTTCTTATCAAGTAACATTTATCAACCTTAAATCTGATCCTGGATGAATATTTTATTTTTACCAGTAATCTAATAAATAGATACAACAGAAAAACCTTTTGAAAAAGAAACAAAAAATTGTATCTTGAAATTAGTGATACACACAGAGTACACACTGATGGGTAATCACATTATTATCCCTTGGCAACTTCAAGAGATTTTGGAAATATCACATTGGTGTCTGGAACGGAAGAGTTTTATTTAAACATATCTTTCTTGTGTTTCCTGGCATGCAACTTAGTGAAGAAAAAGGATCTTTTATTTTTTTTAAACTAAGGAGTTTGTGGTTCTGGTTAATAATGGCTTTTGCTCATGGACCATTCAAACTACATTAATTTATGCACATTCACTATGTAGTTAAGTTCTGCTATTTTATGCTCCACAGGCTAGATAATAACATGAGAGCATTCCATGTTTTTAAAGTTAAACTGCCTCTATTAAAAAGAACTCCATACAGAGGCACTGCAGCTACAGGAAGCATTCAAACCATGTGTATGCACACTGGCTTCTTGTGGGATTGCCAATTTTTTACTCACACAAAACAACCATTGGCCCATCTCCTGCCCTGCCCCTCCTTTAAGGGCCCTCCTACGCCTTCTCCCTTCTCCAAGGTCCCTCCCCTGCTCACTCCATTTCCCCTCCCTCTGTCCCTCACTCTTCCCACCCTCACTCAGTCTCATTTTCACCAGATTAGCTCAGGGGGCTGGGCTAGGGGAGGGGGTGCAGGCTCCCACTGAGGTTGCAGGATATAGGATGAGGCCAAGGATAAAGGGTTCAGAGGCTGTGAGCGGGATCAGAGCTGGGGTCGGGGGCTGGAGACTGCATAACAATAGTCTCACTAGCTGCACATGGGCTCTTTTTCCAACTTCAGGTTGCCTTCTTGGTTGCCTTCTCCTCCAAATGTTCTTATCTCTACTAGAATGCTGGACAGGACCCCCGGCAGTTGTTCTCCCTCATCTTTCATGCTGAAGATATTCTGGTATTGTACTGTCATCAAATCCCTGACTTGGTTGCCCTACTGCCCAGCAGTAGATGGTGTTCCTGTGTGTCAAACTGCTATAAACTCCAAGTGATTTCTTGGGTTTCTTATCCACTGCACTTCTATTTCCCACACCCCTTGCACCATTGCTATTAGGCTGGGTGTTCTAACTTACATGTTGTGTTCTAACTTACATGTTGCTTTCCAAAATATATACACTAAACCATGATGCTTATAGTGTTGGTCATCCTATCGCTGTTTTCAGTCCTGGATTCCTTTTGCTTGAGCCTGCATATTTGTTTTGCATTAATGGCAGTGGGTTTGGAGTTTTTAAATACTTGCACTGGACAGTTCCAATGCCCTTGCTATTTTGGAGACATTTATCAAATGTTAGATCTGTTTTTCCTCAAAACTCTTTTGACAGTTCCCCCCACCATGCTCTATAAAACTGGCTTATGAATATAAATATTCATAACTCAGAGATGCTTAGCACAAAATAGCTCACGTAACCTATCAATTTTAATGTTACAATCTGTTTGGCTTTGTAGATCCTATTTTGGTGCATATATCATTCTTGTATGTAACATTAGAAACTGTGTATAGTTTTAAATGTGCTAATGAGAGCCATTAGTGGTGCTCTTGCAGAAGCCTTAATGACTAGGTGGACAACTTACCTACTTGTTTTTCCTGTATGTCCAAAGGTGATCAGATTAATAAGACATGTGACCATATCAACTGGTCCTGGGATTCCATTTTGACCAGGTAATTTCCCATGGAAGGGGGAACGGAGAACAAAGGATTCCCACATTCCCACCCCAGGGAAAAGACTATTTAAGTCAGGGGAAGTTATCAAGACTTTATCTTCAGCTGGCATGGGGGATGGCTTGGCACACTAGGGGTACGTCTAAACTACATGGCTCCGTCGATGGAGCCATGTAGATTTGTTTGTTTGGCAAAGTCAAATGAAGCCGCGATTTAAATGATCGCGGCTTCATTTAAATTTACATGGCTGCTGCGCTGAGCCGACAAACAGCTGATCAGCTGTTTGTCGGCTCAGCACGCTAGTCTGGACGCTCCCCTGCTGACATCAAAGCCCTTTGTCGGCAGCCCCGGTAAACCTCATCCCACGAGGAATAACGGGGCTGCCGATAAAGGGCTTTGATGTCGGCAGGGGAGCGTCCAGACTAGCGTGCTGAGCAGACAAACAGCTGATCAGCTGTTTGTCGCCTCAGCGCGGCAGCCATGTAAATTTAAATGAAGCCGCGATCATTTAAATCACGTCTTCATTTGACTTTGCCTATGTGTCTAATCTACATGCCTCTGCTGACAGAGGCATGTAGTCTAGACACAGCCTAGGATATAAAGAGAAGAAAGAACTGGAAACCCAAGTCAGAGTAAAAGATCATCTTTGACTTGAAGGCTTGCCTGAAATCGGAACAGCTTTTTAGGGTAAGAAACTGCAATAAGTTTTAGCGTATTAGAAGTAGCTGTGCGTTTTCATTTTAATTTTGTAACTTACTTTGATCTGTCTGTTTTCAGTTGCAAACACTTAAATCCTATTGTTTGCACTATAAAACCATGTTTGTTTACTATCAAGCCCAGAGTCAATAACTGTTACATGGGGGGAGGGAGGAGCAACCCGTGCGCACATTCTTCTGTCATTGTGTAAAACGTATACACAGAAAAAGATGAATTTATTTGGGCTTTTAATTCCTTTTGGGGGTTGGTTTCCGCAGTGCTGAGTCCTAGAAATGCGTTTTCCCAGAGCTAAAGTAGTTCAGCATCTGCATTGCTCTGCAGGGGACAGTTACCCCAACTCTGTGCCATGTCTGAGGGAGACCAGAGGATCTGGCCCGGGAAGACAGGGTGGCGGGGAGCCTCACAGAGCAAGAAGGTGGGTGTCAGTGACAGGATTGGCACACCAGGGAACAATCCCAAGGGGTCTTCTATGAGCGCACCCCTGTCTCAGTGATGGAGCAAGTGAAGTATGTGCACAGCTGGTTGCACTGGATGCTAGTAGTGTTTTTAAGTGTGCTATAAGTGTGGTGGTTAAAGAACAGATACAGTGGTTACTGGTTTGTTAATTTCTGTTTGCTTATTTTGGGTAAGGGAAATATAGGCAAAACGAGTGAGAGTAAGGTTCAAAAGATGCTGGAGCTTTACAGAGTCCAAGCAGCGGAGAAGGAGGCAGAACATAAACGGCAAATTGAATTAAAGAATTAACGGCTGACAGGAAAAAGGCTGCCCATGATAGAGCTCTGGAACTGAAGCTGCTTGAACAAAAAGCTGCTCGTGAGTTAGCCCTCCTAACCCAGAAAGAAAGCCAAAAAGATGCTCAAGAGCAGAAATAGAAAGAGAGCCTGCATGAACTGATTGTACTTTACTGGAAAAGTCCGCACCCCAGAGTATCAGGACTCTCCTCTCCAAATACCCAGGAGTGGGACTGACTGCCTAGCTTATGATGAGTCTGGAGAGATCACTGAATATTTCATCAACTTTGAAAGACTGTGCACCATCCAGTCAATTCCTGAGGATCAGAAAATGACCATTCTGGTTGCAAAAATGAAAGGGACAGCCTTGGACATATTCAATAAGATGTCTATTGATGATACTTCAGACTATGGTAAATTCAAAAGTGTGGCTTTAAGACTGTTTCCAATTATACCTGAAACTTAGAGGGTGACATTTAGAGCCTATAAGAGAGGGGCTGGACTAAATACTGTGGCTTATGATAACTAAATGAAAGATTTGTGAGGCAAGGGGGAGAGAGGTCACAGGCTTTGAGGGCATGTATGATCTAGTTGTTCAGGAACAGTTCCTGGACATGGTTAATGGTGGTGTAAAGCAGAGTTTGTCAGACAAATGGGTGGAAAATGTCGAAATTGCTCAAATTGGTCAGCAAAGTGATGAGAATATCAAACACCTGGAAAAAATTTGAGGCAGAGGGGTTGAAGTCTGGGGGGAAGCAAACTCCCTAATTTACCCCTGGGGAGAGGGAGGGTGACTGGAAGGCTGAGAGTACTTCTCAAGTTCACTTTCCTGATACTTGTCCCAGATCCAGGAATAAGAGATGTTATCACTGTAGTTACACTGATCACTTAAGGAACAAATGTCCATTGTTGGCGGGGGTGGAGGGGGGGTAAATAAGAAGCAAGTAACTAATGAAGGTGCTGCTTCCCAGAGAGTGCCTACTTTTCATACGGGGGTTTGTAAAGCTGGCTGATTCAAAACTTCTCTCTAGCACTTTGTTCCATCTGGGGTCAACACCTTTATCAGCTGTCCCAGTGTTTTGGTCATTCTTCTCAGTGGCAGTATCTCATTCACTTCTCATCCTTCCCCCCCCCCACCCCCCAATGAGATAGTAAAAAAACTTCACTTTCATTTTCTCATTTTTCTCCTCTGGTTTGGTCTATATACAGATGGAATTTTTGCTTCCAGGCTTGTGCAAGGCTTTTGTCTAGAAATCCAGCATTTGGAGTGGTCTTTACGGTGCCTGGCTGCTATTTCTAAATCCTACTTTCTTTGCCTGTTAATTATATCCTCTTCCTTGTTGTGGGTCTTACTCAATTGACCACTACCTCTATATTCTGTCTACTGCATCCTGGGTAATATAATGGGAGAATGCCATGTTTTTAAAACCAAAACTAGCTCTTTATTAAAAGAACTATTTACAGAGATGGCCTTCCAAACATATGCAAAGAGACTTAGCTCCTGGTTTTACCTTCAAACTTTTCCCTCTTGCAGCATGCATTCTTTCCTCAAAGCTCTAAGCTGGCCGCTGTCTGCACTGTGCATGCATGCGTGACTACAAATATTGGTCAAATATACCAACATTTCCTAGCAAAATTTCCTAGAACCAAGACTAGAGCCTGCATTAAGTACATTCTGCTAGCAGCATTTAACCTAGTAAACCATAGTGCTGGCAAATGTATCAAATTTCTGAGCATAAAAATGTGGCTAATAAGGATGCTTTCCATTTACCTACTGATTTTCCATCTATACTTCTCAAGCACTTAACAAGGAGGATAGGGTCATAATGCAAAATGATCTGGACAAATTGGAGAAATGGTCTGAGGTAAACAGGATGAAGTTTAATAAAGACAAATGCAAAGTGCTCCACTTAGGAAGGAACAATCAGTTTCACACATACAGAATGGGAAGCGACTGGTTAGGAAGGAGTATAGCAGAAAGGGATCTAGGGGTTATAGTGGACCATAAGCTGAATATGAGTCAGCAGTGTGATGCTTTTGCAAAGAAAGCAAACATGATTTTGGGATGCATTAACAGGTGTGTTGTGAGCAAGACACGAGAAGTCATTCTTCCGTTCTACTCTGCACTGATTAGGCCTCAGTTGGAGTATTGTGTCCAGTTCTGGGCACCGCATTTCAAGAAAGATGTGGAGAAATTGGAGAGGGTCCAGAGAAGATGAACAAGAATGATTAAAGATCTAGAGAACATGACCTATGAAGGAAGGCTGAAAGAATTGGGTTTGTTTAGTTTAGAAAAGAGAAGACTGAGGGGGAACATGATATCAGTTTTCAGGTATTTAAAAGGGTGTCATAAAGAGGAGGGAGAAAACTTGTTCATCTTGGCCTCTGAGGATAGAACAAGAAGCAATGGGCTTAAACTGCAGCAAGGAAAAAGTTCCTAACTGTCAGGATAGTCAAACACTGGAATAAATTGCCCAGGGAGATTGTGGAATCCCCATCTCTGGAGATATTTAAGAGTAGGTTAGATACATGTCTATAAGGGGTGGTCTAGGCAGTATTTGGTCCTGCCATGAGGGCAGGGGACTGGACTCAATGACCTCTCGAGGTCCCTTCCAGTGCTAGTGTTCTATGATTCTATGATTCTAAGGTTGTTAAACATTCTTAACCTGGAATTATAGTTTTTCTATATACAGAGATTTGAACCAATTTATATATGGGACAATAAATGGGTCTGCTATTGGAGAAATCAGGTTTGCATTTCTAACTTTGACATAAGATTTCAGGTTGACCTATGACTCTGCCATTTAAGCTCTGTTTCTCAGTTACCCCATTCACAGGTCCCAGTGTTTCCTTTCACTAGTGAGAAGTAGACTTGACCAGTTTAGAATTCAGCTATAAAAATACTTTCCCTCACCCCTTTTTTTCTTCTTCTATCTGATTCATTGAAAGAGAACTGTGTATCTTAAACATTTTATTATTCTTATCCTGGAACACTGTCCCTTTTGTGAATCAGTATTAAAACATACCTATTAAGATGTGTATTTTCCGGAATGGATCAAAGTTACAGAGAAAACATAATACTGCAACTTTCCAAAGAGTTTTTGGGTTTTAAGGATTTTTTCTCTTAAAAATCCTTTTTCAAAAAAAAAAAATCAGAGGACAGTCTAGTTAAATAAGAGTTGGACAGAAAGGTTTTGAAGGGAAAAAATTATTTCTTCCTTTTTTGGAGGCACAAGAGGGACTTAAATCATTTTCATAAGACAACCAAAGTTGCAACCTTAAAATAAAGATCTGTTATCCCCTCTCCCTCATATACCTGACCTGATGAGTGAAGACTGGGGGCTTTGGTCTTCTTGTGCCACAAAATACAAGCTTCCACCACTAGAGCAAAAGGAGTGTCTCTGATAGCAGCTGTCACCTACAGACACACCTTTAATATTCTTTCCAAGCTGTAATGAGGAAATAGCAGATAACATGCTAACTCCACCCTGGAGGGCCCAATTCTTCTTTCACTGAAGTCAATGGCAAAAATTCTCACAGGTATCAATGGGGATTGAACCAATACTGAGATGTGTCAGCTGGTGTTTTCCTCACTGCTCCTTTACACTTATTAAACAATACTGTTAATACCAGCAAACTGGTGAAATGCTGATGAACTTAAATGAACTTAAACTAATCTTTAAAGTGGGGGGAGGGGGGAAGGAGGGACCACAGGGCCAGGGACCGGATGCGGCCCCCAACTTTTGCCTGGATCCAGCCCCTGAGGCTCAGCATTGGTAAGCCTGCACTAGCCCTCCAGCCTCTCCTTCCATCACCCACAGGGGGAGAGCACACAAAATCTACTAGCCTGGGTCCTTCCAGGTTCTGATGTATGAGGGGAATGTGGGGAGTGTCTTTCTCCTTCTCATTCAAGGGCTTCTCACTTGCTTCTCACTTGTGTGTAGCCCCTGACTGATTTTTGTGTGGGTCAGCAGCCCCTGACCCAAAAAGTTTCCCCACCCATGCTTTAAAGCTTTCAATGACCCGAGGGAGACAGCTGATCTAGGGTATGTCTATACTGCAGAGTTTTTTCAGAAAAATGGTAGTTTTTCCAAAAAAAACCCTCACTTGCGTTCACACTGCAATTGCGTTCTTTCAAAAAAAAAAAAAACAATCAAAAGAAAAGAGAGGTTTTTCTGACTCTGGTAAACCTCCTTCTACAAGAGCTCTTTTGGAAAAAATGTGTGTGTGGATGGGGAAGAGACAGTTCTTTCAAAAGAAGAGGAAAGAGAAAAAAGCACAGGTGCCCTAGTGGCCACTCTGTCCATAGCAATCACAGGTTACATGCGATATAGCATCCATTCAGTGTGGACGCTATCCTTCGAAAAAGCACATCGCTTTTTCAATGCGCTTTTGCTGTGTGGATGTTCTCTTCTGGAAAAACTTCTTCCGAAAGAAGCCTGAAGTCTAGACATAGCCCAAGAGATCATTTCTCTTCCTCAGATCTGCCATGACATCTATGATCGATGCCTGGTGGAGCTCTCAATGAAACTGCGTGATTACACTTAAAAGACTGTATATCTGGGTTATTTTAGATCGATTCTGAATTATGTAAATTTTATTTTCAGGAAAATCCTGAGGTTATTGTTCAGTTCTTACTCAGGCAAAACTCCCATTAACTTCAGGTTTGGGATTGACTGTTGCTGTACATAGTTTAGCCCTGATTCAGCAAATCACTTAAGAACTCACTTAAAGTCATCCCTACTCATCAAACATTTAAGCAAGTTCAGGTATACACATCCTAGATGAAAACACACAAAGATGTACTAAACAACATTGTAAAAAAAATATCAGCAGATTTTAAAAATCATGATGTAGCACAAATAGTTCCTGGAACTCAAACTGTCATATGTTCTCTTACTTCCTATAACTTCACTCTGTGTGATAATCTCTTGGTTATGATATTATTTGAGAATTTAAACTAGGCACTGTTACAGGATAGTAAAAATATTTTTAAACCTTTCAAAGGGCTAATAAATAATTCTGTGTTTTCACTTGCATTCTGTAGGGGGAGGGGGGAGATGTCTCTGTGATGTTGCTTTCTGTTGAATGCAATGGATACTATGCACTATATTGCTCACCAACATTATAATAATGCCCGGTTCATCAGTACCTATGGATATTTCCATAAAAACATCTAATAAATGTGATTAACTGGTTCCTCAATTAATATTCTCACTTGAATTATTTAATAGGTTCAGAAATACAAAGCTGGGAAACTTTGGAAGTGAACGGAAATGGGGTATCTTGTAAAATTGGACTAGTACTTCTACTAGAGAGCTCTCACACAACAGGTCCAAAACTGTGGCTGTTTGTGATATAAGCAAACACAAAAAATATTATCAGGAAATATGAAGTACACTACCTCATTTTATTGTCTTTGATACATGGAAGTATTTTTGCTTTCCAGGCCCTTTTTGCTTCTAAAGTCATCCAGCATAATTTTCCATGGATACAAATTGCATCAATGAACAACAACAAAAATCCATCATTTCCATGCTACTGTGTTATTAAATGTGTAGGCCATATCTTTTATTGAATTAAAATGAAATATTCCATAATATTAAATCACATCACCTGGCAATGGGAAAACAGAGAAAAGTAGAATGGAATGGACAGAGACTTTCAATTAAGGGACCTTCAATTCATATCAAAGTAGTAGAATGATCCCTATGTTAGAAGTCATACTTCAGTCCTGCTCCCACCAAAACTGATCTTAAACTGACCAAACGTGTAGCCCAGGCCATCTGATTCAAGACATATTCCAGACCATCTCTATGTATCTTGTGCACTGTGTAGCAATAATGCAACCTATGCATAATAAATGTTAATGTTTTTTAAATAGCATTGTCTTAAGTACTGGAAAAGGTCAGTTAAATAAACTACAGTGCATCCAATGCTGACATTAAACCTGAAAAGGAAAATAAAACAGGATCAGGTTGGTGTGGGATAGTGTTTTTTATACTCGTATGGTGGGTACAAATTCATTTATTTTAGTTACTTAAGATTTTTTTTCTATTAGCATAATTTTGAAGGAATTACAAATTCCAGGCCTATTTCAAATATAATATTATAAAGTGTCTTAAACACACAGTCTCAAAACTCACATTGTCTAGAATGCATAATAGAAGGGAACTCATGAAAGTCAGAAGCATTTTTTTTAATAGCCATTATTCTATTGATGGAGACTTGTAAAGACCTGAAAATTTCCCTGTGAGTTTCTGCTACAATAATCTTCTAGTAACTCAAGACCCATCACTAGTTCTAACAGAAATAACAACAACTTTTTACAGTTATGATGCTCTGACAGGTCAGTACAGTATGTAACAGAAGAAATCCACACTATGTTGGAATCCTCAGGCTATATTCTGGAAAAAAATATCACCAGAAATAAATGTATCTGCACATATTGTTTTAAATATATATTTTACCTTGATAATTAAAATTGGGAATTTGCATGTAAATGTAACTCTGAAAAATACTTAGAGATGGATGAATTTTGCAAAACTTTGTACAAGAATTTTCACTGTAAAACTATCCAAAAAAAAGATGGGGGAGTTAACTTTGCAGTTAATAATTCTCAAAGTGTTCTTCCATCAACTGTGAGCAACACCTTTGATCACTATAACTGAGGGGACTAAAATAAAATCAAATTTACTTTCCACACCTTATGCTGCCTGTATTGTATCTGTTGTTGTATGGATAATGAAAACAGAACGATCAGTTTGAATTTACAATTCCACAAGGAAATGTTTAAATCCATTTTTTTTTTAATTTCAAGAAAACCTTTCTCTCTGTGTTAAGCTATTTTAACCATCACCCTTTTACATTCTTAGTACCAGCTTTTATAAAAAGCACAAACTAACTTCAATGGAAACAACATTAGGCTAATGCTTTCGGAAATACCACCTATTAAATCTAAATGCTTTGTCTTGTGCTAGTTGATAGAATTCATCGTAATTTTCTCTTTGTAATTTCCTAATTAGTTACAGACCAAGTAACCATGATATCACAAATGGATGACTAAAATCAGATTTGTAGCTCCATCTTAACCACACCTGCCTTTTCTACTACTAGAAATATTTATGAGAAAAATGTGTGTACTCCAGATGTCTGAGTATCTAATTTGCAGGAACAAGAAGGGGAGGATATTTTTCCTATGTTTTTTTTTTTATCTGACTTTCTTACTTCAGCTAGAGACTAAGCAGCATCACATAACATCTTAAGCAGCAAATCAATCTTTCTGTTTAAATACAAATAGACCGACAACAAACAAAAGCTATGTTTTCAAACTCTTGTTTGGTTTTCCACTCACTTTAATGGGAGTCATGTAACTAACTTCTTCCCCACGCTCATTTAAAGTTATCAATAATATCAGTAGAAAGATGAAGTGTCAATGAACCAGCAAGTCGTTCTTTCATAAATGCTTCCCTACCACACCCCACATGCTTAAGTTGAGGTCTATGGGATTCAAGCACTTGTTTAAATGCTTTTCTAAATTGGGCTTACAGACTTACCATAACAAATGCAATCAAAGGCAGAGATAGCCAACAACGAGAGATAGCCTGGGCACTCTTAATATGTAATTCCTCATGTCAGGGTGTATAAGAGTCTTACACTCAAGACACAAATTAAAAAGAATCTGTTTGTGCATGCCTTCACTCATTGACAATCACTGCAAATGGCTGGAACTTTCTTGGACACACACTGAGAAATACCTCTTACGCAAGCAGAATAACTGATGCCAATTATAGAATAACAGAATCATAGACAGAGATGGGCAATAAATGGCTTGTGGGCCAGACATGGGTTATCCAGGTTAACCCCTGGGGTGCGTCTAGACTGGCAAGATTTTGCGCAAAAGCAGCCGCTTTTGCGCAAAAACTTGCCAGCTGTCTACACTGGCCGCTTGAATTTGCGCAAGAGCACTGACTTTGTAATGTACAAAATCAGTGCTTCTTGCACAAACATTTTCCCTCTCCTGCTCAGGAAAAAGCCCTCTTGTGCAAGAATAGTTGCTCAAAAGGGCCAGTGTAGACAGGGAAGAACTGTTTTGCGCAAAAACACCCTAATGGCTAAAATAGCGAGTGGGACTTTCTTGCGCAAAATCGCATCTAGTCTGGCCACGGATGCTTTTGCGCAAAAGCACTTTTTGCGCAAAAGCATCCTTGCCAATCTAGACGCTCTTTTGCGGAAATACTTTTAACAGAAAAACTTTTCCGTTAAAAGTATTTCCACAAAATCGTGCCAGTCTAGACGTAGCCCAAGTGGGCCACTAGATGCTTTATTTGCCTGAGAGTCCAGATGTACACTCCTTTGCAGCTCCCACTGGCTGCAGTTCACCATTCCTGGCCAATGGAAGCTGTGGGAAGCTTTGGCCCAGCCCACACCACTTCCTGCAGCTCCCATTGGCTGGGAATGGTGAACCACAGCCAATAGGAGTTACAAGTGGCAGTACCTGCAGATGCTCAGGCAAATAAAGCATCTGACGGCCTGCCAAGCGCTAACCCGGCACTTATTGCACAACTCTGATCATAGAAATGTAGGGCTGGAAGGGACCTCAAAGGATTATATAGATCATTATTCCCAGTTCATTAAGTAAACTAAAATCCTCCTCAACAGGTGTTTGTCTGACCTCTTCTTAAAAACCTTAGGCCAGGTATTTCATAATGTCCCTTGGTAACCTATCCCAGGACTTAGCTGTCCATAGTTAGAATTTCTTCCTAACCTATGTCTCCTTTGCTGAAGATTAAGCCAATTACTTCTTGTCCTATCTTCTATGGACACTGAGAACACTTAATCACTTTTCTCATTATAACAGCACTTTATGTTTTTTAGAACTGCAGACTTTCTTCGGTTTTCTTTTCTAAAGATTAAAATGCCCAGATATTTTAACCATTCCTCACTGGCTAGCTTTTATCATTTTTGTTGCTCTCCCCTGGACTGTCTCCAATTTATCTACATCTTTTCTGAAGCGTGTCACCAGAAAAAGACATAATACTCCAGCTGAGACTTGACCAGTGCAGAATAGAGCAGAACAATTACCTCCTGTGTCCTACATAGAATGCTGCATTTGATACATTTCCAATTATATTTACCTTTTTCATAACTGCACCACATTATTAGTTCATATTCAGCCATATGATCCACCAATATCTCCCAAATCCTTTTCAACAGAACTACTGGCTGGCCTCATTTTTTATTTTTGCATTTGATTTTTCCTTCTTTATTGTAATATTTTGCATTTGTTTGTATTGAAATCCATTTTGATTTCAGACAGTGTTTTAAATTTCTCTAGATCATTTTGAATTCTAATCCAGTCCTAAGAAGTGCTTGCACCCCTCCCAGATTGATGTCATCTGCATGCTTTATAAGCATACTTTATAAGCCTGGGCAACAAACAGGAAGAACTGGAGGCCCTGGCCCAGACCAAGAAATATGATTTAATTGGCATAACAGAGACTTGGTGGGATGACTCGCATGACTGGAGCGCTGTCATGGAAGGGTATAGACTGTTCAGGAACAACAGGCAGGGAAGAAAAGGAGGAGGAGTTGCACTATATGTAAGAGAGCACTACAATTGCTCTGAACTCCAGTATAAAGAGGAAGAAAAACCTGTTGAAAGTCTAAGAGTTAAGTTTAAAGGAGCAAACAACAGCAGTGATGTTGTGGTCGGTGTCTGCTACAGGCCATTGAATCAGGTGGATGAGGTAGATGATGCTTTCTTCGGACAACTGAGTGAAGCTTCCAGATCGCAGGCCCTGGTTCTCGTGGGGCACTTTAATCACCCTGACATCTGTTGGGAAACCAATACAGCAGTACACAGGCAATCCAGGAAGTTTTTGGAGAATGTTGGGGATAATTTCTTGACACAAGTGCTGAAGGATCCGACCAGAGGCCGTGCGCAGCTTGACCTTCTGCTCACACACAGGGAGGAACTAATAGGGGAAGTGGAGGTGGGTGACAACCTGGGAAGCAGTGATCATGAGATGGTAGATTTCAGGATCCTGACCAAAGGAAGAAAAGTGAGTAGTAAAATACACACCTTGGACTTCAAAAAAGCAGATTTTGACTCCCTCAGAGATCTGATGGGCAGAATCCCCTGGGATGCTTACATGAAGGGGAAAGGAGTCCAGGACAGCTGGCAGTATTTTAAAGAAGCCTTATTAAAGGCACAGAAAGAAACCATCCCGACGCGTAGCAAGAGAGGCAAACATGGTAGGAGACCGGATTGGCTTACAGGGGAAATCCTTGGTGAACTTAAGCACAAAAAGGAAGCTTACAAAAAGTGGAAACTTGGACAAATGACCAGGGAGGAGTTTATAGGTATAGCTCGAGAATGCCGGGGGGTTATCAGAAGCAAAATGCAGGACAATGTAGCACTTTAAAGACTAACAAGATGGTTTATTAGATGATGAGCTTTTGTGGGTCAGACCCACTTCCTCAGATCAAATAGTGGAAGAAAATAGTCACAACCATATATACCAAAGGATACAATTTAAAAAAATGAACACATATGAAAAGGACAAATCACATTTCAGAACAGGAGGGGGATGCAGGGGGGGGAAAGGAAGGAAAGTAAGTGGGTAAGTGTCTGTGAATTGATGATATTAGAGGTGGGGAGAGTGGGATGTTTGTGAGTTAATGGTATTAGAGGTGATAATTGGGGAAGCTATCTTGGTAATGGGTAAGATAGTTTGAGTGTTTGTTCATTCCTTCTCGGAGAGTGTCGAATTTTAACATGAATGACAGTTCAGAGGATTCCCTTTCAAGTGCAGATGTAAAAGGTCTTTGTAGCAGAATGCAGGTGGTTAAGTCATTGAGAGAGTGTCCTTTCTGGTTAAAATGGCAAGAAACTGTTTTTTCTTTGTGATCTTGTCTGATATCTGTTTTGTGGGCATTAATCCTTTGGCGAAGTGTCTGAGACGTTTGTCCAATGTACATAGCAGACGGACACTTTTGGCACATGATAGCATAAATTATATTTCTATATTTCTATATTTCACTAGAAGAGTGGTGAAACACTGGAATGGGTTACCTAGGGAAGTAGTGGAGTCTCCATCCCTAGATGTGTTTAAGTCTCGGATTGACAAAGTCCTGGCCGGATTGATTTAGTTGGGATTGGTCCAACCTAGAGCAGGGGGCTGGACTTGATGACCTTCTGAGGTCTCTTCCAGCTCTATGATTCTATGATTCTATGATACTCTTTACACCATTATTCACACCATTAATGAAAATATCAACTAGGACTGATACCAAGACAGACCCCACCAGATACATCTTTCCAGTTTGATAGAAATCCACTGATACCTACTTCCTTGCAACCAGTTGTGCACCATGGACCTTTTGAAGGAACTGATTATATGTTTAGATTTGCTGTCAAAAATCTACAGCAATGGATGCATTAACAATATATAAATTAAAAAACTACTAACATCTTCTCCTTCTTTAAATAATGTAACCTTTGGATATATTGACATATGTGAATCAATTAATTTAGAGCAGAAGAACCTTCCCAAAAATGTACTGAGACCAAGCTACAAGCACTAGTGCAATCAAGAACCCCAACCAGGAGTCTTAAACATGCTAATAATACAAGTAGGCTACGTCTACACTGCAGGCTTTTTGCGCAAGAACTGTTTTGCACAAGAGTTCTTGTGCAAAAGGTCTTATGCAAGAGCGCGTCCACATTGCCACATGCTTTTGCGCAAGAGATGTGCTTTTGCGCAAGAGTACCCATGGTGGTGTGGATGTTCTCTTGTGCAAGAAAGCTCTGATGGCAATTTTAGCCATAGGGCTTTCTTGTGCAAGAAACCCGTTGCCTGTCTACACTGCCTTCTTGTAGAAGAGCTCTTGTGCAAGAGGGCTTATTCTTCGTGGGGAGAGGAATAACTCTTGCGCAAGAAGCCCTGTTTATTGACACTTTACTGTAAATTTACTTGCGCAAGAATGCGTGTGCAGTGTAGACACTCTGCAAGTTTTTGCGCAAGAACAGCTGTTCTTGTGCAAAAAGCCTGCCGTGTAGACTGTAGTGACTGTAGACTGTATCATGGACATAGTGAGTGTAGACTGTATCATGCAGTCACACATTGCAGGATCAACTTTTAACCCCTCAAAATCAACGGGAATTTTTCCACTGAATGAAAGAGTAGCATCAAACTGTGACAGATATTGTAGTACTTTGTGGGCTGTTGTAGTCAATGTATGTAGAATTGTTCTCTACTCCACAGAGGAGGATTATCACAGCGCCATCAAAAACTAAGAACAGAGGGATGAATAAGGTGATTTGTTTAAATTATATACACTTGCAGAGAGTACCCCCACTACAGATGCTGGTATATATCCGTTCAAACTGATTTTTCCAGAAATAGACTAAGGAATGAGCTTTTCGTATAAAAAAAATGAGTTTAAACTGACTTACGACCTTCTTTCTGATCTAGCAAATAGACACGCCCTTCAGTCCAAAAGGAGGTCTCCCCACATTTTGCAGAAGGATTGGAAACATGTTAGCCTACTAGGGCTCCATAAGGTTGATGGGTGAGTCCTGGTATGTTCAGTGTGTGATTAAACCAGTTCAGTGGTTTTGTTGTTTTCTCTGTAATGCTTTTACCTGAAAAATAAGTGTGCTTACTTAGAGCGTGAGATCATTTGGAACTGCTAGCAGTACACAGAGCTCTCTGAGGCTGTGTCTACACTGCCATTTTTATTTGACCGAAGATATGCAAATCGCGCTCTCATTTGCCAATCCTTTTTGCAGAAGAGATTTTGCCACTAAAAAGCCCCATGTAAATGGGGCCATTTGTTGGGGGAAAAAATCCTTTTGAGCAAGATCCTGTAAACCTCATTTGTTGAGAAATAAGGGATCTTGCGCAAAAGGGTTTTTTTTCCGACAAATGGCCCCGTCTACACGGGACTTTTTAGCAACAAAACCTCTTCTGCAAAAAGGATCGGCAGAAGATACGCAAATGAAAGTGCAATTTGCATCTCTTCTGCCGAATAAAAATGGCAGTGTAGACATAGCTTGAGAAAAGGCAAAGAAAAGGCGGCCTTTCGGCAGGCTGGATTGATTGGTGATATCAACAGAAGAGAGCTGTGCAGTCTTAAAACTCCTGTCTGAAGAGTGTGGGACTCAGAGTCAGGTGATGGCTGGAGACAGGAGACCCTACTGAAAACAGCTGGAGGGGATTGTGGAGGTAAGTAGACAGGTACAGTTACCCTGAAACTGTACACCAGCCTTGACAGAGGAAACATCAGGAGGGGTAGAGATTATCCTAAAAATCATCTGTACATGGGACAAATGAGTCTATACTGCATCCAATGTTAAAGCACAAAGCTTGACCCGTTCTCCCCCACCACTATGTTAGTCCCCATGAATGGTAAGTTCCCAAGACTGCAGTACTCTCCATTCTGATGAAGTACTTGTATACAGGCAGTCCCCGGGTTACGTACAAGATAGGGACTGTAGGTTTGTTCTTAAGTTGAATTTGTATGTAAGTCGGAACTGGTACATATTGTAGGGGAAACTCTAGCCAAACATTTCTCCAGAGCTCAGTTTTATTCTCCCACACCTCACTTCCCTCAGTCCTTTATTCTCAAGCTGAGGTGTCTGCCCCCGGCTGAATGAGATTTGCCAGGTTTAGCCCCTAGTAGGCCACCAGACACTATTATTTGAGCATCTGCAGGTATAGCCACGCACAGTTCCCCATGGCTGACGTTCACCATTCCTGGCCAATGGGAACTGCAGTAAGCAGTAGCCCAGCCCACAAAACTTCCTTCAGCTCCCATTGCTTGGGAATGGTGAAGTGCAGCCAACAGGAGCTGTGAGCAGATGTATTTGAAGATGCTCAGGTAAATAAAGTGTCTAGTGGCCTACCAGAGGCTAACCCTGGCAAAATGCATTCAGCCAACAGGCCTCTTATTGCCAACTCCTGCGCTTCATGGTGAATTATAAAGGCAAATCATTCAACAAACTGATAACTAAATTTTTCAGATATGAACACTAGCCAAAAGAAAACCAGAAACGCTTCAACAATACATTAAATTCCATCCATCAATAAAAGTGCAAAATAGATTACTTTCCAAAACAATTCCATTTCTTACCACCAGCACAACAGCATATGATGAACTACAAATAGCCATGTAACACAAAGACAAGAATAGCTGCCTCAGAGATCATGCTGCTTTCCCTGAAAACGTCCATCATACAGACCAAACCACCTGATGCCACAACATCTATTTTCATTTTTATACACTAAAAGCAGCTTTCTGGGAAAAAAAAGGGCTATAAATCTGATCTCTGCAATTAAGAAATAATACCTGTGCTTAACAGAGCCTGACATGAAATGTTTCGGCATAACCCTCTTCCCAATTAAAAACCACATTGTGCAGCTCCCACTGCACCATACAATCCACACTAACAAACCTTCAGTAAATACTGCTGAGCTTTAGTAAATATCTATTATAAGATCAATTCCTCCCACAGCAACTTTAGTATTGTCATTTTCATAACCTACAAATCTAAAACTGGTTGGCACAAACTAAGCACCCAACTGAACAATTTATGGTGGAACGAGGAGTACAGATAGTTCGGAATGGCTACGTAGTTCGAACTATCTAGCCCGTGCCGCGTGTAGCCGCGCGGCACGGGGTTTGCACTAGCCGGCTTTTAAAAATGGCGGCGCCGGCTTTATGCTAATGAAGCCCGGGAAATTCAAATCCCGGGCTTCATTAGCAAGTTCAGTATGCATACATTACCCCGCTAGTTCGAACTAGCGGGGTAGTGTAGACATACCCTATAAAACTGAAGAACAAAATAAAAACTCCAAATTCAAGTATAGTTTTCTTATACTTATAGTAATAATAGCTACTTTATTGGCCTATTGTTCCTTTTATTAAAAACTAAAACCCTTACCTGGCATTGCTTGGGACCTTCAGGGCAGGGGGATGAGGGTGTGGGGTTGCAGGAGTTAGGTTTCGGGAATGAGAGGGGCTCAGGGCAGAGGGTTAGGGGTAGGAGGGTTAAGGAGTCAAGGTTGAGGGCTGAGGAGGCGCTCAAGGCAGGGAATGGGGGTGCAGGAATCAGTGCAGGGGATTGGAGTTGTACGGGGACCTCAGGGCACAGGGTGGGTGTGGCTGCCAGCTGTTCCCTGGGGCCAGCCAAGATAGTAGGGGCTGCACAGCCCATCCACTGGGGCACTTGCTGTCCTCTGTGGTCATTCTGGGGTATAACGGTCCCTACGATCACACCCTTCCCTTTCCATTTGATGAGAAACAATCATATTTCATAGAATCATAGCGCTGGAAGAGTCCTCAGGAGGTCATCAAGTTCAGCCCCCTGCCCAAGGCAGGGCCAATCCCAACTAAATCAACCCAGCCAGAGCTTTGTCAAGCCAAAACTTAAAAGCTTCTAGGGATGGAGATTCCACCCCCTCTCTAGGTAACCCATTTCAGTGCTTCATCACCCTCCTAGTGAAATAGTTTTTCCTAATATCCACCCTACACCTCTCCCACTGTAACTTGAGACCATTGCTCCTTATTCTGCCATCCATTATTACTGTGAACAGTCTTTCTCCATCCTCTTTGGAACCTCCCTTCAGGAAGTTGAAGGCTGCTATCAAATCCCCCCTCACACTCTTCTCTTCTACAGACTAAACAAACCCAAATCCCTCAGTCTCTCCTCATACGTCGTATGCTCCAGCCCTCTACTCATTTTGGTCACCCTCCGCTGGACCCTCTCCAATGCGTCCACATCCTTTCTATAGTGGGGGGCCCAGAACTGGACACAATACTCCAGATGCGGCCTCCCCAAAGCTGAAAAAAGGGGAATAATCACTTCTCTGGATCTGCTGGCAATGCTCTTCCTAATGCACCCTCATATGCCATTAGCCCTCTGGGCTACAAGGGCACACTGTTGACTCATATCCAGCTTCTCATCCACTGTAATCCCCAGGTGCTTTTCTGCAGAACTGCTACTTAGCCATTCAGTCCCCAGCCTGTAACTATGCTTGGGATTCTTCTATCCCAAGTCCAGGACTCTACACTTGTCCTTGTTGAACCTCATCAGATTTTTTTTGGCCCAGTCCTCTAATCTGTCCATTCTGGACCCTATCCCTGCCCTTCAGTGTATCTACCTCTCCCCCTAGCTTAGTGTCATCTGCAAACTTGCTGAGGGTGAAATCCATCTCCTCATCCAGGTCATTAATAAAGATGCTGAAAAAGTACATCCCATTCTCCTAGCAAAACCAAACCCTTATCTTAATTTAAGGTATGATAAGAGGAAGCTGCATACTAAATTCAGTGGTCCTAGCTCTTAATATTTAGGAAGATTTCTTGAACAGACAGAGACAAACTCTTTCAAATAGAAAGTAGATTTACACTCCTCAAAAAAGGGATTTTGTCTACTCCACTGCATTCCCAGCATATTTTGAGCACTTAGCCAATAATAAGGAAATGGAAATGTGTTTTCTTACCATACATTGTCTATTTTAAAAGTCTTATGTATAGCTTATTTTGAGGTAATTTCAAAATAAAGCGCTATTCTGAAATGTTCCTTAACCCTGGAACAAAGTTTACAGGGACGTCGGAATAGCGAGCCCTTTATATTTTGAAATAACAGGCATCCTCAAAAGAAACAGAATAGCTATTTCAGGATACTTTTAGTGTAGATGTAGCCTTTCAGTGCTACCTCTCTAGCACACGGTTCATTGTGGCTATGTCTACACTACCAGATTATTTCGAAATAAGTTATTTCAAAATAATAACTTCTGAAATAACTGTTTTGAAGTAAGTTTATTCCTGTTCACAAGCAGGAGTTATTACTTCAAAATAACCAGCCCCTTATTTTGAAATAACAGGTTTGGTGGTGTGGATGCTCTGCTTGCTATTTCAGAATAAAGGGAATTATTTTGAAATAACTCCCCAGTGCAGACATGCCCTAAGATAGCATATACAGGTAGTCCCCGAGTTACGTGGATCCGACTTATGTCGGATCCGCAGTTACGAACGGGGATTTTCTCGCCCCGGAGGACTCGAGCGGCGGGACGCCTGGTCCCGCCACCCGCCTCCTCCAGGGCGAGAAAAGCTGCTCCCCGTCTCCCTGGTCTGCTGCGGGAGCCAGCAGACCAGGGAGACGGGGAGCAAAGCGGCGGATGATCCGGGGCCGGACCCGCGGCCGCTTCCAGATCAGCTGGACGCGCCGCGGGTCGGGCCCCGGGTCCTGCGCCGCTTTGCTCCACGTCTCCCTGGTCTGCTGGGGGGGGGGGGGAACGCAGCTAGTGCCCCCCCCCCCCCCCAGCAGACCAGGGAGATGTGGAGCAAAGCCCGGGGCCTGTGGTAGAGCAGGTGGGGCGCTGCTGGTTGGTCCTGCAGCACCGCTCCTTGGCGCTACTCGACCAACCCGGCAGCACCCCAGCTGCTCAGCCCCAGGAGTCCTGATTCAGCCGCTGCTGGTCAGTTTCAGCAGTGGCTGAATCAGGACGCCTGGGGCAGAGCAGCTGGGGTGCTGCTGGGTTGGTCCAGTAGCGCCGAGGAGCGGCCCCGCTACTGGACCAACCCAGCAGCACCCGAGCTGCTCTACCCCAGGCGTCCCCAAGTTAGCCGCTGCTGAAACTGACCAGCACTGACTACAGGAAGCCCGAGGCAGAGTTGCTCTGCCCCAGGCTTCCTGGAATCAGCTGCTGATCAGTTTCAGCAGCAGCTGACTTGGGGATGCCTGGGGTTCTTAAGTTGAATCTGTATGTAAGTCAGAACTGGTGTCCAGATTCAGCGGCTGAATCTGGATGCCAGTTCCGACTTAGTTACAGATTCAACTTAAGAACAAACCTACAGTCCCTATCTTGTACGTAACCCGGGGACTGCCTGTAGTGCATAAAGATGGTAAATAGAAGAACCAATATCTGAGTGTCTGGGGAGTGCAGAAAATCTTCATTTCAATTTATTTTAGACTGATATTTTTGGGGTAGGTAAAAGTAGGGTGGAGACCATTACATGCTGGGTGTGGGAAGTAAGGGTACATCTAGGCAGCAGTATCCCAAAATAGCTATTCCGTGTCTTTTAAGCAAACCTGTGATTTTAAAATATAATGGGCTCGCTATTCTGACTTCCCTGGTAAAAGCTCATTCCACGAGGATTAAGGGACGTTCCAGAATAACTGTTTAGTTCAAAATTGGACTCTCCGTAGAGAGCACCAAATTTCAAAATAAGCTATTTTGAAATTAACTTGAACTAAGCTACACAATTTGCATAGCTCAAATTCCATAGCTTATTTCGAGGTAAGGGTGCAGGGTAGACACAAGCTGGAAGCAAGGTGTAGTTGAGTAAATTTAAATGCTTTAAATAGAATAGAAACCCATCTGCTAATAAGACTATCCAACTTTAATTGAAAAGTAATGGAAAGAATGTGAATGGGAAAGGACTTAAAGAGTATGGAGATATTTTAGACATTTAAGGAGTAAATTCTGCCATACAGAAATTTAAGAATTGACATGTTAAAAGAAATGACTAAAGAGATTTCTCAGAGGTCTGAAAATCAGATTCTGGAGTTATACACATTGCTGGCATGAAAGAGATCTTAAAGACTGCTTGTACATCCAAATACCCTTGCGGTATTCAAATCTCTACTTTTAAAATAGATCCTGGTTGTATTTACCTCATTAAAAATTTAGGAAACTTTATTTTAAATTATGATTTTCCAATTGCTCTCAGATTAATTTATATTAAAATATAACAGAGTAGCCCATGAGGAACACAAAATGTCACAAGTTCAGAAAGAAGCTAGATGAGTATGCTACTATTGCAGGGAAAATATCAAAAAGAAGAGTGAAAAGTGTTGAGTCTGAATCTCAGTGGTCTAGCAAATAATGACATCTATTTAAACCCCAAGCACATTTCAACTTCACAATCATGAGATTTCCACATCTGCCTTCTAAGGCCCTGACCTTCAGTGAGACTCCTCACATACTTACAGTTAAGTATCTGCAAGAGTGTTTTCTGGATTGAGACCTCACATCTTAACAAGTCATCTTTAGAACATTATATATGAGTTTTAATTCCATCCATTTGCTTTACAAATTTAATAGCTGTATTAATGTTGATTAATGTTGATTTTTTTAAACTCCTCGTCTCTCTGGTCACACCTTGCTGATTTAATTTAACTTGAAATTTCTTTATTGGGTAAAAATGATCTTGACGTTTCTGTAGGATTTCAACAGGACTCTGATGATCATCATGTGCTCTCCACTATGTACAAGATACCCTGTTGTGCGGTATTTCCCAAACTGGGGACAGGGACTCCAAAGTGGATCATGCTGATGTACGTGCCACTCATTTAAATACTATGGGCCTGCTTCCTCACAATAGGAGCAAGATAACAGCCTATGGAGGGATTCTAATGCTAATGTGGAGAGATAGTGGGGAAAGAGACCCTTTATTCTTTCTTCTTCCTTACCCCCTGGGCACACCTGTGAAGCAGAGGACAGACTTTTGCCCTGTACTTTTGGCACAATCTGCTAATACCTGGAGAAGTGAGAGCTCTTTGGCCTTGAAATTAGTGTTTTTATTTTCTTGATTGACAATTATATCATCTATATTGCTTATCTTCCATTAATTGTATCTATACATTTAATTATGAGTTTTGCTACTCTAAGATCATTGTTTTCATAGCATAATGAAGAGTGTGATTATTTATTTTTCATTAAGCCTAATTTAATATTTACACAGAAAAACTGTGTCACTTGCAACAACATCTTGGTTTTTTTAAACAGAAAATATGAAAAAGTAGAATGCCCTAATTATGTAGTTACTAGGGAAACAGCTTAGAACAAAATAATACAAGACAGATATGCTATCATTCTAAGGTTTAAATCAGCAATAAAAAAATCTGTCAGATTGTAGGATAGTAACAAAGAACATTATCTATCATCTACACTCAAAGATTAGTATTGGCACTTACATGAATTAGAGTATCACAAGGAAAAGGAGTCAACAGCTCAGCAGGAGCTCTGGTTTCACAAACTGTGCCATTCACCAAACAGAAAAGGAACCAGCTCTAAATGGTCCTGATCCAAAGACAGTGGGAGTCAGTATTCTTGCACTGATGTTACTGTGGCTCTGGATCAGGCTCTAACCAGGCAAGTCTGAAACTAATTTATTCATCCCAGCTGAAAAATAAACATAAGAACGGCTACACTGGGTCAGATCAAAGGTCCATCTACTCAGTATCCTGTCTGCTGACAGTGGCCAAGGCCAGGGGCTCCAGAGGAAATGAACAATCATCAACTGATCCAACCCGTGTCGCCCTTTCCCAGTTTCTGGCAAACAGAGGCTAGAGACACCATCCCTGTCCTCCCTGGCTAATAGCTATTGATGGACTGATCCTCAATGTATTTATCTGTATTTGGGGTTTTTTAACCCTCACAGCATCCAGAGTCTGACAGACAGATTCTGACCAAATGGTGGGACCTATAAGATAATAATAAGACAATTAATGACAAATTCACATAATAATAGAACACAGCACATTTCATTTCTCAAAAGAGATCCATTGGGCAAGGACAGGACTAAGAAAAATTATACATGCTGAGAGAGAAAAATTAAGCAGAGACAGATTTGTAGACTTCCTGTTGCAGTGTTGTATTTGATACTGAAAAGTTTATAAAAATGCAAATCCTTTGAAAAAGTCCTAAAACAATTCTAGAGAATAATCATCTTTCTTCTAATATATTCTGTAGGATGATTGAAATATTTGATAGAAAGGTGATGCCTCTATTAAATTCTATTCATATTTGAAGTAATTTATCCATTTGGTTGCAATAGGCATATCCACAATAGAATAAATCCATATTATGCAGGATAACATCACTAATGCCTGTGTGGTCTCTGCAATTTCCATATCTCCAGACCCAAACATGGACAGAAAACAACTTTCAGTCTATCTGTAAATAATCTAGAAGTCTGATTAATAATTATCACTACCCCAATCTAGTGCTGCCTCCTTCAATAACAGTGCCTGAGCATTCTCCAGTGCAAACCTCTAAAACAGCCATCCCATACCTCTTAATCTGACCATTTCTTTAAATCTCCTCTGGAAACAGTTTTTTTGTCCCTTCTTTGTTAATTTCTCTTCTCCAGTTCTTATTCTTGAATACACTGTGATTTTAAACTCTGTAAATCATTCCAGTACATAGGAAATAGAATTTGCCATGTCATATTACACTGTTGATCCATCAAAATCTTTATTTGCTTCTGCCTGCTTTCTATTACTTCAAAAGGGAGGGGGGCGGCGTGGGGAGATCACACAACATAATGCACCTTCACCATTGTGTCATATTACACAGAGGAGAATCAAATTATCTCCTGGCCTTTGTGCTATTCCACAAAAAGTTTGTATTTCACAAAGCATGTGTATTTAACACTAAAATTAACTTTAATGTAAATATTATTTTACTCTAACACAAGAGCAAACAGAACCAGTGGTTGATTAGCAAAGAACAGAATTATCACATATACACACACACACACACACTTGATTTGTTGGGGAAGAGTTAACACAATTTTCATAAAGGGAAATTATGTCTCACTGAGCTATTATAATGATCTGAGAGAGTCAACAAACCTGTGGTATGGAGTAGATGAACTTTCAGAAAGCCTTTGACAAGGTCCCTCAACAAAGGCTTTTAAGAAAAATAAAAAATCATGGGATAAGAGGAAGATCCTCTCATGGATCAGCAACTAATTGAAAAGTGGGAAAAAAGTGTAGGAGTAAATGTCTCCCAGGAATCTGTAAGGGGATATAGTGAGGCACTTATGTAAACTTTGTTTGAAATGTAATCATGCAAATGACCTCCTGGTGTACACACACACACACACCCTGCTTCCTACCCCTCCAACCCAGACAGGACTGCAGGGAGTCAGACACTCCAAACAAACTGCCCCCTGCTACCACCTCCCTGCACAGATGCCAGAGCCCACCCACCTCCCTCTTTCCCCCACCTACCCTATGCGGTCAGCCCTTTACCTCCCCCTTCCCAGGAGACTTGAGAATGCTGAGTTTCTGCTTCTCTCTCCTCACACAGATGGGACTCTCCAAACTCCCCTCCCCTTTGACTTCCCCTCAGCCAATTACTCCCTCCCCTCTTCACTCTCCCTCTCCTTACTTATTCTCTCCTTTCTTCCTTTACCAGTTCTGGGAGCTGCCCCATTTCAAGCATGGAGCAGCTCCATTTAGCTGCTTGCTCAGCAAAACAACGCCTTGCCCCCTGCTGGTCAGCTAAGCTCCCGGCCTTCCTGGGAGCTTTGAACTTCTGAGCACAGTTCAGGAAACAGCAGCGCGACCATGCATGCACACAGCTTACAGGGAACTTAGGTCAAGGGTGCAAGTTAGAGATTCAAAATGAGGGAACCAGAAGAGGACACCAAGCAGAGAACATTGGATAGTGCCCACTGTTCCTCAAAGCTGTATAGAGATCCTGTGGATGCTGCCCATAAGAACTCTTCCCAGATGCATGAGACTAGGGAGGAGTGGAAATAGGCCAAAGTTGCAGAGCACCCCCTTGTCCAGAATCCTCCTCCTCATGGTATAGATGGCTGCCTTGGCCAGGGTCAGGAGGAAGTTGACGAGGAGGTCTCACAACTTTGTGGAGCCATGGACGCGGTGCACATAAATGAAAAGGCGTGGAGAAAAGTGCAGCTAGACCCTCAGCAGGAAGTTATGGAGGAGCTAGGAAAAGGGCTGCAACGTGGCACACTCAAGGTAGGCATGCACCAGGCTCTCCCTCATGCTGCAGAAGGAGCAGGCATAAGAACATAAGAACGGCCGTACTGGGTCAGACCAAAGGTCCATCTAGCCCAGTATCCTGTCTGCCCACAGTGGCCAGCACCAGGTGCCCCAGAGAGGGTGGACCGAAGACAGTGATCAAGCAATTTGTCTCCTGCCATCCCTCTCCAGCCTCTGACAAACAGAGGCCAAGGACACCATTTTATCCCCAGGCATTGGAAATAGGGGTGAACCACACCAGGTACACGCCCATGCTCACAGCTCTGTGAAGGAGCTGCCAACTGATGTCCCCGATGAGCCATGGGATCAGGGTGGAATTCACACTGGCCCACTGGGGCTCTTCCTCCTCAACTGGTGTCAGGTAGTCCCACCACTTGGTGTCAGGGTGGGACACCAGGGTGAAGAAATGGAGCGTGTGGAGCACAAGTGTGTACAGTTAGTACTAGGGCACAGTTCAGAGACAGACTGGCTGTGAGTCCTGCAGCCAGCTGGGTTTCTAGGGGCAGGGAAGCTGGGGGGACCCACAGAACTGGGTTCCTGGGTCCTGTGAAAAAGGGCTAGAGGGCCTGCAATGGGGGAGGAGGGGAGCTGGGCATAGCCTCTTGCAGGGCTCACTGTAGCAATTGAAAGTGGGCCACAACAAGGCTTCTTTCATCTCCTGGAGTACACACAGGGGAGTTCAGGGGCTGGAGAGCCTCATGCAGTAACTGAATGCTCAGGGTCCACCTAGTCCCCCCGGTGTAGTCCAGGAGGTCTCCAACCCTGGTAGTTCCTGCCAGGACCAACCTTCAGCACACACAATGCTGGATTGTATAGCAGGGGCTTTGTAAGGAGGTCAGCTCCCTTGGTGGCCACAATGGACCTGGACACCAAGAACTGCTTCCAGGTCTGGAGGAGGCCCTGGTAGAACTTCAGCAGCTCAGAGAGGTCTTGCAGATCTCTTGGATGAAGAAAAAAGAGCTTCTGGTTGTATCAGAGCCTTCAGAGGGGCGGAGGAAGGCATGCACCGATATGCTCCTTACAGGACTACCCACACTGTACAAGAATCTCTGCAGGGTCTAGAGGTGGAAGATATGGACCTGGATTTGTATGCAGACCAGGCCTTGTCCCTCCTCATGCAGGGAGAAACACAGGATCCCTGAAAATACCCTGTGCAGTCCTGGCCAGAAGAAATCCAGAGCTATCCTCCAGGACCTCGGGGTTAGGCTTAGGGTGTGGAGCAGGTATCCGAGCATGGACAGGACTAGTTGGTTCAGCACTAGTGCCCTCCCTTGCAGAGAGAGATACTGGAGCAGTCCTATCCACCTCTGCAACTGCTCACCCATCCTAGTCTCCAGACCGTTCCAGTTCTTCGGCGGGGAGAGATGCGTGACGAAAATGTAAACACCGAGATAGAGCAGCAGATCTGCACTCCACCTGATGGTCTGAAGTGCAAGTGGGAAGGGGCACCAGTGCTGCTCCAAAGTCAGTAGTGTCCTATGCTTTGTATACCTAGGACCACCACCAGCTCTGGCAGCACCAGCTCCACCGGCCCCAATCCCCCAGTCCTCCCTCCCCCTGCTCAGCCTTCTGGCTCTGGTGGCCCCAATCCCCCCACTCCCACCCCCTACTCTGTCTCCTAGTCCCATCAGCCCCAATCCTCTCACCTCTGCTCCAACTCCCAGCCCATAGACCCAGTCCCCTGGGCCCCAGTCTTCCCATCCCAATCCTCCACCCCCCATGCCTTTCCCCACTCTCCCTGCCAGCCTGCAGCTGCAGCTGACTCTGCCACTTAGTCTGCCAGCTCCCCTACCAGGCTCCAGACCCTCTTCCTGCCCCCCCCCCCCCAGCTCTTGCACCCACACTCCTCTGAGTAGCACCCCCAACATCGGATGGAAGGTGTGTAGGCACCAAAAATCTTAAGGATGGCCCTGCCTCCTTGTCTGTAGGTTATTCCAGAGTTATTTCCTAAAGAGAACACCTCAAATACTGTGGACATGTTAGCTTCTTGCAAAGGCAAAGTTGTAATGATTTTAATGGCGATTACTGTACAACTATTTAGACAAGAAAATAATTCAAAGGATCAAGATTAACCATTGCTTGGCTCCTAAACAGGATTTCAGTTTTCCTGATTCATTTTTTAAGTGCTGTGCCAGCCAGAAATTTACACCCAGAAGACAAAAGATTAGTCTGAATCTCCAAAGTTGACTAGCATACCTACAAACTTCGAACCCAATGTAATCAGGACGCTGTAATAATTTTTACCATTATTACCTAACTAAGCTGTTGCTGGCAGAATAGTGAAAAGACATACCATATATTTTAATTATGTCACTTGGAGGAAGTACATAACTCTTTGACCTCTGGTACAGAAATTATTTCCTGCTTCCAGAAAGCTCAGGAATTAAAAGTAGCAATGTCAGTCACATATTGCAAAGGGATCTACGATATTTCCTTAAAGTGTCATAAATTAAAATGAGCAATATAGAGACATTTGGGATAGTTCTTTATTATTAATGATTATTTACTGTTTTTACCTCCTCCCCATTTGATTCATTATGTGAAACACTGTACAAACACACTGCCCGCTTTAAAGACATTGTGATCTAAATAAACAAGATTGACGAAAGGTTGGGGAAAGGGATACAACACACAAGCACAGTGATTAGGATGATGGTAAATGTCATATTAGTCCCATCTTTGTTAGGGTTCTTCAGAAAGTAAAAAGCCTCAAAGAGCTCTGAACGAAGATCATTAATTTATATTTTTTCTTTCAAATATTTTGTTCCGTACTACAAACAGACAATTTAGACAAGCTGAACACAACAGTCCTTATTAGGTGAGATGTAGACTAAAATTATGCTCTCAGATATTCAAGGCTCCAATTTAAACCTCTGTTCCTCAGAAATAATTTGTTAAATAAGTGTTACATATATTCTGAAAAGCAGCAGATCAAATGAGTCAACCCTTCTCTTATTAATCATAGGAACCATTAGAATGAGAAAAAGAAGAGTAAGAAAACAAGAAAACTCAGGAGAACAGACAGAATTGAGGAGACTCAATAATATGAATACACATTATAGTATCTAAAGCAGTGAGGGTATGTCTACACTACCCCCCTAGTTTGAACTAGGGGGGTAATGTATGCATACCGAACTTGCTAATGAAGCCCGGGATTTGAATTTCCCGGGCTTCATTAACATAAAGCCGGCGCCGCCATTTTTAAAAGCCGGCCTGTTCGAACCCCGTGCCGCACGGCTACACGCGGCACGGGCTAGATAGTTCGAACTATGTAGCCATTCCGATCTATCTGTACACCGGGGTTCGAACAAGGGGGGTAGTGTAGACATACCCTGAGTCTGTAAAAACAACAGGTTAATTAATTAACAATAATTAGGCCTAAGTTTACAAAGTTTAAAATAAAATAATAATATTGTGAATTCAGACAATGAAAAACAGCAGCTATATATAGAGAATAAATTGCATTGAAAAGAGGGCCCTAGAAGTTATTGTGCTAGCCCATATTTAAGAAGACTGAAAACTTTTACAGTGGAGAAAAGGGATTTAAGGACTAAAACTACAACTGGCGGAGACTGTTGTTATTCCACTGACTTTCGTAACAGTTAGATACCATAATGGCTCTGACTCTACCAGCATTCCATTTTCCAAGAGAAAACTCACTTGGCACAGAAGTTTAGTAACTACTCACAGAAACAGAGACGGGCATTTTTTGCCAAATCCCAAAATGGCAGAAATATGAGATGCTACATTTGAGAAACATTAACTTCAGACTATTGCTTAGACAAGAGAAAGCGAGAACTGAAATTAGCAAGTCACTGAACACAGGGCAGTTAGAAACTGGACCTGATTACAAGATCTGAGAGAGACAGGACCAAACGAAGAGAGCCTTAGGCTTCAATCTGGATGCTTGTCTACCCACCATCCTTGACACCCTAGAATATGAGAACCACTGACAAGCAAAGACTTCCAGAAATTTCACCCTGCACCTACAGAGTGCAGTGTAGCTATCTGGCATGTATCAGATAAAGTATGATCTAAACACACATAGAACATGAGAATTCCTCTAAAATTGGGAAGCACCTGAAATGATAAAATGTCTCCTTGATGGGGAATGTCTAAACGAAGTAAGGAAACCCAATGCGTGTGTGTACTATAGAGAAAGACAGAATGAGAAAAATGAACTGTAACATCCAAGTCATTTGTGTTAAAATCATTTTACTATCTAAGCGCCTCATCCTGCCATTCTTACTCATGCTGCATAACGCCATGACTGTGTCTAGACTGCATCCCTTTTTTGTAAAAAAGCGCCAGTCTAGATGCGGATCTTTCAGAAAATAAAGCCTTTTCCAAAAGATCCCTTATCCCTTAAGAGGGATTTAAATCTTAAGAGGGATAAGGGATCTTTCGGAAAAGGCTTTATTTTCTGAAAGATCCACGTCTAGACTGGCGCTTTTTACTGGCAAAGCTCCGAGCCGGAAAAAAGTGGCAGCCATTTTTATGCTAATGAAGCGGGGGAAATTTAAATCCCCGCTTCATTTGCAATTGCGATATGTCTAATTTGCATCCCTTTTATGAAAAAGGGATGCAGTCTAGACACAGCCCTTCTGTCTCTTTATTTATATTTACATGGCCCTCTGTGGCTGTGTACACCCCTGTATTCACACCTTGTATAGAGATTCATACAATTGTGTGACACATATGCCTTGTATGGTGTCATTTGAAAAGTTATAATTTGCTGGCCAATATGTGTGGCAACACTGTAGGTGCAGTTAAGATTCCCTTATATGATGTTATCAACACATGTTCCAAACCCCACAGCCCTGTCCCAGCAGAAGTAAGATTTGTCCTAACCAAAGGAAGAAATGTGTGTTTGCCTCAGTTTGCAGACAGTCATCAAGCAAGCAGAGATGAAGGAAGTTCAAACAAGTGAAAAAAAATCAGGGGATAGTCTTCCACGTCGACTCTTTGTTCCCAGGACTCAGCTGGAAATGTTTTTCAAGCTATAAAAAGGAGGGATTGCACACCCCTATGCACCCAGCTTGCTCTGTCCCTGGCCATCACATTCACTGTACCTGAAGTGGTAATGGAAGCAGCTGTTGGGGAGCAGTGCCAACCTCCAGAATTTGGTCAGTAAAACTGCTGAAAGCAGGTGAGAAAATTTTGCTTTGAACTTAATGCAGTTTGTTAAGATAGGCACCACTAAGTATTTTATCTTTACTTTCCTTGAAACCATTTCTGATTGGAATGCCTCTGTGGCAAGGCCTCTACACTGGTCCTTTAAGGGTAAAACCCAGCAATTGGAGAGAGCTGAGAGCAAAGGCCACTGCTGAGACAGATGCTTCCAATTAGGGCCCAGCAGGGGCCTGTATAAATAAGGACTCCTAGAGGTAGAAAAGGAGACACTCTTGCTCTAGTAGGGGAATAGGCGGGACCAGGCTGCCAGGGAACTGGAGACTTCCCAAGACAGAGCAGAGCAGAGCTGGGGAGCTCTGGCCTAACCTCACTCCCAGGCTGCAGGATCCACAACCCCCTTGCCAAGGATGAGTGGCCATTGCAGTTTACCCCGTGGCACAGACTAGATGAAGACTGGCAGTGGGTCAGTGAGGCAAGGGAAGTACAGAGGAATTGGAGGCAACCCAGGATGGGAGGACCCCAGTGTGTGGAGACTCATAACACCCAGGGTACGTCTACATTACAACGTTAATTCGAACTAACTTAGTTAGTTCGAACTAAGCTAATTAGTTAATTCGAACTAAGCTAATTCAAACTAACGGATCCAGACTAAAAAACTAGTTCGAATTAGCATTTTGCTAATTCGAACTAGCATGTCCACATTAACTGGACCCTGAACCAGGCTTAAGGATGGCCGGAAGCAGTGCCGGCAGGGCATCAGAGGAGGACTTAGAGCGTGGAGATGCTGTCTCAGGCTAGCCGAGGGCTGTGCTTAAAGGGTCCCAACCGCCACCCTGGACAGACAGTTCTCAGGGGTGCCCCGCTTGCAAAGCAGTCCTGGCTTGGATTGCCCGGAGTACCCACACTGGGCACATCACAGCACTCAGCCATCAGACCGGCTGCACTTGCCGCAGGCTGCCATCTGGGAAGAGGGGGCAATTGGGGGGCTGCAGGAGAGCTTCCACCCCCAATTTGCGCAAGAAATTAATGTTGCACAAGAGGACTTATCCCTGAGTGGGAGCATCAGAGTATTTGTGCAAGAACCACTGATTTTGTACATTACAACGTCAGTGTTCTTGCACAAATACTCGCGGCCGGTGTAGACAGGCGGCAATATTTTGTGCAAAAGCAAATGCTTTTGCGCAAAATCATGCCAGTCTAGACACAGCCTAAGAGCAGTCCTAACTCCCTAGGATGCCAAATCTGGAAGAAAATGACCTAGAGAAAGTAAATCTACAAGAAAAAAAATGCGATTCTTCAGCATCTTTCTATGCCAGTCAAGATAGGAGGGAATTTAAACAGCACTCATCAGTATCAGGACAAAGGACAGACATGTAAAACAAAAAACTGGTAGACTGCAGCGTCTAGACTAATGGATTCACACACTGTTTATTTTTCAGCTCAGATATTTTGCAATTTTCTTTCCCAGTGTATGGCTGTAGACTTTCTGCTGGCTGTTCTTTGGCTTGGCACAAAGTGACCAGAAACTCCGTAGTACATGAAGGGCAGTTGGAGACACTTCTGTGACATACCCTGGCTCCTCCGTGCCACCACCTGCCTTATGCCAATTTCCAAGTACCGACAGTGCTGTTGAAAATGTGCCTGCTCTGTGCATTTGGTAGCAGCAATCAGGTGCACCATCGTCACTACCCAGGCTTCTGCACTAAGCCAGTTCATCTACATTCTTATTCTCAGCACCACTCACTTTCGAACTCATTTTCGCACTGTTTGTTTGCTTATGCATTCATTGCATATGTAAAATCTAGACTCCAAACATGACTGCTCAAACAGATGTGCATTTTAGGCTCCCTGAGCCTATATGTGTCTGAGCAGAAGCAGTACTGTAGCCACACAGAGCCCCATAAAAGATTTCCCTATGCAGACTTTTCAAAGAACTTAAAGAGCTTAGGAGCACAAGTCCCACTGAAAATTCTCATGCTCCAGAATCCACAAGACAGTTTTGAAAATTTTTCTCTACTCTCTTTTTCAGCCCAGCACAAGTTTTCCAGTTAGGAATATGAGAGAGAAAGTAGCATAAGGAAGGCAAACATATACAAAATACCAATGGATTTTCCTTAGACTCTTCAGGGATTAATACAACTATAGGGTATTATGCTGATAACAAAGTGCCTCTGACCATCTCCATCTCTTTCTCTCCAAGAAATCTATCAGCACAAGCATGCTCTCGATCTGATTTTACTTCCTATTCTTTGAGCAATTAAATTGTAGCTGCTTTCAAATGATTATAGATCTAAAAAATGGTAGAATCCATTAATCTAAGGAGGTGCTATTTTTACATCAGATTAAACAAGCTTTTTTTGTTTGTTTTTAAACTTGACCGAAAAGTATTTTTTTCTTGCAAAACCTCAAGTCAGCATCCTCTGTTTCCACAGCAGCAGCATTGAAACATAAAATAATAGAGAGAATAGCTTCTTGTGCTGCTAGGCATTAGTGAGATTGTCAACTATTGCAGGAGAAATACATGAACACTGAATTCATATTTTGATGAGAAGTTAAAGGAAGAACTTATTTCATATTATATTGGACCAGATTCTCAGGGAAAATTAAGAACATAAGAACGACCATACTGGGTCAGACCAAAGGTCCATCTAGCCCTCTGTGTGCCAACAGTGGCCAATACTAGATGCCCCAGAGGGAGGGAACACAACAGGTAATCCTCATTTGATACCTTCCCTGTCACCCATTTCCAGACAAACAGAGGCTAGGGACACCATTCCTACCCATCCTGGCTAATAGCCATTGATGGTCCTAACCTCCATGAATCTATCTAGCTTTTTTTTTAACCCTGTTAAAGTCCTGGCCTTTAAAAATAAAAAAATTAAAAATAAAAGTGGCTATTATGGGACAGATTTCCAAAATTGCTCATCAACACATCTTCAAGTACTAGATTTTCAAAAGAAAAGACACCTAAATAAAGGCTATTATTTTTATGACACTGACTGACCATTTCATGCTAGAGTGTATTCAGGCCAATTCATTTTTGTAGTAGTATACATCAAAACGAGTGTAAATGTAAGTGTATGCAAGTGTTTAAATGTCATGAAAACTAGTGGAATATTACTCATCAATTCCTGTTATAATGTAATAATAAACATTTAGGCTACATCTATATTGGCAAGATTTTGCACAAATACTCTTAACGCAAGAGTTTTTGCGTTAGAGTATTTGAGTAAGAGAACATCTACTCTAGCATGTACCCTTGCGCAAAAGATGTGCTTTTGCACAAGAGCATCCATGCCAGTGTAGACGCTCTCTTGCGCAAGAAAGCTCCAATGGCCATTTTAAACATCGGGCTTTCTTGCGCAAGAAATTGATGTTGCCTGTCTACACTGGCCTCTTGCGCAAGAATAGTTGCTCAAGAGGGCTTATCCCTGAGTGGGAGCATCAGAGTATTTGTGCAAGAAGCACTGATTTTATACATTAGAACATCAGTGTTCTTGCGCAAGTACTCGTGGCCACTGCAGCTGCTTTTGCGCAAAATCTTGCCAATGTAGATGTAGCCTTACATTATGTATAAATAACCCATCAAAGAAATATTGTGAAATGCTAATGAAGGACCTAAGGAGTTCAAACAGAAAATGCTAATTTCAAAGCAAGTGGCCATTGTGTATGATGGTCAGAGGTCAAAAGACTAATGCATTCCTCACTCATTGTTATCAGAGGAAAAGCCCACATGAGTAGAAACTCTGTCAGTTTCCTTTCTGTGAGAATGAGCTATAAATATGGATTGTAAGAAAGATCCTCCATTTCTGAAGTGCTTGGACTCTTAGGGCACACCTATACATCAGGGCTAAAGTTGAAAGAAGCTACGCAACTTGAGCTATGTCAATTACATAGCTTAAGTAAAAATAGCTTATTTAGGCTTTTGGTGCTGTCTACACAACAGGAAGTCCGAGTTAAAGCACTTTTCCTCTGACTTCCCTTATGCCTTATAAAATAAGGGTTACCACAGTCAGAGTAAGAAGTCCTCCAGCTCGACATTATTTCAACATTATGTTGGAATAAATGCTTGCTGTGTAGATGCAGACTATATTATTTCAGAATAATGTTAGTTATTCCAAATTAACACTGCTGTGTAGACATAGCCTTACAGAGACCAGATACAAACCAGAGGTCCACAGAAACAATATGGGTACCCTATTGGAAGAGTGGCAATTTATTAAATTACCACTACCATTTGGAATTTACAAACAGTGGCATATTTTACCTGTTTTAATCTCTCAATAACTGTCATTCTTTTTTCCTACCTAAAAGACCTTTAGCTAGTTGATGCCAGTTAATCGGAGATAAGTGATTGGTCTCTTTGGACTGGGAGAAATCAGATGTGGCGATTTTGGTTTTTATGATCACTATCACAAAGCTCAGTTTGACTGAATGGCAAGATGGGCTGGAGAGTCTAAGAAGACTGTGACTTCATAGTAAGACTGAAATAAGTGATCTAGAAGTTCATATTTATTACTTAACTGGTAAAATCTAATTCTAGAACATTCCAGCAGTTTGGGGTATCTGCCCTGTTTCTGACAGGTTTGCACTCAGTACACTAGTTGTATGTAACTCCAGACAGTGTGACAAGTTTCAGCAGTCAATAACTCCTACTGTGGCACTTAAGGTCAGATTTTCAAGGGAGTTTAGCCCTCAACATACAGAGCTTTTTGAAAAATTTTGTTTCATATAACCATGTGACTAAAGTTGGGGACAAACAGCTGTGAATCACCAGCACAGGAAAATGATTAGGAGGCTGGAGCACATGACCTACAAGGAGAAGCTGAGGGATTTAGGCTTATTAAGTCTGCAGAAGAGAAGAGTGAGGGGGGATTTGATAGCAGCCTTCAACTTCCTGAAGGGGGATTCCAAAGAGGATGGAGAGAGGCTGTTGACAGTAGTGACAGATGGCAGAACAAGGAGCAATGGTCTCAAGTTGCAGTGGAGAGCTGTAGGCTGGAGATTAAGAAAAACCATTTCACTAGGAGCGTGGTGAAGCACTGGAATGGGTTACCTACAGAGGTGCTGGAGTTTCCATTCCTAAAAGTTTTAAAGCCCTGGCTGGGATAATTTAGTTGGGGTTGGTCCTGCTTTGTGCAGGGGGCTGGACTCCATGACTTCCTGAGGTCTCTCCCAGCCCTAGAATTATATGATTCTACGGTAGATCGGTTAACATGGAAAAAGGAACGTTTAGCGATAGGCTAGCCAGCAGATCTACAGAGGACATAAAAGAGCTTTAATGAATAGACCCAAATCATGACTCAATATCACACCCACACTTCTACATGTTGTAAAGGAAGTAAAACACACGATCATGTAACTTTGCTGAGATTTCTTCCAGATGCAAAACCTTGTGACCCTCTTCTTTATAGAATTCAGGACTCTGGTGGTTAATTTTACCAGTCCTAATGCAGTTACTAAAACCAAAAAATAAATGAATAAGGTATTACTTTACTCAGACAAGCATTCTAGATATATCTTTGCTACATTTAGCAGTTCTCTCATTTTACTCCAGACACCTTCACTGCATCTAGACTGGCATGATTTTGTGGAAATACTTTTAACTGAAAAGTTTTTCCGTTAAAAGTATTTCCACAAAAGCGCGTCTAGATTGGCATGGATGCTTTTGGGCAAAAAGTCTAGATGCGATTTTATGCAAGAAAGCCCCGATCGCCATTTTAGCCATCAGGGTTTTTTTGCGCAAAACAGTTCTTCCCTGTCTACACTGGCTCTATTACGCAAGTATTCTTGCGCAAAAGGGCTTTTTCCTGAGCGGGAATGGGAAAGTATTTGCGCAAGAAGCACTGATTTTGTACATTACAAAGTCAGTGCTCTTGCGCAAATTCAAGCAGCCAGTGTAGACAGCTGGCAAGTTTTTGCGCAAAAGCAGACGCACACCTTCACTTTATGAAAAGAAACAAGTTTTTGAAACTGCATTGAAACTGGAAATGCAGGAAAAGCACAAAAACTTTCTGTTGCCCAATTGGAAGAAAGAAATCCAAATACAGGCAACTGAAGCCACTTGCATCAGTATAGAAAGAGGGGAGTGTTTCAAAGTTTCATAAAGTGAAGATGGGAAACAATCAATTGTCCTACAATTAGTATATGCCACAACAGCAATATTTTAGCAGAGCTACATGTACAAAGTTGGATTTCTCTATTGCTGTTCCCAAGGTAACTGAACCTATCCAGGCCTCTCCCCTCACTCTCAAAGTCTGTCTCTTGTTTCCAGTTGAGTCAGACTGCTCCTCTTCCATGCTGCTTGATTACCAAAGCAGGTAAGTCTTGAGAGCACACAATTATTCTCAATTCCTATACAAACAATCACAGTTGTCCACAGAAATGGGGAGCATCAATTACTGGGAAAGTACTGCATCTGGAGCATGCACTGTACAGATGGAATTTGTGAGGAATTTAGCTGCTAAACTCTTCCGAGTCTACTTAGATGTGCAAACTGAGATTTTTTTTTCCCCAACGAGTTGCAACTTGGTCAAATTTGGGTAGTTTTTACAGGAACAACCAAAAGCATGTGCCTTGCAATATAGTTACCTCCTCTACCAAATCTCAGTTCCCTGGTCTCAAGCATGAAAATGGTTGAGCTTTTTAACAGTTGTAAGAATGTTTTAATATGGGAGAAACAATTTATTTCTCTAATCTTATTTTCAGAAATGGCTAGATCATTTCTGCTGAAATTTTCCAAAAATACTCATTCTGCAGCTAACACCCAAGATGGAAAAGTGGCTAAAGTTTTGTTAAGTTATAAGCAAGCATAAATAGGATGTTATAATGGAAACTGTTGGGCACCCTAAGTATAGACAGCATTGCCAGCTCCCAGAAATGAGGTGTGGGAAGCGAGTTGTGTGGAAAGTTAGAGGCTGAGGGCCACATCCAGTTCCAGATCCTAAAACTCCTCATCCCCCAGCAACCACCTATGAAATGTCTCTAATCACCACATGCTCATAACACTATCTGCTTCTCTGACACCATCTGCCTGCATCACCCCATGAGTATTTACAACCAATTATTATTCTTCACCCCAGAAACATATCCCTGTCTGAAGCTCTACTTAACCATTTGCATTTCCAAGGCAGTAGCAAAGAGAAGACTCTCTGTTACGGCTTGAAGTTGCCTTAACTGGAACCCTTGAGAGAAAGCTGAGCAAGGTTTTCTGGCTGGTAAAGTTCCATCAGTCACATACTCCAAAGGCTACAATGCAGCAAAACTAAATAACTTCAGGAAAAGCCAAAGCCGAATTCATAGAGAAACAAATGGCCTGAATCTATCCCACTTGTGTATCCACTGACATCAAGAGATTTACAAGGGGGGTTAACTAGTTCCATCATGTGGAATATGTTAATTCTAGAGAGTGTTCTTGGCATTTTTACATTTGAAAAGTTCCTGGTCAGGAGAAATTTTCACACACACAAGAATGTTTTTCTGATAAAATCTGTTACAATTCTAATAATATTCAGATTTCCCTTTGCAATTTCATCTGGCAAGGTGGAGTTCAAAGCTGTACAGCATCTATTCATTTGTTTTCTTTTTTATTTCAAGATGCCTCTATACCAATTATTGTATGATGATAATTAGGCTAATGCTTGTAGCTTTCTGACAGTAGGTTATTGCAACATCCTATTCATCTCTGACAGCCAATTTCTGTAGCACTCAAATAGAGTGGTTGAAAGAAGAATACTCTAGAGGAACTTGCGTTAGCAAAATTTAGTGCATTTATTCCAGTTTTGTTTCAAACGATAGCCCTGTATTGCAAAGGTTTGAACTATGCAAAGATGGAAAAACACATTTCTTGACCAACTATATTATACACTCTTTATCGTTATGAGGGCTCAGCATTTATAACCTGCTAAACCAATATCAGGACTCTTGAAATGTAACATTTATGCTGATTCTTGGCAACTCACTCAAAAGTTTATGGGAACAATACAAATGACCCCTCTTCCCAGGGCTTGTTCTGGATGGTGCTGATGTTCGGAGGGGATATAAGTGTGGATGGGATGATTTTACTCCATCTGTTTCATTTATATTATGAAATGTGCCACTAAAAACTGTACCAAAAATGAAAAGAGAAAATAATTGAATAGAGATGTGGGACTTCCAATGGGGAGAGGAGGACAAAAGGGGAAATTGCCCCAGTGCCAGGCGATTCAAAATGCCAAATGACCTCCATGGCTGGAGCCTTGAGCCCTTTAAATCACCACTAGAGCACCACACTCCAAGGGTATGTCTACACTACCCCGCTAGTTCGAACTAGGGGGGTAATGTATGCATACTGAACTTGCTAATGAAGCCCGGGATTTGAATTTCCCGGGCTTCATTAGCATAAAGCCGGCGCCGCCATTTTTAAAAGCCGGCTAGTGCGAACCCCGTGCCGCGCGGTTACACACGGCACGGACTAGATAGTTCAAACTATGTAGCCATTCCGAACTATCTGTACGCCTCGTGGAACTTCATTAGCAAGTTCGGTATGCATACATTACCCCGCTAGTTTGAACTAGCGGGGTAGTGTAGACATACCCCAAGCAACAATGAAGGCTGGCTGCCCCTAAAACCCAAGGCCTAAGCCTTTCTGAGAGCTCAGAGCCCCCCATCCACATACATTGTCCACGGGTGTGGCGAGCCACTTGGTCCACCTGAGTGGATGATACACAGGTTTGAACCTCTCTAAATCAGGACTCTGACCTGTCAGGCCACGGATGTTCCTGGACTAGAGAGTCCTGGTGCAGGGCTGGAGGCAGGAGCCCTACAGGGGCTAAGAACTCAGTCAGGTTGGCTACAGTAGTGCTGACAGCCAAGAGCCCTGCTACAGGAGTCCAGTTGGGCCAACATCAAGGTGGCTGGAGCTCCACTGGGCTCAGGAGTGGGGCAGCGGTCTGCTGCAGCAGAGTTAGAGGGGAACCTTGGCACTGCGATCACAGCCTGCTAGCAGGAGCCAGTGGGGTGGCATGGCAGCAGGGGCTAGCAAGGCTGGGAGTTCTGTGGGTCTGGCAGGTCAGGACAGCTGGCAGCAGAGTGAGGAGCCAGCTAGAAGGCCAGCAGCCTAGCCAGGAGTGGAGCTGGGCTGGGAGACCAGTTGCAGGGGCAGGGGGGAGGGAGGGGACAGAAATGACCTCCTCTGGTCCAGCAAAATCCCTTGTTCGGGACTGGTCATGTCCCAATGGTACCAGACCAGGGAGGTCCAACCTGTACCACCTTGTCCAGCTGAGCCAAAGAGAAAAGGTAATTTACAAACTCAGATCTCTAAAATGTCTATTTGGTGTGTTTGATTACGGAGTTAACACACATTCTTTACAGCTGTAGCAAAAGTTTGCTAACAGATAGCAGTACCATTTTGTAATTGAGTCAAATAATTTAATTATATAGCAAAAGTTGTTTAAAAGTGCCAGTTTCACCAAAAATACTATCATCCGCAGAGTTACATTCTCTCACACAGTTATATGCAATGTTCTTTGTGATTAAATTGTATTTGAATCTCTATAGACCAGATATCTAATTACAAATATGAAATTGTGACATTTTATTTTGCCTGCCAAATGATAGTTCACATTTGTAGACGAAAGTGATCCATTTGCTAGAATGCCAACAAGCATTTGCTATTTGCAATTGTTTCCTAAATCAGATTTTTTTTTAAAATCTGCATTTTATTTCAGAAAAATATGCATACTTCTTATGCTTCATGATAATACTTAATGTCTGTGATAAAAGTCTTGGGATTTGGAGCCAAAAAGCATGGGGGTTTGTCATTACAGTGCAGTGTATTGGAAATCTAAATCCAAAGTTGTTATGGATAGGATCAGTGCACACATCAGCGGCTTCAGGCACATTTCTTCACCCAAGACGTCAAGTTTCAGGTGCACATAGCAACTGTGGATGGACAGCCAGAACACAAGTTTATGAGGAATGTGGAGACTGGTAAAAAGAGAATGGAAAAATGACTGAGAGAATATGAGGAGAAAGAGGTGACAATCTGCTTTGTTGACTTGGTGATGAAGATTGCCGAGAAAATTCTTTGGCTGGGGTACTAATCCATCTAAAAAGTATACTCAGGGCTCAGAAGTTACCTGTGAAGCTCTGTTGAACCATTAGATTCTGCCGCATTAGATTCCCCCACTGGTGTCTGCCCCAGAACAGCTGTGTAATATGTACATTCTCTGGAGGTGTAAACAGCTACAATTATTAAATATTATTCCTCGTGCTTCAAGCAGTGGACAGACTGGAGAAGAAGCAGCATTATTACAGCTGGCTGTGATGGTGCTGAGACATTTGAAGGAATGCAGTTTTTCATTATGAACAGTGTTACTGATGGATTTCTGTGATGAGAAAGCTGTCATAAGAAAAAAGCCAAGTGAGCTCAAGGGACTGTCAAGTCCCTTGAAACATCCATCTAATATGTTTCTTTTTACTTGTCTATATATAGGTCTGAAACTGGACTTCTGGAGAAAGAATTTGGGCCAAGATCTCCAGTTGCTGAACAAAGCCAAGGCCAGTTCCTTTTGACCCACTTCCCTGTGCCACATTCCCGCTACAGGCCACTGAACATCAGCTATATCTCTCAGCCACGGCCTCCCTCGCCCTTTCTGACCCATTTCTTGCTGGCTGACCTGCTTAATTTTCACCCTCATCGCCCTCAGAACTTGAGACTACAATTACCTGCTGGTTTTGCACCAGGGATTTCTGCAGCCCTCGCCATTCTGTTGTTGGCAATAGGACCCATCACTCACCAGCATTAGGTGATGTTGAACTGTTATCACAGAGCTCAGATTCCCTCAATGAGACTCCACCATGTACTCAAACATACCCCCCTGTTGCAGTGGATCAGCCTGTCAGACACAAACAGTATAAAGGGTGTCTACATTAAAAATGTTTCTCTGCTCAAAGACATGCAGCAGAGACCCCATGGGACCATGACATCTGCATCATCCTGCTTCTCTTCTCACACTTTTTTACAAGGCAAAATTACCCATTACAAAACTAAAATTGAAACATAATTAAAAGTTACTAACCCTCCAAATAATAACAAAGTACACTTTCTGGTGCAGTATCTTTGCTTTTTGTTCCTTGGTTAGTAAGTCAGTAATTTTGGATACCCCAGTCAGAGAGTCATTAGTGAGATTTTGCTGCAGTTGTTTCCTCCCGGTCCAACCTCTCTCACCTAACTACAGACTTCAAATAAGAATTTCAAGTAGCCACTGGTTTTACTTCTGGGTTTGAAAAAATGATCCCTCCAGGAACCCAGCTGCAATCCACAGAACTATTAGGGCACACTGTGCTTGCTTTGCCCATATCATTTGGGGTTTGAATGAACCTGAAACTCTATGTGAAATGCACTGAATATAAAATCATATGAATGAATACCAGCTAGAAAGTCTATCAAAATTGGCATGGCTTGAATAGTTTGATCTATGTACTTATGCAACTCCATCACTGTAGTATTTGAATTTACCCAATTGTAAAATCTTTTCTCCACTAGCCCCTTTGTTTGTGTAGCAGAGAAAAAAGGTTAAATCATCATGATGAATCCCTAATTATAGGTTTGTCAGTTCCTCCAAATGAGTGGTAACCAGTGTACTTCACAGCGATGGACAGATATATAACAGGAATTGTACCCCTCAGAGAAGATTTAAACCAAAGTTCCATACATGCAAACCTTTCACTTCCCTTAAGGAGTCTAAGATGCAAAGATGCAACAGTGATGAGTGTGGTAGAAATGATTAGCCAAAGATATATATATATATATATATATATATATATATATATATATATATAGATGAGCAATTAAGAAAATCAGGGAACATGCTGTCAGGTGTTATACCTAATAGCTATAATTTTCTGTAAATGACAGTAATACCTCCTCATGTATTCAAGTACATGGCTGATGTATAGCTTGTTATTAAAGAATGAGCAAATATAAGAAAATAATTATAAAGCCCCTTTGAAATTCTGCAGAGACTATCAGTAGAGTTTGATTGAGTGGCATGAAAACTCTTTGGAGATATCCATAGCCTGCATTTTCAGTCTCATGAAAATTTAAAATAGGTGACTGCTATCTGTCCCAAAATCAACAGGAATGCCGCGGTTTCCACAGATGTGCTCACAGACAGAAAGTCTAACGTATTTCAGGCTCTATAATATTAGGGCTCAGTATCACTTGATGTCATCATGTTATAAGGAGTCAAATCACAAACTATTTTGCAGAACCAATAAAACTGCATCAAAACATTATATTAGTTCTGATTTCCTCACTTCTCTAGGGGTTTTCATGGCAGCCAAACTTCCAGTACATCGCAAGCCCTCTGCAGTACAATCAATTTGCATCTCTGTGTCATGATGGGAAAATGCTGTGTCATACATATTACAATGGAAAGCCATGGTTTTGGGCAGGGGGAACTAGTACATTTTAGAAGTTCTTAATTCAGTTTTGTATTTTGTTTACTAATCTGGGAATTGTTAGAAAACAAACGAACAAACATAGTTCTTAACTGAGGGCCTTTATAACTTTGAAAAAAAATAAGTACTTGTGCAGTACAAGAGCGGGTCAGAAATTTTTCAGCAGTGGAGATAAGGCAGTTTCTGCAATATCAAAATAATGTTTTGATTTTCTGGCAGGAGAAGTGATACAAAATATTTAATTTGAGTTCATTCAAACCCAAATCTAATTATTTTGGCGTATTGAACTGACCCAAAATGTGGCATTTGAAGTCAGATCGGCATTAAACTGCTTTTCCCTGTTGTGGAACATTGCCTAATTGGAGATGTAATTCTGACACCTGACACCCCTGTTCTTTTCTATGGAACAGGCTTGCTGTCCAGAGTATGTCCAGAGTATATCTTCCCTGTGCCTAAGCAGCATGGGACACCTGGCCCAGGAGTATGGCCCAAAATAAAGAACTGGAGCAATGAACCTGAATGATAAGTTGTATTTGCCACCATAGAGGAATGAAGTTTAATAGGGTATGTCTACACTAGCTCATTAATTCGAGCTAGGTAGGCAAATGAGGCGACTGGAGTTGCAAATGAAGCCTGGGATTTAAATATCCTCATTCCACAAGGAGTAACAGTTAATTCGAACTTAGGACTTGGTTCAAATTAACGTTTCACTGCCACGTGTAGCCATGCGGCAGTGAGTTCGGGCTAGTGAAATTTCAAAATGGTGACTGGACGGGAACACGCAAATAAAGCCCGGGATATTTAAATCTCGGGATTCATTTGCAACTCCGGTCGCCTCATTTGCCTACCTAGCTCGAATTAATGAGCTAGTATAGACATACCCATACTGAGTTGAGTGTAAATGAAACATTTTGGGGGAGTTCAACAAATTGCAACAAACACATTTATTTTCAGGAAATCCAAAATGTTTTGTTTTGATAGAAAATGCTAAAATAAAAAATGTTGCCAGTAATAAAAACAATATTTTTAAATGTGTCATTCCATAGAAGTTTTTGACATTTCATCTCTTTGCCCTGATTTGGATCACATACAAAACTATCAGAATGTCCTGCAGAAGGATATTTCAATTTCACTCTGTTCTATTCAGGATTGTATAGAACTAAATGCCTTATTTCTTCCTATTGTTAAAAATATTCCATATAATAGGATGAAATTAGAAATTTAGAAAGAAAAAAAATTGAATGAACTAGAATAAGTTCTTGATCTATTCTAATACAGAGTACAACATTAAAATGACATTAATTTGAGGCAAAAGAGCCTATGGGGTCAGAAAAAGAAGTGTGACTCAAGGCCAATATCAGCACCTTGCTTCTGAGTTTCCTTGATTTTGCAGGTATGTATTAGATTGACATTTATGTTTTGATCATTTCTTTTATGTTTCACTATAGGTGAAATCCTGGACTCACTGAAGACAATATGAATTTCGATATGGATTTCAATAGGGCCAGGATTTCTTACAACAAGCTAGTTGTTTATTATTTGCAAAAATATTACACACATACGCCCACTCGTTATACATAGATTTAAACTTACAGATAATAAATAGAATATAAAATGCACCTATACAACAAAAGAACTGAAGTCACTCTATTAAACTCAACTGAAGAGAGCATTCTTTTGCTGGAAGAAACGTATGTGAAGATTATATGACAATAAACATTTTAACAGTGCTAAAATGATCTATATTGTTGTCTAAATTTTGCACTTATAATTCTATTTTTTTCTTTAAATTTATAAGTATTTTATGAATGAGCATTCTATTCCCCATGGGCTTCTCCCATCATTTAAGATGAACAGTAAAAGAAAAAAGACTGTCCATACATAAATCAATATCTAGGATATAAGGAAGCTGCACTGTCTTGAGGTCAGTACAAAAGTCTTAAAGGCCAAATGTTGCTTTTATTTACACCTGCTCAGCAGAGCAATGGATCTTAAGTGTTTGAAAAAGTCTAGGTTGCCAACTTCTGACTAAACATATGACCACAGACAAATCATCTGACTGTTCTGATCTTCACTGAACCCCACAGGACCTTGCTGAAAAGCCAGCTGTTGCAATCTAATCTGATTATCAAAACCATTTTTATAATGGACCACTTAGAAAGGGTAAACTGAATCCCTAGAAGTTTCTCATCTCACTGAGAATTTAAAAAGGACAACAATAAAAATGCATGATTGTAGAGATTTGCTTCTCTCCATATCACAATGGCTTATATACATATTAGATTTAAAACATCTAATATTGAGCTATTTTGATAACACAGCTACTAACTTGAAATAGTACTTTCTCCTCAGAAAACTTTTCCACATTCTGTTGAAAATATAACACAGAAATCTACTTCTCATTAATGGGTCACTTAGATAGCCTGCATCCCTGAAGGAAATCTCATATTTCTGTCCCTAAGGCTAGTAACTCTACCATGAATTAGACAATTTTCCATTGTTACCATTAATAGCCACCCACACATGCACATATTTGAAATTAAATTACAGCTCATGTACTGTAAAAATGTAATAAGTTGTGACCTACCTATGGTGGTAATAACAGTGCCAGCAAAGAAGAAAGAACTTCCCAAGTCCCAGTGACTGATTTGAGATGTGTTTCTTAAAGGTATGATTCCTGCATTTATTGCTGCCACTACTTGCTGCAAGTTTAAAAAAGATAGTTGTCATTATTCATGAAACAAATTATGTTAACATACATTATACAGTGGATTCACAAAGACAAATCCACTTATTAGATGTAAGCAATACAAAAAATACTCATGTCCGTTAGAGTTTTGCCATTGACTTTAATGAGGCCAGGATTTAATCCTTAGAGTAAATCTCAAACAAAGGACCAGTTTCTGCAGCCCTTGACTTCTACTAGAGTTTTATTATATCAGGACTCCATAGTTGGATCTCAGGGCATTAAGCGCTTGATCCAAAGTCCACTGAAGTCAATAACTTACTATTGACATCAGAGGATTTTGACATCAGAGGATTTTGGATCACCCTAGCTAGATAAAACAATTAGAGAGAAGAATTTTACCCTATTTTTGCATGAAGAAAAACATATATTACATTAAAACTTAGTTTCCCAACTACTGTTCACATTGACTCCATGGAACCATATGTAAGTAAGGCATGCAAGATGGAACTCTGTTTTTTTTTAAAAAACAGTGGACCAAATTGTCACATCAGTTGTTAAGGAGAAATTACCACTTATATCAATGGGGAAGTCTGTTTTAAAATCTGGCAAAAAATGTCCCAGATTAGTTTTATGTAAAAAATCCACTTATTAAGAACATTCATAGAGGATAGAAAGTGTAATAATTAAATATATTTAATTGCATTATAAGGTTATAAAATCTTTAATATGATAATCACAGATTCAGAATTAAATATTATACAATAATTATCAATAATTAGTTGTCCTCTAGCTGTATACAATTATATATGTAATACAAATAATTATTGAAAATATAGTTCTTGAGCACATCTCTAGCAGTTTACATACAAGTATTTGTTATTTTTTTAAATAAAAATAATTATATTTTAAAATTATAAAACTGCTTTATAAAATATAAATTAAAGTTGTTTTCTGTAACATTCCCTTTACGCAGAACAAGTGATCATTATAATAGTAATTGGTACAGTAATTACTTGTGTAACACATGCCCGCTTTACAAGTTTTTGCAATAGCATGATTTTTTTTTCGGGAACGTTTTTTGAATAACACAACTGTCCCCGAAATAACATGAAAAAAAATCAAGTGGCGGACTACTTTGTGCGGCAGTATAAATTATGAAAAGAGGAGTAATGCAGTAGACTTCTGATAATCCGGCGTACTGGAAGGTACTATAAGGCGGCTGTGATAGGTCTGCCAGGACCCGCACTGTGTCCAGCAAGGTGGATCGGCGGGGAATGGCGTGGCGAGTGGCAAACCCTCTGCTGCTTTGCAGGGAGGCGGGGGAAGCCCCGCACAGCTGCCGACTACAGGCCAGCGGAGGAAACCCAGCTGCCAGTTTGCAAGTGGGGGCAGAGGAGAGGGGGCAAGGCATCCAGGGACATGGGCTCCCTTCCCCCACCTCCCTGCAAAGCAGCGGAGGGTTTGCCGCTCGCCGCATCATTCTCTGCCGACCTCTCCTCGCTGGACGAAGTGCAGATCCTGGTAGACCCATCATAGGGGCATACTCCCAACCCGATCCCCCTCTCCTCTCTTCCCCTTCTCTTCTCCAGAGCCAAACACCTCCCCTCCCTGCTGTAACCCAGTTCCCTTTCTTCCCCAGCCTTATGTCCCGGTCCCAAGGCAGCTGCCTGTGCTCAGTGGCCAGCTGCTAGCGAGAGCAGGCTGGAGCCGCAAGCACACGTGCAGCTCACAGGAGCCCGGCCGAGAGAGCGGCTGACCGGAGCACTTCTGGGTTTCAGTTGATGCCGGACAACTGGATGCCAGACAGTCGGAGTTTTACTGTACAGAACATCATCTAATGTTGATGTTGATGACTCAGCACCAACAGAAAATTGACTTTGACACCACCACTTGAAATGCAACCCCCATCTTTTCCATTATTTTCATTGGGAAAATTGACCCCGCATAACACGTTTTCGCTTAGCACGATCATTTTCTGAAACGTATCTACCATGTTAAATGAGGAATTACTGTATTTCAAAAAACTTGCAAAGAGGAATCCCATATTGAAGTGAATGTTTTAAAGATGGAGCATACTATTATTAATAAAAAGTAACAAGTAGCTAGAGATTATGATTTCTCTTACAAAGTGCTTAATTATTGGCCACAATCATTGCATTTTTAAAATAAGAAATGTCCCTTAAGTGAAGATAAGAGGCAGAATTGTCTTCTTTCTTAATACTGGTGTAAGTCAGAGATACACAGTGCTCATAACACATGCAAACAACTGTGACTTACTCTTCTATTCATGGCACTAGGACATATATATAGAATCACAGAAATGTAGGGGTGAGAGCAATCTGAAGAGGTCATCTAACCCAGCCCCCTGTGCTAAGTACAATTGGACCATCCCTGATAGCCGTTTTATTGTGTTTCTTTTGTATTGCAGTAATAATATATGGAGAAATGCACATGTTTTTAAGCAGTCTCACCAAGACTGACCTTTTTAATGTGATAGATGCAAAATGTTTTCTGTATTTTATGTCACTGAAAACTTTTCGGGCAAAAGTACATTATTCCCTGTTAACCTGAGGATATATTAACGCTATCAATATCATAGGTATGGTACACTGCATGGTTCTCTTGGGTGAAAGTACAGTTTAAAGATTTTTTAGTTACAAAAGGATGAGAGATGCCTGTCACAGTCTCCATTATGCACGTTACATTTTAAAATTTGTGCATCTTTGTACTTTCCTCAATGCTGCCCTTCATGCTTGGAAGGATGTCCATGTAAGCATCCACAAAGCCCCATAATTATCTACCTTTAAATCCCTTCTCAAAACTCTCTTTTGCTGTGATGCCTACAAAAATCTGACAATAGTTAGGCTATCGGTGTGGAAAGACCACTGTCCAGGATGAAGACTAGTATTGTTTTACCATTTTCTTGTCCTTCTATATATGTCTATCTGCCTCCGTTTGTTGTCTCTTGTTTCATTTGGAAAGTAAACTGTTTGTAGCAGAGGCCATCATTTTGTGTTCAACGCTGAGCTAATGAGCTCCTGGTCCATGACTAAAGTTTCTTGGTGCTAAAACAGTACAATTAAATAAATAAATAAATAATATCTTCCACAGATATAAATCTACATAGTTCACTTAATTTCAGAAGTGGGGATATGATCCAAAGCATCCAATATAGTCTTCAACATCTCTCTTTTTAATGAATCTGCTCCACTAGCCCACTGTGTCCTTTACTGACACAGAACATGATATTCAAGAATTCAAGAAACTAGATTCAAGAAGCACACTAGATTTTAAACTGTTCTATGACTTTTTCGAACTACATGATGCAGGTTTAATTATAAAATCCAATCTAATCCAGGATTTTTCATACTATAATTAGATAATAGGTATTTGTGACATGTTTGGACACAGCCTAAGGTTTTACCAATAAGAATGGACCTAGTTTGAATGCCATAGTTGTACAAGGATTGGTTGAATCTCTAATACCACCAGACATAAGTCAGTTTCAAGTTTAGACTCTTTCTCTGTTTCATTTTTACAGAAATCATTGCTAAAATTCTGGACTCACAGAGTTAACTAGAAGCAGCATTTCATAACTTTATTGCTAAGTTCTTTATGCTCTCCTTTAACAGAAATCCAGAATTCACAGAATTTGCTAGATTTGAAAACTTGATCTTCAGTGTGTGATCAATTGATAATTCTAAGAGACTTTCTTGAACCAGGATACTTAATGTTGGAATGAAGTTGATTCTTAGCTAGAATGGGTTTAGAATCTAATTAATATCCACAGATTCATGTTCAGCATCAAGAAAATATCAGTCAAAATAGGAATACAAGCCAGACAAATCAGTTAATATTTGGCCTTTAATGGCATTTTGATTATTTACACTTTGTTCTTTTTAAAAGTCTGATAACACTGGAAACATCTCAATAACTTCCTTTTTCAATGTGACATCACCAAAGACAAAGTTTCTTCATGAATCCTTTGATCTTTTCTTTTCTATCTGTTACATCAATATTCCTACCTTCAAGCACTAGGTTCAGTGCATTCAATTTGCAAGATGTGTCCATTAGGTAAGGTAACATAGTCAAAAAGTCCACATTACATGCGGAGTCTGACAGGTGTGTTTTCTCAAGGCGAAAATTCTCATTTCACCGTGCCATTCAAAGAGGGTTGTAATGCTTCCCCACATGCCCCCCACCAGACCTCAGTGTGAAACAGAAGCTGTGTGCACTCAGAGGTCATCCATTTACACAGCACATTAAAACAATGTGTGTTCACTGTTCGGGATTTTACAAAATAAACAATTATAGTAACAATTCTAATGGCCTCATGTACTTCAGGTTGCAACTTTTCTGAAGCCAAAGCTTGGCATTAAATCATGCAGGATATCTAGACTGCTGCTGTTGCCACTTTATTTGTACTTCTCCTCCACTGTTATTTCAAGTCATAACTGCTGCCTCATTAGCACAAAATTCCCACATAACATAGCCCAGCTACGACTTTCCTCTGCTGTGAATTTATCAAGAATCTTGAATATTTTGCTCAGTGGCTGTTTGAGTTGGGATTTCTTGGCAAAATAAAAGTTCTTCAACTATTATACTAGTTTTGACAAATTTCTCATAACACAAAACCTGAATCAGGTTGGCTATATGTATAGCTTCATCAAGCTGCAGTGCAAAATATTGACTCCTCTGTTCTTGGTCTATCAATTTGATCTATCTTACACATTTTCTGCAAGGTCATCAGTGCATCAACAGATGGTATTCTTTGACATAGGAATCGTTTTCAGCATCCTGGCTTCTTGTTCACTAATCATAATTCTATATGTCTACTCTTTCTGGCAGTAGAAGTGTCTTGCCTATGGCATGTGCTTGTTTGTATTTTGCAATTTGCATGGCCACAGTGTAAGATTCCTCTATGGTTTTTGAGGAGCAATTGTTTATTTAGACTTGACCTTTTTTTATTCCCAAACACCAAGGGGTCCTGCATTAACTATTCCTGTCTCCCTAAGAGAACACTGGCTGACAGTATTGGACATACTGGCCTAAAATATTGGGATAAAACTCCCATTGATTTCACTGGGGCCAGGATTTCACCCTTAATGTACAAACAGCAAATGAATTATTGATGATGATGATACCTATTTATCTTCGAGTCTGTCTTTCCTTTTATTTGTCACTCTTCTGTCTTTCCTCTTGATTGCTGCCTTGTACAACAGTGAAAGCACAGTCATTTCATTCGTCGTGAGTTTGGCAAGACACTGCCATCTTTACTTACAATTTATTTACCTATCACCTTTGTCCTTCATTGGCATAGGCCTATTTATCCCATAGTGTAATTAAGTCTATGCATCTCTAGTGCTACCATATCATTTTCCTTTAGCCCGAAAAAGTTAGAATCATGGAAATTCTGTATAATCCATGCTTTTAACATCACTGATTCAAATTTATTCTATTCAGCCACTTGAGGTAGTTTACAAGATTTTAATAGGAAGGTTTATGTTACTACTATAAAATAAATTGTAAAATGTGAATAGCTTAGTAGACTAAGACCCGGACTCCATGTGGCACCGCCACTTTGAAACACCACAGGGAACACGGGGCCAGTGGGGGACAGCCAAATCGCCTCAGCGCTTTTGCCTTTGAAGTGTAGTACCCTGGGATTGTTGCTGCACTTCAAAGGCGGAAGAGCCCTTATCGACTAATCGAATAGTGCAAATTGCATCTACTATTAAATTACTTAAATAATTTTACATCCCTAAAATTAATAATAATAGATAATGGTAAATTAATAATATTCAGAAGAATAGTAGGTCCATGATAGAATGCTCTTTTATTCTTTCTTTCTTTTTCATGGTTACATTGTGTTCAATGTCTTGTTCAAAGAGAATTGAGGTAAAATTTTACAAAGTGTCTAAGGGTCTTAGAACTCTAATACCAATTTCCAAAAGCAATGTAACAACCTTAGCAGCCTTCATGAGTTGCTTAGCTCCTAAGTGCCTCTGTAACTTTTGAAGATGAGACTTAGGCTCCTAAGTCACTCAGTAACTTTTTGAATTTGTACCTGAGAACTCAGCTTTTCTGTTTGAAGTCAGATCATTGCCAAAAACAAAGAAGCATCAATTTTGGATACCCTTTTAAATTCAATGTCAACTTTGAATTCCCTTTATAATTTTAGAAACATTGCATAATTATTAATGGGTCATTTTTATACTGCAGCACATTGGGATCATATAGGAATCTGTATCTAGAGGTTGTCTTGATTTCATCTGATAGGCTACCATACCCAGCTGTTTAAATTTACTGCTAAAGCTAGAGGCAAGGTCTCAGCCTTCCAAAGCAGGAACTTCCTCCTCTACAAATACAACTTTCCTAGTTCCAAAGTATCAACTAAGTAGTGTCTTTAGTAAGGTAAAAATGGAGTAAGTAGCATTGAGTTCAAGCAGTAAATATTTGCATTTGTCTGCTCTTGCTGATACACTTTTATGAAATGATGTAGTATATAATCATGGGTACTCATCACAAACACACTGCGATTGTTTTAACTGTAAACAATACAGCTCTATTCTAGCACCTAGTCCAGTTGAGTAGTTAACTCCTTGACTATGTATCCAGAAATAAAAGTGAAACCATCTTGAAATATCATCTTTATGAACCAGAGAAAACACAGTTTTTTCCCCACTGATTTGCCAGCACTCAAAAGTCACCTATGTTTCCTGACACTACATAAACAAGGGACCCAAAGCTAGGAATAGTCACAAGCCACTACCCAGACCCAGGGAATTTAGCAATAATTTGGATTCAGCAGGAGAATCCCTTCAGAATAGACTGGCGTCTATTCAGAAATAGGGACTGGACAAGACTGTTGGTGGATGTTACAGAAGATTAAGTCTAAAACCTGGGTATAAGGCAGATTCCTTTACATGATAGTGCTATGCATCAGGGATACAGAGATGGCATGCTTAACTGTGGAATGAAGCATCTGGACATTTATTTTTAGCAAGAAGGGAGAAGACAGGATCTAGGAAAGAGAAAGACACGTGGATGGAAACTAGGAAATAGGCCACAATTCAACACGGTGAGACAACTCACATGGTTACAGTTAAGAATGAGCAGAAGTGCTGTGATTGTCAGGGGTATGCAGGGGAAACAACAGCCTCCCCAGGTCCCTGGGCAAGGTGGAGAGGGCTGGCTCCAAGCTCCCAGAAGGGATGGGATGGCAGCAGTCATCCCCCAGCACTGCCAGGACCATGACATGCCATCCCTCTGCACTTCCTGGAGAGCACTGTGCGGTGCCCCCACTTCTCCAAGCAGCCCTAAGAGCTGCCTGGAGTGTGGCACACTGTGCTCTGGCAGTGATTTAAAGGGCCAGGAGCTCTAAGTGATGGCTTGAGCTCCAGGCCTGGTGGCAGTTGTTCCATTTGCCCTCCCCCATTGGTGGGCCAGGGGCTGCTGACTTCTCTTTATCAGATTCTCCAATTCTCTCCTTATCTGCTATAGTTTCTCTCCACCTCACTCCAACCGCTCTTCCATCCTCTCTCTTTTGCCCAGCAGGGAAAGCTTTTTTAAAAGGCCCTCTGGCAGCCTCAAGTGAGATCAGCCGGCCCTAACTGATTGATAGCAGCCCCATCTGAGCTGCTTCCACTCTGCCCATGATAACTCTGTGTCAACTGTTCCTGGTTACCCTGAAGTATCCCTCTCTTAATTAACCAGGGCTGTTTCTGCTTTTTAGAGCTACCCCTCTCTCTCTCTGAGCTAGCCCTCTAACCTGCCCTGTCACACTGTTTCTCAAAGTGGTCCATGGATCCACTCTCAGAAAGCTGCTTATTGGCCACTCCATTTGTTTATTTACTGGCTCCACAGCCATGAAGCCTTGCGGTTTCCATTGGCTCCAGTTCACTGTTTGTAGCCAAGGGGAGCCACAGGAAGCAGCAGCCCAGCCCATGCTGCTTCTCACAGCTCCTCTTGGCTGCAAACAGCGAACTGGAGCCAATGGGAGCCGCGCCTTGGCTGTGGAGCTGATAAATAAATAAACGGGAATAGCCAGTTATCAGGTTTTTCAGAGTGGATCCCTGGACCACTTTCAGAAATGCTGCACTATAAAGAGGTATATGTGTGCTTGATATTTGCACTTCCTCGTGGTCTTCCAATCTCAAGTACCCCAGAATAGCCTTGGATAAAAAAACAAAAAAACAATGCAGTTGCAGTTTGAATCGCCAAAAGAATATCAGGGGTTTTTTATAGGCAATGTCCTTCAAGGTTTTCAAGCCTAGAAGGATTGTGAAGCATATACACCTGCTCCTTGCAAGCTGGGAACCAGCCAGAGCACAGTGTGTTGTTTTGTGTGGCGTGGGGTTGTAAATATTAACAACTACCCACTTTAAATGACCTGGGAAAAGAACATTACCTACATGATAGCTGTGCAAAATAGAATATCCCACAGAAATTGTGCCCTTAATTTTGTGGGTAAAAGACAGTCATAAAACCTGATCTAATTTTAATAAATCAAACTTATAAATCTCAGATTTACAAAGTATCTTTCAGGACCAAGACAAACCCTGTGTCCCAGTCAGTGATATATTTTATCACCAGAAATGACACAGCAAGAAGCTTTTTAAGTTTTGTAATACCTGGAGGGGAAACAAGAAATACTACTTAATCATTTTAACTGCATAATAGTTTTCTACTGAATCTGAAAGGTCGCAATGGAAGGAGCCTATTTAAAGGGGCTTCTAAAATTAAAGAACACCCTTCAGAAAATGCAATAGCATTGGTTTCTCAGGACTGAGATACAAGATGTGAAACGCTTCATATATGGGACAGAAAGTAAATTAAAGGAGAGGTGTGGTATAACATAAAGTATATATTTTACAGGCAGTCCCTGGGTTACGTACAAGCGAGGGACTGTAGGTTTGTTCTTAAGTTGAAATTGTATGTAAGTTGGAACTGGTACATATTGTACCCCAGGTGTCCCCGATTCAGCCGCTGCTGAAACTGACCAGCGGCTGACTACAGGAAGCCCGAGGCAGAGCTGCTTTGCCCCAGGCTTCCTGGAATCAGCCGCTGATCAGTTTCAGCAGCAGCTGACTTGGGGACACCTGGGGTAGAGCAGCTGGGATGCTGCCAGATTGGTCTGGTAGCGCCAACCCTTGGCGCGGCGGGACCAACCCGGCAGTGCCCCAGCTGCTCTGTCCCAGGCGTCCAGATTCAGCCGCTGTTGAAACTGACCAGCAGCGGCTGAATCGGACACACCTGGGGCAGAGCAGCTGGAGTGCTGCTGGGTTGGTCTGGTAGCGCAGACCCTTGGCGCGGCGGGACCAACCCAGCAGCACCCCAGCTGCTTTTGGGGATGCCTGGGGCAGAGCAGCTGGGGTGCTGCTGGGTTGGTCCAGTAGCACCACACCTCAGCGCTGTGGGACCAACCCGGCAGCCCCCCAGCTGCTCTACCCCAGGCGTCCTGATTCAGCTGCTGCTGAAACTGACCAGCGGTGAGAAAAGCCTGGTCTGCTGGGGGGGAGTGGCACTAGCTGCGCCCCCCCCAGCAGCCCAGGCTTTTCTCGCCACGGAGGACGGGGGCGGCGGGACCGCTGAGACGCGTCTCGGCGGTCTGCTGGGGGCGGCGCAGCTAGTGCTGGGTGAGTTACCCCGTTCATAAGTAGGGATCCGACATAAGTCGGATCCACGTAACCCTGGGACTGCCTGTAGTTACATCTAATTAGAAGCATAAAATCAGCTAAAATAAGTTTTTAAAGTGTCAAATATTTTATAGAGGAAATTAATCACATTGGAAACAGTTATCCTGATATTCTGGGAACAAAAGTTAAGGAACAAAGAATGCAGGCATAAACATTCTAGGTCTTCCTCAGAAGACAAAGAGAAGACAGATTCCTACCCCGAACAGTTCACTGTCTGAATGGTGAATGCATAGACAAGGAAGATTTTAACCAACATTAGGTATGGGTAAAAACAGACACAGGTTATGGAAATAGGATCATAGGTAACCTAGTCTCACAAGCTACTCTGTGAAGGTGGAACTCTGAGCCCATGAAGAACGTCATGCAGATCACTTTATGGGAATGTGGTTTTAGTCCCTTAGGTCAGATACATCCAGATGGTACACAAAATACTTTTTTAAAACATGATCATATTTTTGCAGAAAATCAGTTTTCAGTAAGAACGTGAAAAATATGAAAGAAGTTGGACTTAAAATTCTGTGGTAGAATCCTTCATTGCAGGACACTTAAAAAGTTCTTCTAATTTCTCTAATAAATGTTTTGTTTGGCAGCAGATGACAAAGTAGGGCTCTTGTTGCCAGTTCTCACTCCTGCGACCTCCCCCCTCCCCGCCTTCCCCGGAAGGCAGCCGTGACCTCCAAGGGGGTCACGACCCACGGGTTGCACACCACTGCTCCAGAGCAAAGAAACAATCTACTCGGGCATCCCAGAATACACTGTAGTGCCAACTTCATTCTTTCTGAGCAATAACTCTAGAACAGCTGTTCTTAAACTGTGAAACAGGACCCCACAGTGGGTCATGACTCCATTTGAATGGGGTCGCCAGGGCTGGCTTAGACTTACTGCGGCCCAAGGCCGAGGCTGATGCCTGAATCTGTCACTGCCCAGAGCCAAAGCGGAAGCCCAAGCCCTACAGCGCCAGAGCTCAGGCATCAGGCCAGGGTGGTGGGGCTCAGATTACGGGCTCCCTCCTGGGGCTGAAGCCCTTGGGCTTTAGCTTTGACCTCCCCTCCCAGCGGGTGGTCCTTAGGCTTTGACCCCTACACCCAGGGCAGCAGGATCAGGTGTTGGCTCAGGGTTCGGTCCCCTCCCCCACTTCCTGGAGTCATATAGTAATTTTTATTGTCAAAAAGTGGTCATGGTACAATGAAATGTGAGAACTGCAGCTCTAGAGCAATGGTGTGCAACCTTTTTCATTTGCGACCCCCACAGGGGCCACCGAATTTGGTGGAGCAAAAAAAGGAAGCGGCCCCTTTAATTGTTGGGCCACTGCCGCTCTCCTGCCACTCTCCCCACCCCAGCCGCGTATACGCCGGAAGCCGAGCCGGGAAGCCAGGAAAAGCGGCCGGCTGGATCCAAGCGCTGCAATCCCCCCAGGAAGGCAACCACGACCTCCAAGGGGGTCACAACCCATGGGTTGTGCATCACTGCTCTAGAGCAAAGAAACAACCTATGGGCTAGGAAGCCAGTCCATTTTTCCTCATAGAAAACTATGTGTCGAGCTATCTCATTTTTAAGTTTGGTTATAGAATATCAGATATAAAATAAAAATATTGACAGTGTTAAAAAATTGCAGATTATGCAATTCATTCAGACTCACCTTTCCCAATGACTGACTTTCTGCTCTTGCACTTATTGCAGGGGTACTGTCACCAAACCAACATAAACTGAAACATCTGTGTAGAGCAAGAACTCAAGATATTTGCGTGTGTGTGTATGTATGTGTGTATTGGCCCCAAAACGGGTTAGGCATGAAATATACTGTGTGCATCTGAGATTGGAAACTGCCTCAAACATTTTCCGGTTGTCAGCAGCAGATATGCTATAGGGAACAATCCTACACTACAGCTAAATAGTTTTGTTCTGTCTCTGATTCCTGTCATTCTTTGCATACCAGCTGCTAAATCATTCCCAGGTTTACAACAACTTGCCAGTGTAGAGCTGAGTGGCAAAAGACTGTGGGTTCTTAGTGTAAATGAGAATTAGGCCTACATAAATATTCACAGAGGCAGGTTTAAGCAACACCCACCACATTTAAAGATCATCTACAGTTTTATTCTGTTGTATGGCAATTTTTTAAAATTTGGCCCAACCATACAACACAAGATGCTCAAACTCAGCAACAACAATAAAAAAAGACACTTCTCAGTTTATTAATACAGCTTTTGTTGACAAAATGGCACAGCAGCAAAGTCTTTGGCGGCATTCTCTATATGCAGTTTAGTAGTCAGCAACTCTAAATATTTTTTAAAAGGGAACAAACAATAAGCCAAGTGGGTCTTGCATCCCTAGAGCTCTCCATCCTGACTGCAGCAAACCCGTTTTTTTCACTCCTGATAATAGCTGTGTCCCTTTCACCTGAAACTTTGAAGCCCTAAGTTTTAATCTAAAAAAAACATTGTAGTCTGGTTCTTTCTGTCCTATAGGGACCACTAAAAGGTAGTAACATGTATTATAGCTAGCTCCCCTCTAAAAGGCACATACTGCCAAGTTGATTGTTACCATGCACAATGTATGGCAAAGCAGATGGTATTGCCTGTAATGTTGACTTACTTTAGACTGGCCTAAAATTACACTGAAAGTTGGCATCCAGTGTTTGAACCTTGACACCACAGAATGCCGAGCCATTATGCCTATAGTTATGCATGTTTAAATGCCCTCAGTACTTAGGGAATTTCTCAAAAATTAGTATGCATCTGGATTCAGCACTCAGGGTCCCACATTGCTGTAATTCATCTCAAGGAGTTTTTATTACAGTATACAGAGGAGACAACTGGAAGGGTTTCTACTGATGATGGTTTGCAGCATTGATTCATGGAAATTAGAGATGCAAAAGATCATGAATTCCAAAGCGGGAGTAATACTGGGTTGACCATCCCAAACCCCCAGAGCCAGTTCATAGGTTTGAGGTAGCTGTTCATCAAAAAGGAGAGAATATTCCATTTCATTAACTTGGTATATATTCTAAACTGCATGACATATGTCCATATTCTCGTGCTTCATGCCAAAGCATATAGAAAAGTGGAATACATTTCATATTCACTGAAAAAACAACAAATAGCATTTTATAGACTAACAAAACATGTAGATGGTATCATGAGCTTTCGTGTGCACAGCCCACTTCTTCAGATGACTGGATCATGATACCATCTACATGTTTTGTTACTCTACAAAGTGCTACCAGACTATTTGTTGTTTTTTCAGTTTACCTGTACAGACTAACTCAGCTACCCCCTAAAGTTTCATTTCCTGTTCAGTATGCTGGTGTGATCCACATTCTCCCATGGAACTGTAAAAAGACATTTGTGATGGATAGCAGAAGAGCTGGGTGACTAAACGGTTAAACTCAGGTAGTTAGAGTGCTGGCATAAAGCCAGGAAAGCCAGTGGGAAAGACTGTTGAAATGTAAATTGAATGTAGATACCTAACTTCTGTTCCTTTGTGTGAGTTCTAAGTTAGTAGCTGGAGGAAGGAAGATGAAGTAATCAAACAGAATTACCATGCCTACAAGAAATATTGGGTATGGGAATGGAATGGGCCTTGAGGTATGGATCAGTAGAGATTGTGAGTAGCTAGAGAAATATATGTTTAGTCACATTCAGGGTATTTTTCTTCATTTTGCTGTTTTGTTAAACTTCTCTGTGTGAATTCCATGTGCCTTCCCTCCCCCATTCGCCATATTTAAGCTGCAACCCAAAGAGACTGCTTCTTTGTGTTTTGATCTGTTCTTTTTTTAGTTGCTCTGTACACCTAGTAGCCAAATATGCTTTATCAAGTATACCTTTTTTGTTCTGTTAATAGAATCCCTTTTTTAAGGCAATGGTTTGTTGCTTGTGTCCTGGAAGGTAACAGGAGGTCTGTGTGTACATTCCTAGCCTGAAAGGTCAGCTATCAGAGACAGTTTGTTTTCTGTGTGTTTTTGTTTCTTTCTTCAAGCTCTCTTGTGGAAAAAGAGTATCGGGTACTCCTTGAGAAGTTTAAGTGTTTCTTCCTACTTTTCAGGTTTTTATCAATTCACTTGATGGTGGCAGCCTATCTCCCAAGGCCAGGAAATCTGTAACCTTGGGAAATTTTTTTTTTAAGTTAGAAGCTTAAAAAGGCAAAGTATTTAAGTCTCTTGCAGGCCCCCACCTTCTGCACTCAGAGTGCCAAAGTGGGGAACAATCTTGACAACAGTCTTCCAGGAATTCAAAAACCAGCCAAGATAATTGAGGGTGCTATAGTTGGTATCCATACACAGTCTTGTTACCACAAAGGAACTGCTAGCAGGTGTGTGTTGGATATTTTCTAATACCCTGGCCTGATTGCATGGAGGCAAAAAGACTTGTGTATTATAACAAGTCAAGTGACAAAAAGAAATTTGTATTAAGGAAAAGGGAAACGAGATGGACACTAATAGGTCAGCGATTTGTGTTTGGAGATAAGTTCACGTCCTTTCTAGGCTGAATTTGTGCTCTCAGTCTAGTCATCCTGATATGTTCATGTCACTAAATCACTTCACTATGTAGTAGTATTGAGCCCAGTTAGAAGTTTCTGAAGTACAAGACTTTCCCAGAACTAGAATAACCCTATTATGCAGGGCAGAAATTATCTGGATTGGAAGACTCTTGCATTATAAACTGTCTGAGATTTGGCTAGCTAGCTAGCTACTTCACTATAGTTTGAAGTAAAGATAAAGACTAAAGGTGATACACATGCTACAGGTGCTACAGGACTACAGAACAATCTGCTGGTTCAAAAGCTGCTTTTTAGAAGGTGCTACAACACTACTCATTGTTTTTAAAGGTATTACCCTAACAGTATTATCTTCCCACAACTGTTAGCCAAACATACCTCAACTGTTTTCTGGAAGGACTTTCTGTAACTACGAGTGATTATTCAGCACCAAGATACTTTACAGCAAGAGGAAAAAAAGCATTGTAGGGCACAGGGAGAAAGTAAAAGCTTCAGTAACTTTAAAGGGTTACCCTTTTTGCAATTCAACTTGACTATAAAATACAATTCCCAAACTATACACATTTTCCATGTTTAACCAATTTAACTTAAAAACAGCATACTTTAAAAATAACCTTTGTAAATCAGACCTCCACCTTAATAATTTTCAGTAAAATAATTTTCAGGGACCATCATGATGATCTAGTCCGACCTCCAGTACATAATAGGCAACAAAATCCCACCCACTCCTGAAATAAAACCATAATCTTTGGCTGAGTTACTAAAATCCTCAAATCTTGATTTAAAGACTTCACTTTACAGAGAATCCACTATTTATTTTAGTTTGAACCAGCAGATGAACCAGGCCTCATGCTGCAGAGGAAGGCAAAAACAAACAAATAAACAGGGTCTTCCAATCTGCTTCAGGGGGAAAATCCTTTTTAAGCCCAAATATGGGGATCAGAGTTAGCCCCTGAACATGTAGGCAAGACCTACCAGCTAGACATCTGGGAAAGAATGTTTTCTTGTAACTCATAACCCTCCCTATCTATTATTGGAGGAGATGTGGTGCTAATAGCAGTTGTGGATGGGCCATATGCCACTGTAGGCAATCTCATCATATCATCCCTTCCATGAATTTATTAAGATCAAGTCTTGAAACAAGTTAGTATTTTTGCCCCCACTACTCCCCTTGGAAAGCTGATCTAAAACTTCACTCATCTGATGAAGAGCCCTGCATCTTCATCCCATATTTTTTAATCCCATTCCCATCCTGCCCCACAGTACCCAATCCTGAAATTTCTTTTATATTTATCCCACTCCCATACACAAAAACATCAGTTCCTGCAAATCCCACAAGACAGACAGATTTCCCCTTACTACCAAAAAGAAAAAACAAACCACAGTCGGTTAATACATATAAATGGAATTCAGGCATAATTTGTATCACTAAAAGAATAAGACAAATATTGCTTTAACCATGTAAGAAAAACACTTTAAGTCCTATTATAATGGAAATCCATCAATCTATTTTGATCTCTTGCTTAAATTTAAGTATTAAAACCTTCAGTTAAAAAGAAAAGGAAAACGTGCTTTGCATTGCTGAAATTCTATTTATAACACACTGATGAGAAATGTAATGTTTTCCTGCAAATCACCAAAATCAGGAGAGGGGAATTATGCCCGCCCAATCATTCCTACAACAAAGTATATTGTATGCACTCATGCCATTATGGCAGCAGGACCAATGGGATAACAGTCCTGCTACAGAGCTCTACTCTGATGGCTAGACTCTTTCATCTAATTTCAAGCCTAAACTTATTGATGACCCATTTATTTGCCCTTTGTTCTTGTGCCAACAGATGGGCACAAGATATCTTCCCTCCCTGGTGTGTATCTTTCTGATGTGTTTATAGGGAGTATCATCTCTCTCCCCATCCTTCATTTGGTTAGGCTACACAAACCAACCTTCTTATGTCTCTTCTTGTAACGCATATTTTCCACGCGTCTGATCATCCCAGTAACTCTTCTCTGCATCTGTTGAATTCATCTTTCTTAAACATGGGGGACCAGAATTGCACATAGTATGCCAGATGAGGTGTCACCAGTGCCTTGTACAGTGATAATAACTTTTCCCTGTCTCTGCTGAAAATATCTCACTTGATGCATCCTAGGATTGCACTAGCATTTTTCTCCAGCCGTCTCACTCTGACATCATAGTCACCCCAATCCTCTGTTGCTTCCAGCTGATACATCCCCAGCTTATGGCAAAACTGTTTTTAGTCCTTGTACTTTTTACTATTATATTTCATCCCATTTCTATTACTCCAATGTTCAAAGTCATCCAAATGTTCTTGTACGACATTCCAACCCTCTCTGTATTGGCAATACATCCCAATTTTTTGTCACTCACAAATTTTATTAGCTCATTCCCACTTTTTGTGCCAAGGTCATTAATAAAAATGTTAAACAAGATTGCTCCCAAGAAAGATCCCTGGGGAACTTCACTAGTCACCTCCTTCCAGCCAAATAGTTCACCTTCAGTAATATAAGTTATAGACTTTCATCCAGTTCCTTGCTAATCTTCTAACTCTTGTATTAATTCACATCTTCTCTAATGTAACTAATTTCTCCTGTGGCACTCTATATCAAATGCATGGTGTATCTTATCCTCATCACCTTTTTTACCTCTCTATCTTTAACTACTTGCAAAATGTATCCTAAGAACTTGCTTACAACTGAGGTCAAACTAATAGGCCTGTTCTTTTCCAGATCACCAGGAGTTCATGGTGCTATTTGAGACACATGCAAATATGGTAAGCCAGATCATCAGCTGATATAAACTGACTTCAACCTTTAGAAGTACATAATAATAAATAATAATAATAATAATAATAAAATAATAATAATAATAATCAAGATTTGTAATGAAAATATCTAGTTAATATTTTTCTGTATTTAAAACAAAAGATTGTGGAAAGAAATACATAGCTAAAAGAGGGAATTGTTTGCTAAAGTAATGATCAGTTTAGTAATGATCCATCTGAACTTTCTTAAAGTAACAGTTGGCCAGATACTGTCCCAACATTGATAAATCAAGTACGGCTCAATCAATATACCCGTTCCTTTATGAACTATTAAATCATATGTCTTGCTAATGCATAAACTTTTAATTATCACAGGAACATTTAGCAATGACTTTTCAGCTGAGGCCTTATGTGAATATACAGTTGCCAAACTTTTTGTTTTAGGCTAGCCTTCTTGCTGCAGTTGAAATGCTGATACATCAGCGTCCCATTTAGTACAGAGCCATTACCCCATAAGAACACGTTTTTCTAAAACACAGGAACAAGGTACCTTTTTGCATGAATTACCTGAATTAGTTCATCCAGCTCTGATGTATTCACACAGGAATGCTGAGACACAAATGTCTGCTTCTGAATCACAATGGTGGTTCTTTGGGAAGTTTCATGTGGCTGTTCCAGGGCTTTGAAAACAGTAGCTCCAATTATTAAATATACAACAACCACGAGAAAAATCGTTGAAACGGTCTTCCATTTCATAACATTAATAGCTGAATCACATTCCTCTCGCGATGAGAGCACTGTGGGTTTTGTAGAAAATGATAGCCTTGGTTTGGAGTTTTGAGTGGCAGATTTGGGATCCAGCAAGTCAGGTGCCGCCACTAATAAAGCAGAAAAAGAATATTAACATTGACAGCATTAGATGGAAGGATATTTAGCTGTATGCCCTTCTTGCCAGATGGCTGCAGAGACCCGATTAATTCAAAATAGAGCTCATAGATAGTTGTGTTATAAATGCATTTCACTTGGACACCATGATTCCTCACTGCAGAATGGTTGGTTTCAGCAACTGGTAAAACTAACAGCATGCTAAACATATGTACACACATGGATACACACATGGCATTGTTTAATTTATACATGTGTGAGTAGGTGTGTCCGCTATGCATACTCTGCAAGTATAGCCCAACATGCCATATTTTCTTGTATTCCTTTGGTATTTTCCAATAGTGTCCTCATATCTTGAACAATCTTAGGCATTGCTAATATGGTTCTCAAACTACATTTTAGTCCATCATTATCAGGAAATAGGATTTCTTTTCTTAGTCCCTCAGCTCTGCACACAGATAGTCATTATAATAATTTCAAATCCCTCCCACATGTAACTATAAAAATAATGTAGTATTAATCCTAACAATGTGAAAGTGTTCAGTAAACTCTTTTAGAAAATATCAGGAACACATGTGCATGCCTACTAGAAAAGTCAGTCATCTTATTATAGGATATTTGATTGTTTACTGGTAAAAGAAACCTACTGGGACAATAATGGTCACCTAAGTGTATTATAGAGTAGTCCCCTAAATCATGAGATTACAAGTAACTACACTAGTAATTAGATACAAATAATTCACATCAAATACACTTAAAGGTCTCCTGGGGAAAGATTGCAACAATGCTATATTTAAAATTATTAATATATTTTGAAGGGCTGCAACACCGCTTTCAGCTGTTGTGGGGAAAGCCTGCATCTAAATGTAGATTAAAAAATCTCTCCCAGATCTCATGTCTCCAGAGGAGGGAGGGAGTGTCATTTGCTACAGACACGATTTTCTCTTGAGCACCCGCTGGGGGTTAACCTATAGAGTTACAGGAGCTCACATCCAAAAAGAATCGTGCAATACAGGTCCAAAGAAAGACAGACCTAGGAAATGAATACAGCGGGCCTGGGCATCTGGTTTGGGGAGGTGGGTTCCAGGCAGCCCCAAGTGGAAAAGCCCCGTGCATGACTCGGTGCACAGGCTGTGCTGTAGTTACTGTTCAGCTACTAGAAAACTAGAATCTGGCTCTAGCTAGCCGGGAGCACCAGGCAGGCAGGCGAATACCGTGTCCAAGTGTAATGGACATGGAACACTGCATGGGGCTGCTGAGACGCCCCTGCCCGAAAATCGATGCGCGCGGCTAAGTTTGGAACGGACACCTGATTTCACCACTGTCCTTCTAGCTGAGCTCTCCTCGGCTGAGCACGAATTGTGATGGGCGGGGAAGAGGGGTTGGATCGCCATCACATTTTCCTTTCGTCCAGCGCTCCCCTTGCCCGTCTGAATTTTTTCCTATTTTCACCGCCCTCCAAACCCCAGCCTACCCCACGCTTCGTCCCATCGCCTAGGAAACTGCTCCTTGTTCTGCCTGGCCTCAGCAGTTCCAGAGGGACACACAGGATCCCTGGTACCACGAACGAGAGTAGCGCTTCCCCCCAGTTCTCCTGCTACACTCTCCTTCAGCCCGCTGCATGCAGCTAACAAAGGATGGCTGCGAGGCGCCCTAGTCTGATCCACCCAGTGATGCTCTGCATCCCCTTTCTCGCAACTTCCCCAGGCCCCTGACCCCCATCCACCCTGCCAGGAGACGGGATAATACAGTCGGCGAGGACATTTTCACCCCCCTCCTCCGCGAGAGGGGACAATCCGTTCCCTCTGCAGCCAGAACGGGCCATGGCTCCTTTCCCCTTCTGCAGCCGCCAACTCGCCAGGATGCGCTGGGCTTGAGGCGCTCGCAGAGGGCATCCTTCCTGTGCCGTACAGACAAGAGCGGCTCCAGCAGGAGAAGCGCTCCGGGGGCCTGAGCTCCCTGGCAAGGGCGCTGCACACACCTGAGACAAAGGAGAGGTGGTAGGAGCAGGGGGTGTTTAGCCGAGCCTGCGAAACCGGGGGGGGGGGGGGCAGAGAGAGGAAAGGAGCGAAGAAAGGTACAGAGGGAGCCGGTGCCTCCTCCCCCGGGGCACGGAGCAGCTCCGGGTCCCTCCTGCGAGGAGGCGGCGGGGAAGCGAGGGACCATGCAGCGTGCAGACAGACTTCGCTCGCGCAACACGCGCCATTGTGCCAGTACTCACTTCTTATGTACAGACCCGGCGCCCTCTCCTCGCGTCACGGGCAGGCATTTTTCAGGGCTCGGGTGGGACCCGTTTGACCGAATGGGGAGGGAGAGACAGAGACAGAGAGGGAGCGGAACAGAGCCGGGCGGGCTCGCTGCTGCTGCTGAACCCCGATTCCGCGCGGAGCGGAGCCTCGGGCGCTCCCAGCCACTGAAGGGGTGTGTGCGCTCACTGAAGGGGGGGATCGCCCTGTGCGAGGGACTCGTGTGTGCGTGTGTATGTGTGTGAGAGAGAGATCTCTGGGTATGTGTGATTGCCGTGTGTGTATGTGTGTGTGTGTGATTGCCGTGTATCTGTGTGTGTGCGAGAGAGAGAGAGAGATCTCTGGGTATGTGTGATTGCCGTGTGTGTATGTGTGTGTGTGTGATTGCCGTGTATCTGTGTGTGTGCGAGAGAGAGAGAGAGATCTCTGGGTATGTGTGATTGCCGTGTGTGTATGTGTGTGTGTGTGATTGCCGTGTATCTGTGTGTGTGCGAGAGAGAGAGAGAGATCTCTGGGTATGTGTGATTGCCGTGTGTGTATGTGTGTGTGTGTGATTGCCGTGTATCTGTGTGTGTGCGAGAGAGAGAGAGAGATCTCTGGGTATGTGTGATTGCCGTGTGTGTATGTGTGTGTGTGTGATTGCCGTGTATCTGTGTGTGTGCGAGAGAGAGAGAGAGATCTCTGGGTATGTGTGATTGCCGTGTGTGTATGTGTGTGTGTGTGATTGCCGTGTATCTGTGTGTGTGCGAGAGAGAGAGAGAGATCTCTGGGTATGTGTGATTGCCGTGTGTGTATGTGTGTGTGTGTGATTGCCGTGTATCTGTGTGTGTGCGAGAGAGAGAGAGAGATCTCTGGGTATGTGTGATTGCCGTGTGTGTATGTGTGTGTGTGCGAGAGAGAGAGAGAGATCTCTGGGTATGTGTGATTGCCGTGTGTGTATGTGTGTGTGTGCGAGAGAGAGAGAGAGATCTCTGGGTATGTGTGATTGCCGTGTGTGTATGTGTGTGTGTGTGTGATTGCCGTGTATCTGTGTGTGTGCGAGAGAGAGAGAGAGATCTCTGGGTATGTGTGATTGCCGTGTGTGTATGTGTGTGTGTGTGTGATTGCCGTGTATTTGTGTGTGTGAGAAAGAGAGATCTCTGGGTATGTGTGATTGCCGTGTGTATGTGTGTGATCACCCCGTGTGCGATGGCCTTGGGTGCAAGTGTGATGCCCCTCGAAGTGTGATGGCCGCGTGCGTGTGCGATCCCTTGCGTGTATAACTCGCTCAGGCCCCAGGTGTGTACCAGCCTCTTTCCGCGTGTGGCGGCCAATCCCTGAGGTGTGTCTGTCACAATCGGTGTGTGTCTGTCGGTCAGTGTGTGTGGACCGCGTCCCCCCTCAGTCAGCGTGGGTTTCCTCTCGGCCCCGATGCCGCTGCGCGGCTCCCGCTGTCAGTGCGGCTGCTGCGCTGGCACTGCGCGCTGGGTGCCTGGCTCTGTGCGTAGCTGCGCGCCTCACACAAAGTGTGTGGGTGTCTCCCCTCAGCCCATGCGCGCCTCTCCTCAGTCTGGCTTCCCCCTAGGTCTCCCTCCCCGCCTCTACCTCTCCCCGCGCCAGCAGCTGGGACTGGGCAGCGGCAGCCTCCTCTCGGGGAGCTGCTCGGCATTTCTGCTCGGCAGCATCATGGCCAGCCTGGGCAGGGCGCGAGGCAGGTGTTGCAGGGAATGTGGGAGGAGTGAAGAGGGCCGCACAGGAAGATAAATCCCCGACTGGAAGGGTAGGGTCAGGGCACGCACAGGCTTCGGGGGCCCCCGGGGTGCGCCATGGGATGGAAGAAAAGCCAGCAAGCCCCGCACCCACCAACACGCCAAGCCTGCTCCTGGTCTCCCTCACCTCCCCTAGGGATCCCCTCTCCCCCAACTTCCCGAGGGAAACTTATGGCAGGCTGAAGTGTCACTTGAAGCCCTCAGGCCAGGCTGAGTGGAGCGAGGGCTCCCAGCCCTGTACCCCTATTTCTTCCTCCTCAGCAGAACTGACTCGGCTTCGGTACTTTGCGGTGAGGAGTGTATGACCCGGGAGGGCAGAGCAAGTCCTGTGCCTATCTCCGACCATGGGCAAGACTAGGCTTGCTGCTCGGCACTACCCAGGAGAAACTCCGCTTCCACGGACATTTTAGCCCTTGAGCCTCTTGAGATTATTGGTATTTGTGTCACGGACGGATCGCAGCTCTCCTGGTTAACAAGCAGCTGTGCCATTGCCCTAGGGAGGGTTTCACAAGTGGTTAATAGCCTGGACAGGGTAACATGTATGGCCAATATATCTCTGCAACGCGCCTGCCACCCTTCCTTCCTCCAACCCCACCAAAAGAAATGTCAGAGCAAATATGAATATTCAAGAAGCAATAATAATAAAAAATTGTTCTGGGTCAGCACATTTGAATCTAAAGGCTGTCTCTTTAAAACTGCTGAAGTGTGGTATTCCTCCCATATTTTATAGGCTATAATCCTCCTTAAATCTGTAGCACTGTCACTGAACTGACTTATTCTTATTAAAGTGATATAATATAAATGGCTACATTACTGAGCTCCCCAGAACTCTGCAGTTGTATCCATCATGCCAGTTTTCTCTGGGGTGAAGAAAACCCAGAATATAACTCTAAGGGTACGTTTACACTGCAGTGTTATTTTGGAATAACTAACGTTATTCCAAAATAACAAAATACACATCTACGCTACAAGCCTTTATTCCGAAATAATGGCGAATTGGAGGACTTTTTACCCCGACTCATGGCAAACCTCATTTCATGAGGAAGTAAGGGAAGTCGAAGGAAGAGTGTTCTTCCTTCAACTTCCTTCTGTGAAGACAGCGCCAAAGTGTCTTCAACTGTTGTAGCCTGAGCTTTGTAGACCACTCATCACCAAAGATCTAGCGCAACAAGTGTTGAGTAATGAGACATTGGGCCCAATTCAAAAAAATCCAGTTGCAAGTTGTGCTTAAATTACACAGTTGAGTCCAGAAACAATATAATACTTGTAAGTAACTTTATTCATGCAAGTATGCAACTCAGACTAGTCTCCTGAGTAAATAATTATCTTAAGCAGTTGTAAGTCTAGTTTTACTTAGGAAAGGAAAGGTTTGCAGGATCAGATCTTTTAGCAGAGAATCCAGATAGCCAATGGATTATTTACTTGACCCAGCTCTCTTCCTTTGGTACTTGGAACATTTCAAACATTTAAAAATCATCATCTTTCCCCTTTCCCCTGAAAGACTTGCTACCCAATGCTTGAACAAATACTTTCTGCTCTTCTGATGTGGAAAATAATCATTTTATAGGATTCATTCCAATCCCTCCGGGAAAGAGAGCACTAACACTTTATTCCACACAGAGATGAGATGGTAAGGAATATTATACAAAATAGTACCACATGCCTTTCTTTAGTTATCTGAATATTTTGGATAGGATTCTTTTCCCTGAGTAAGTGGAAGAGTTCTTACAAAGTGCTCAAATGGGGCCAAATGTACTGCCCGTAATTTGAAATCAGTGGAAATGGGTAGTACACAAGAAATACCATTCCAAGAATTACTGTATTGTACACACAAATCTGATATCCACAATGCAGTCTCAGGGAAATAAATAGCAGTTTGTCAATGGCATACATTTATTAGCTATCATTTTCCATTTGGGACAGTCACTGGTAAAATTATTGGCTGATGTTTATTGCTTTCTTTAAAAGGATTCTAGCTATGCCACTACACCCACTTTCTGTGCACTCAGCTCTAATGCTACCAGATGTGACATTTTATGGGAAGCATCTTGAAATCTAGGAAAGACAACATTTCTGTTGGTAGGACAGAACATTGCTGTGTATAGCAACATATTTTCTTGAGGCTTTCTATAGCTCTAGCATTTAGCATGAAGAGTCATAACCTCCCCTGTGTTTGTTGTAATATACACCATACATTGTTTGAATAGTGTGTGTGATCATTTTGCCCTTAGACTTGAAGCTGACATTTGAACAGTTGGAAGTGTCAGATTTGTAGCAGTTCTGAACTTTACTAAACAAACACACCCAAATGCAGCTCATTGCTGACAAAACATACCACCAACCAACATGGACAGGATTAAATAGTATGTGGGGTTACAACACAAGTCTCCAGCTTTCCAAGCAAATGTGCTGTTCCTAAACTGAAAGAAAAATCTGCACAAACTCAGAAGTTCTGAAGTGCACAACACAAAAAAGTAAAACAGTATATGAAAGTTATGTCAAAACTTACCTATCACACTGGTCTACAATTTTTAGGAGTTGTCTGCTTCAGAGATAAAATGTGCTATTTATTATGTATTTTGATGTGCTGAATTCAAATATGACAATTAAAACAACTGATTGGCTACTGTTTCCAAGATATTTAAGTTTTTACATTTTACATCTATGCATATTGTGTAGATCAGGGGTGTCCAAACTTTTTTCAAAGAGGGCCAGATTTGATTAAGTGAACATGCGTGAGGGCCGACCATTTTGCCTAACATTCTTTGAACCATTAAAATTAAATGCAAATTAACTATTTTATGCAAAGTTTATTGCAAACAGCATACTTTTCATTTCGTCACATGGATGACAAATCTAAACAGGTGTTAAATCACTCTGCTTTTCATATCTGAAGGCCAGATGAAAAAAAAATCCAAGAAGCTGAAATATATGTTAGGAACATTGTAAAGTACATTACATATTATTGGTAATAAAGGTTGTCTGTCAACTTTTAAGTTCAAAAAAATATGAACAGGAACATAACACCAAGTATACATGTTGTATCCAAATATATTTATAACTGATTTAGACCAACTGACATTAACTGAGATTTTACAATGTATTCATCTCAATACATATGGATTCGTTGGGGGCCTTAAAAGATAGATATTGCCAAATTACCTGTGGGGCCGTATTAAACCAGAACATGGGCCGCAATTGGCCCGCGGGCCGGACTTTGGACATGCCTGGTGTAGATAGTAGAGTTTTAATCATAAATTGTAAACCTAGGTCTTTTCATGTGCTTTATATGATAATATTTCTCCTGTCCTGTTTATGTAACACTTTAAAAATCAGCAAAAGGATTATATAAATAAAATTTATTATGAAACAAAAGGCAAAAAACTATTATATACATAGTTTAGTTCCATTCAGTGTTTACTTGGCGCTTCTTGGCTTGTCTCTTGTATTCATTAAATGGAGCATCTCGTCACTGTCCAGCAATAGTCTGCAAGCATTGATGGGCTCCATTTGCCCTGATAGCATTTCTCCATTGTTGCAATGTCCTGGTGAAATCGCTCGCCGTGCTCGTCGCTCATTGCTCCGCAGTTCGGTGGAAAAAAATCTAGATGAGAGTGCAAAAAATGTATCTTTAGTGACATGTTGCAACCAAGGCTTTTGTATGCCTTGAGGAAGTTTTCCACCAACAACCTGTAGTTGTCTGCCTTGTTGTTTCCGAGAAAATTTATTGCCACTAACTGGAAGGCTTTCCATGCCGTCTTTTCCTTGCCATGCAGTGCATGGTAAAATGCATCATCTCGAAGAAGTTCACGAATCTGACGACCAACAAAGACACCTTCCTTTATCTTAGCTTCACTTAACCTTGGAAATTTTCCATGGAGGTACTTGAAAGCTGCTTGTGTTTTGTCCATGGCCTTGACAAAGTTCTTCATCAGACCCAACTTGATGTGTAAGGGTGGTAACAAAATCTTCCTTGATTCAACAAGTGGTGGATGCTGAACACTTTTTCTCCCAGGCTCCAATGACTGTCGGAGTGGCCAATCTATCTTGATGTAGTCGTGCAAGAGATTCCCACTATCCCATTCGCAGAGAAAACAGCAGTACTTTGTGTATCCAGTCTGCAGACCAAGCAAGAGAGCAACAACCTTCAAATCGCCACAAAGCTGCCACTGATGTTGGTCATAGTTTGTGCACCTCAAAAGTTGTTTCATGTTGTCATAGGTTTCCTTCATAGGGACTGCATGACCAACTGGAATTGATGGCAAAACATTGCCATTATGCAGCAAAACAGCTTTAAGACTCGTCTTCGATGAATCAATGAACAGTCTCCACTCATCTGGATCGTGAACAATGTTGAGGGCTGCCATCACACCATTAATGTTGTTGCAGGCTACAAGATCACCTTCCATGAAGAAGAATGGGACAAGATGCTTTTGACGGTCATGGAACATGGAAACCCTAACATCACCTGCCAGGAGATTCCACTGCTGTAGTCTGGAGCCCAACAGCTCTGCCTTACTCTTGGGTAGTTCCAAATCCCTGACAAGGTCATTCAGTTCACCTTGTATTAAGAGGTGTGGTTCAGAGGAGGAGGATGGGAGAAAATGTGGGTCCTGTGACATTGATGGTTCAGGACCAGAAGTTTCATCCTCTTCCTCATCTGACTCAAGTGAGAATGATTCTGGTGCATCAGGAACCGGCAGTCCTTCTCGGTGGGGTACTGAGCGTATAGCTGATGGAATGTTTGGATAATGCACAGTCCACTTTTTCTTCTTTGACACACTTTTCCCAACTGGGGGCACCACGCAGAAGTAACAATTGCTGATATGATCTGTTGGCTCTCTCCAAATCATTGGCACTGCAAAAGGCATAGATTTCCTTTTCCTGTTCAACCACTGGCGAAGATTTGTTGCACAAGTGTTGCAGCATATGTGTGGGGCCCACCTCTTGTCCTGATCTCCAATTTTGCAGCCAAAATAAAGGTGATAGGCTTTCTTAACCATAGTGGTTATACTGCGCTTTTGTGATGCAAAAGTCACTTCACCACAAACATAGCAGAAGTTATCTGCACTGTTCACACAAGTACGAGGCATCTCTGCTCACTTTGGCTAAATAGAAATGTGTCCCTTTGCAAAATCAAACACTGACAAATAAGAGAGCACGACACTGTATGATTTCTAGAGCTGATATAGGGCAATTTGTTCAGCAGAGTGATGTAAGCTTCGTTATGATTGCATCATCCATACCCGCTTCAGATTGCATCATTCATTGTTTTCCCTAAAAAGCAAGTACTGTCCAAACCCAGTCATAGATTTATTCATAGATCCAGTCAAAGATGTATTTTAGTCATTTCTGGTTTAAATTGAGATCTTTTCCCTTTACAACTCACTTATCCTCCGCCATTCGCAAGTCAAGGGTCGTATATACTGACCCAATAGCATATCTTGAAAACTAGAGCCAATCAACAATTTTAAGCATAATTTTCGTTCTCAGTGACCCAGAATTAGTAAAGTTTGACTACATTTATTTCAGAAGCATTTTTTGCTGTAGAGCAGTGTTACATGTTAATTACCAAGAGAGAGTACAAGAGAACATATTATTATAATGGGTTTGGAACTGCAAAATTAATCACATACAGTTGCTGCTGAAAGTTTCTCAAATGTCTGATATATTAAAAGCTTCCAAGGGGTAGCTGAGTTAGTCTGTAACACGAAAAACTTAAAAAAAACCCAAATAGTCTGCTAGCACTTTATAGACTAACAAAACTTGTAGATGGTATCATGAGCTTTCATGGGCACAGCCCACTTCTTCAGATGACCAAAGCGTTGGAAGTCCAGAACCAAGAATAAATAAGGGAATTGGAGGGGGAGGGGTACGGAGAGAGGACATTGGGTAGATAAGTTTCAAAAGGTTAGCCGAGCCAGTCTGTAACAGGAAACACTTAAAAAAACAACAAATAATCTATTAGCATCTTAATGATTAAATAGTTAAAAGAGGCCAATAAGACCTATTAGTTTGGATTAGGAAAGGAAGAGTACTAACACCAGATTCTACACAGACATCAAAAACCATTGGCACCTTCACTGTTTGGTTGGTTGATAATGTGCGAGCCAACCGATATCGCGATTTAAACCATTAGCATGGGAGTTAAACTTGAGAATGAAGTGGAGTTCCAATGCTAATGGTTTAAATTGCAATATTGGTTGGCTGGGCCCATGAAAACTCATGATACCATCCACATGTTTTGTTAGTCTGGTAGCACTTTAAAGACTATTTGTTGAGATATTAAAAGTAGGCCCAGCAGAGACAGATTGATGGGCAGAGTGCAGGTGAAGGAGTCAAAGTTATATGATAAATAACATTCATTCTACAAACATCTATAGGTGATCAAAATATAGCTATGACAGAAACATGAGTGTAGGGAAATAGTTGTCTCATAAAAATACATCATAAGCAGAGTTGTTCCAGTGTAAAAGGAAAAGTCCTGACTGCCAAAATAGCCCCATCTCTTGAGTAGGGATGTGAACGAGTAGTCGACTAATCACTTCTATCCCCCTTGCTGCCTCTATCAGAAAGAGGCAGCAAGGTGGGGGGGAAGAGGCTGGGGTGCTTCAAAGCAGCAGCACTGCGTGGAGCCTGGGGCCAGACCCTGGGCTCCATACACTGCTGATACTTTGAAATTCCGTGTGTAGCCCGGGTCCAGCTGTGAGCCTGGGCTACACGTGGTGTGGTCAAAGTAGCAATGTTGCATGGAGACTGGGGTCAGCGGGGGAGTCTCCAGCTGACTCCAGGCTCCTCATGGTGCTGCTGCTTTGAAACACCACATGGAGCCTGATGCCGGGCTTCCTGTGGCGTTTCAAAGAGGTAGTGCCACATGGAGCCCGGGTCAGCATTCGACTCTTGTGCAAGAGGGGTTTTTTGCCCAAAAGGAGCCACCTACACTACTCTTTTCTGCGCAAAAGCCTCTTGAGCAAAAATGGCTGCTCATTACTTATGCAAATGAAGTGTGGGATATTCCATGTCGTGCCTCATTTGAATATGGTTTTCTGCAAGAAGGCTACAGTATAGACGTAGCCTTAATGAAGAGCAACTGGATTATGTCTGAAGTTAGTGATTCTTCCTTAATCCTCTCACTGCTACTTGTGGCACCTTCTCCTCCCATTCCTTCTCTGCTTGGCCTGATAACAGTCCTGGAGTGCAGTATTTAATACTTATTTGGTCACTGTAATTTTTGAATTCCCAAAGGATTACCACACTGAGATTTCATTATGGGGAAACATCTACTCCCCTCTCCATGCAAAGCAGAGTTTTGGGACCCCTGTCAAACACAACAACCCAGGCCTGAAGGCAGGATGGGGAAGCAGGGCAAGGGCATGTTTTGCTACATGCAGATGTACCTATGCATTGTCTTCTTCCAGTGAATAGAAGCACAACTCTGATGCTGATGGAGTAGTTGTGAAGTGGCTTTTTTTCCCCCCCTTTTGCAACCTGGAATAGGATTTGTACATGAACTGCCATCTATTCTTTAGAAATTTAAGTAGTGTCATTGACTCGACGAGACTATTCACATACTTAAGAGTGCCATAGATGTTTAAATACTTTGGTGGATCAGAGCCTCAGAGCATGAGCTATCCATTAGGTATAGGATTCGGGATGTGTGTTGGGTATGAAGCTTCTGTGTACCAGGAGTGAAAATTCATTGAAATGCATAAATACATCTTGAGACTTTCAGAAAAGGCCAGCAATTAGATCCCTTTGAAGTCAATGGAAAAACATACATGAAATTTAATTACAATTGAGAGTTAAATATAAGCAAATTCTACTGTACTTGGTTTATAAAGTTACTTTAAACCTCATTGTATTTATTCATTGGGTCTTTTTTAAAATGACATGTCTCTTAATTTCTTTGGAGACATTAAGATGTCCCTGTCAGATCTTAGCATAGATAATGAGGATGCTAGGGCCATATTCTTCCACTGTATTCTGCATTAAAGTGTTAGTAAAATCCTTCTATGGAAATCTGCATTTATAAAAAATGAGTGACCTAGGGCTTGTCCCACCCATGTGCAGATAGGAAGTGTATAGGCTGTGCTCAGAAGCTGTGTAGGCAGCAACCCCACAGTGCAGTTCAAAAAGGGTGCACTGCAAACTGTACCTGGATATTCTTCCAAATGTACATGTGGGGGATGCATATTGGGTGGGATGCACATTGGGCATGAACATCACAGGGGTCCTAAACTTTCATCCACAATCTGGAAACTGTTATGCCTGCTAGGAACCAGAATGCAGCCAGCACCACTCCCAACTTACATGGCTGCTACATGGTGCTGCACAGAGCCATGCCCATCTTCTAAAATGTCTCTCCTAATGCACCTCTACTAACCCTCTGGAGGAAATAGCCCGTCAATTCTCATGTAGGTTATGAAAGACTTACTGCACTAAAATTGTATCGAACCATGCCCAATGTTTAAAATCTGACTATTTAATGCTAATATCGTTATTGTGGAAAAAACATGTTAAGAATAGGTATCAATGAGTAACACCTCAAATACCAAACAATGAAAGCGACAGTGGTTCTTTGTCTATGTAGAATCTCATGATACTATTTACATGTTTTGTTAGTCTTTAAGTACTTCCAGACTAATTGTTGTTTGCTAATTAATGGTCTTTATCTTCCTCTTTTGACTATCCAGTCTTAGGTACTTATAGAATACTAGCAGAAATACCCGAAGTCGCCCGGAGAAAATATAGTAAAAGGTGTGACGAATGAACTATGTCAATGACATTAACATAGCATATTTTATTGGAAATACTTTTCTCTTATATTTACGTTAAGAAATTAATATAGCTAGTGATGTGCTTACAAAACGCATTTACATTTAACTCATTTCTTGATAACAAAAGTTGTGGTGAATGAATTACGTAAATTACATATTTTATTGGAAATACTTGTTCTGTTATCATAGGGAAAGGATCTCGTAGTTGCAGTTTATGTGACACGCTTAACAGAGGAGTCCAGCAAATGCCTATGACCAGATGCTACTAAAAGTGAATTAGTGGCCCAATTGGGGCTCATGGGGAACCGATTTTGAGATATAACCAATCCAGTTATTTAGTGAGGAAATCAGTAGTATCTGTGCAACATTTTGTGTTTCTATGATCAGGCACTACTAAAAGTTAATTATCAGTGGGCCCAAATGGAGCTCTGGGGGGACCAGGGGAACCAATTTCGAGATTAACCAATCCAGTTATTTAAGTTAGGAAATCAGTAGTATCTGTGCAAAATGTGGTGTTTCTAGCTCTTACCATTTCGGAGATCTTTTCAGACAAACAAACAAACTTTCAGAAATATTTATAAGAAAATTTGTTTTTCCCATTACATTCCAGCTCAGCTTTCCCCTTGATATTTTTTACCCACTGCCTGCCTCTCCTTGTTTCTCCCCTCTCCCCCACACCTTCTCTCCTATTTATTTTGGTCCTGGACATCCAACACTCTGGTCATCTGAAGAAGTGGGCTGTGCCCACGAAAGCTCATGATACCATCTACATGTTTTGTTAGTCATGAAAGTTCTACCAGACTATTTGTTGTTTTTTAAGTTTAACCTCAACTATAATACTTATTACATGGATGTGTCTGATTTACAATGTGATGAATTATTTGCAAAGCCGCTAAGTAATTCTCTCATATCATTTTGTAGAGAAATGTTTGTATGAAAATAGATGGGCATATACACACACAGTTGTCAGTCTTAAATTGGGCTCCAATTCTTTCCATCTCTGGTAATTGTTATCCACATGCACTGAGTGAGAAGCTATTTCAGAATTCATGAAGTATTTGTTATTGTAATTAATATTGCAGATCTGGATTTTTCTTTACTGTCTTGCTAATCTGCCTGTGGGTTTCTCTACACTCCCCTGCCATATTACGAGATCTAATGGGATTTATTTCTTAAAATGGTTTGCCATTGTTTTTCACAAAGCTGTTATCCTCAGACAATCTCAGAAGAGTCAGTTAGATGCAGAAGACTTTGACAAAGTCTTTGCTGCCATTCTTCAACAGATAAATGTGAATTACTGCCTGTCAGGTTATGGATTCCTTGTGTGCAGAAAAATGGATTAGTATTTTGAATTAATATTCTGTTGTTGAAGAAAAATTAGCCGTGCTCTGGACTGCTTCTAAAATTCATTGTCAATGCTCTTCTGTAATTAACCATTTCTTTTCTTCATTTTTGCCTAATTAGCCTAGGTTGAGAGCAGGAGACTGACAAGCAAGAGATCTAAGTTTTATTATTGGCTCTACCACCACCACTTACAAGTCATGTAATTCCCCACATAGACTTTCATGGCAGTGCTGAAAGACTGATGATCTAGATAGACAGACATTATCTTTCTATTTTGTGTACAGACAGACAAAGAGGCAACTGTACATCAGGACAAAAAAAAAAAGACACGAGTATGCTATTACATGCATTAGCCCTGACAAAACAGCTTTATTTAGATAACATTTTCACCAACTGTTAGAGCAGTTTTGCTTAGGCAAGGAAGTAAAGGCCTTAACTTGCAGAGCTCAGAATCTCCCTTTTACATCTCTAAAGCAGTACATACGTATTTTATGGCACACTAGTAATAGCTACAGTGATCTCTACAACAAAATCTGTAAACAAAAACACATGACATGACACTGGAAATCACCAAAAATAGTATTAGTCTTTGTTACATAGTAAGCCAGAAATATAATTTAAAAGACACAAAACAGTCCAGACATATGTAAGAGAAGAAAATACAACCAGACACTACTAAGAAAATATCACACAGGCAAAATCCAAGAACCTGCTAGCAGAAATAAAGAAAATTGACAGGCAAATATAAAAAGGGGAATATTATTTTCTATGTTTTAAAAGCATTAGACACATGCTAGATGGCAGCAGATATACAGGACAGCATTTGTGATATATATGGAGTATTTTCAATTGTACATCTGAGACTCATTTCTGGTCGTTTGAGTCCATTGCAGCATTGAGATCTCTCATGGAACGATAAGGTATATTTTTTCCACAACAAATGGCATTTTGAAGTCATTTTTAATGTGACTAAAAGGACCCCTCTTATTTTATCTCCTCCCAGTTATTTTAGATGTCTTTACCTACTTTCATGCCGGGCAGAGAACTCTTAAAATACCAGTGTGGGCCTAAGCGTCTAAACTGCATGCGCGTGCTTGAGCAAGTAAATTTACAGTAAAGCGTCGATACAGAGGACTTTTTGCACAAAAATTATTCCTCTCCCCACAAGGAATCAGCCCTCTTGTGCAAGAGTTCTTGTGCAAGAAGGCAGTGTGGAAGGGCAACAGGGGTTTCTTGCGCAAGAGAGCATCCACACTGCCACGGACACTCTTGAGCAAAAGTACATATCTTGCGTAAAAGCACATGGCAGTGTGGACGCGCTCTTGTGCAAGACCTTTTGCGCAAGAACTCTTGCACAAAACAGTTATTGCACAAGAAGCCTGCAGTGTAGACTTAGCCATAAAGCTTAAAGAAATTTGCAAGCCTATGGTCCTAACAATAAGCTCCCTAATTCATATTTAGGCCCCTAAATAGATGTGGACTGTACTTTCTAAAGTTTCTGAGTAACTCCATTTCTCATTAAGAGCCTGACATTAGATACCCAGATGTGAGAATTTTGGTTTTTTTTCTCCAATTAGCTTCATGATAAGCACTCCCTGCCCTCGCTGGGGAGCGAACCCATTTTTGGGCACGGAGAAGGACAACCCCTGCAACAACCTGCATGAATGAGACCCACTTTTAATAAAGCACTTGGGCTCTGACAAGTCCTACTTTAGTACTGAATCCCAATACTTCATATCCGAGTATATTTCACTTGTAGATAATAGGTTAGCAGTAATATCATGCAGTGCTGCCCGCCTCAGACACTGAAATCCTATGTTTTTTAAAGAAGCATATAGCATTTTGGCCATTGAGCATTAGGCTTCAGAAAGGAATCACTGGATGACATTCTATGACCTGTGTTATGCAGAAAGTCAAACTAGATATTCACATTTCTTCCTTCCAACTTACAATCTGTGTAAATATCGTTTAACATTTTCTGCAGATAGGGCATTTCAGCTGTCCAATACAACTTCTGTTGCATATGTTAAAGAAATAAAAAATTATTTGTATGGCACAGAATCATAATGTGTTTCACCTTCAGTTATAGGGAATGTTAAATACTGAATGTTCCTCCAGTCTAGGTATTAACTCATACCACAGGACTCAATGGGAGAAAGTATGTCCCATATGCCTATCCTTACACTGGAGTTGTGAACACATTCTATCCAACAAGGAGAGTCAGCAACATCTAAGCCTTACATTGTTAAAAAACTAAGGCCCAGATCCACAAAGGGATATAAGGTGTTGCCACATTGAGCGTTGCAATGCTTAGAAAATTAGAGGAATAATAGTGCAATCCATGAAGCCCAAATATAGTCTCCCTATACAATGAATGGGACAGACAGGAGCTTTCAAGTAGAATTCACAAAGCCAGCACACTACGTGGGAAGCTACCTAAACAAGCCAATGGGAGACACCAAGTAGAGGGGTGTATACTAAGCCCCACCCTTCTCACACAGGCAGGCACTTATGTGTTTGCTACAAGCAGAAACTGATCTCTGCTTGTGGTCTGCAAACCAGAGGAAGATAGACATTTTGCTGCCTAAGTCACATTCAGGGACTAAAACAAAATTGGGGGAGGGGAGGAACTGGCTCTCCCTCATAACCTTTAGTCCAGTGGACAGGGTACTAGGGATGTTAAAAAGTGGGTAATTGTGTAACCATGTAATCGCTAAAAATCCCAGCAGTTACACGCACCCACAGTGTGGGACAGCAGCCAGCTCCCTCACTCTGGAAGCTGGCTTTTAAGCTGGCTCCCAGTGCGCACTGCTCCCGCCTGCAGCCATGCTACCACCTCCCCCTCTCCCCTGCTGCCTTTGATTCAGAGGCAGCAGTGCTGGGAGGTAGCCAACTCCCTGGGAGCTGGTGCATGCCAAGAGCCTATATCAGAGGCAGCAGCATGGTGCAGCAGCCAGCTCCCCAGGAGTGGGGTATATTAAGCCCAAGCTTATTGATTAACCATTTAAATGGTTATACTTTTACATCCCTACAAGGTACTCACCCAGGAAAAGTTCCCCCTTCTCATGGGGAGAAGAGATTTGAATAGACTTATGTCACCTCTCTAGCCACTAGACTGTAGAGTCACTAATTATTTCTCTGGCCAATTAATGTTTAATTATTCAATTAATCAAAGTGGAACAAATTCAACAGAAGAGATAGAGGAAATCCCACATTTGAATATCCAATAGCCTAGTGATTAGGGCCCTCACCTGAGACACTGCCAATCCCTGTTCAGTTCTCTTCTCCTCCTCAAAGTTGAGGCTTGAACCAGGCATCTCCCTCATACAGTGCAAGTACCCTACCTGTTAAGCTAAATATTGCAGAGGAAGGTCTCTTCCTCCACTTCCGGCTGTTCTGTGTGAACTCATCTGAAGGGGCCAATCTGATAGGCAGCCTGTGACCATGGCTATCGCATTAGACATCTGTATGGAACCTAGGCAGCTAAACCCCTGTCCCACCCAGTTTTTGAATCACTTATGCTGGAGATAGACATCTAGGTGTCTACAGGGAGGATGCAGCATCCATGCTCAAAGTCAGACACACGGGGCATAGGAAAAGTTTACTTCAAAAACATAGACACTAAGAAGTTTAAATGCTTATCAGTTTAGATGGCAGCCATGAGGAAGTTTCATGGATCATAGCAGTCCCTAAGTACGTAAAACTACATCTACCCTACAAGCTAGGATTTCATTGTGTATACTCATGTATGCATACTTGCACTAGCTGTCATCATGATAGTGGAGCAGAGGCATGGTTCAGGCATGCCAAGTAGGTGGGTTTGAATTCAGCACAGCTCAGCCATACCTCCACTACCATTACCAGTGGTCCTGCTGATGCACTGCAATTTATATTCTTGTTTACTCAACTAGCACAAATACGTGTGTATCAATAGAAGAATCACACCCCTAGCTCATAGCATAGACATAGCTAACATGCAGATTAGATCAATATAATGAAACAGCTATGAACATTTACCAGTCCAAACACAAAAATCTATAGAACCATAGAATCCTATGGCTGAGGTAACTGGCTCTGTGGCTATGGGAAAGTCAGTGGACGTGATATACCTTGCAGTATTTCCCCTGAGTGAGTGCAAAGCTTTTGTTATGGTCTCCCACAATATTCTTGCCAGCAAGTTAAGGGAGTATGGATTGGATAAATGGACTGTAAGATGGTGTGATGGGGCGGCACTGCTCCGCACTGAAGCTAAAGGAGTTCACCTGGCCCCGGGGGTGGAGCGGACCCTGCCCCCACAGCCCTGCTGGGCATGCTTAACAGTGAGGCTTGAGATAAAAGCCAGGGAAAGTAGGCAGTCAGGGGAGGTAGCCAAAGGAGCAGGAGCAGGAGCACAAGCACAAGCACAGGGAAGAGATTCTGGGCTGCCCCAACTGTCCCTGGAGCCAGGCCTGCCAGCACCACTGCCTCAGGAGCCAGCCCTGTAGACACAGCCGCCTAGGAGCTGCAACACTAACCACTGGCCCCGGGCCTCAGTCGGGGAGAGGTAGGAGACAGCCCTGGGCAGAGGAAGGACCTCCGGGAGGTCGACATGTTCCGGCAGACATCTCTGCTGACCAGGCAGTGGATACTTTCACTGCCAATAGGGTCCTGGATGGGGACCCGGTGGAGTGGGAGGGCCCGGGTCCCCCTACCTCCCTCCAAAAACTCATAATCCAGCCTCCAGGACTAGGAAAAAGGCTTGACTTTATAGACTAGGCCGGACAGCCGTATTTCCCTGGAGTGAGGGGCACTGAACTTTATGGACTAGGCCAGAGGGCCGTATTTCCCCTGAGTGAGGGGCATTGAACTTTGGGGCCAGGCCAAAGAGAGTGTGTGTTCCCAGAGCAAACGTGAATCCACTCTGGGGCCGTGTCCAGACTCAGGGGTTTTTTCGGGAAAAGTAGCCTTTTCCCGAAAAAACTTCCCCTGCGTCCAGACTCAAGCCGTGTTCTTTCGAAATTATTTCGAAAGAACGCGGCTTTTCTTTCGATGGCGGTAAACCTCGTTTCACGAGGAAGAACGCCTTCTTTCGAAAGTTCCTCTTTCGAAAGAAGGCGTTCTACAATGTAAAGAGGCCGTCTTCGAAAGAGAGCATCCAGACTCGCTGGGTGCTCTCTTTCGAAAAAGCGGATTTCCTCTATCGAAAGATCCGCCTGCAGTCTAGACGCGATCTTTCGAAAGAGGCTCTTTCGAAAGATGCTTTCGAAAGAGCCTCTTTCGAAAGAAGCCTGCAGTCTAGACATAGCCTGGGACCGGGGCCTACCCCATCACAGGTGGACAGAAAGCTGGCTAGACTGTCAGGCCCAACGGGTAGTGATCAATGACTCGATGTAATGTTGGCAGTCGGTTTCTAGCAGAGTATCCCAAGGACCGGTTTTGTTCAACATCTTTATTAATGAGCTGGATGAGGGGATAGATTACACCATCAGCAAGTTTTCAGATGACACTAAGCTAGGGGGAGAGGTAGATATGCTGAAGGGCAGGGATAGGGTCCAGAGTGACCTAGACAGATTAGAGGATTGGGCCAAAAGAAATCTGATGAGGTTCAAAAAAGACAAGTGTAGAATCCTGCACTTGGGACGGAAGAATCCCAAGTATTGTTACAGGCTGGGGACCGAATGGCTTAGTAGCAGTTCTGCAGAAAAGGACCTGGGTATTGCAGTGGATGAGAAGCTAGATATGAGTCAACAGTGTGCCCTTGTAGCCAAGAAGGTAAATGGCATATTAGGATACATTAGGAGGAGCATTGCCAGCAGTTCCAGAGAAGTGATTATTCCCTTTTATTCGGTCTGGTGAAGCCACATCTGGTTTTTTATGTCGAGTTCTGGGCCCCTCACTATAGAAAGGATGTGGATGCATTGGAGAGCGAACAGCGGAGAGTGACCAAAATGATTAGGGGGCTAGAGCACATGACCTACGAGGAGAAACTGAGGGACTTGTGTTTGTTTAGTCTGCAGAAGAGAAGAATGAGGGGGGATTTGATAGCAGCCTTCAACTTCCTGAAGGGAGTTTCCAAAGAGGATGGACAAAGGCTGTTCTCAGTAGTGAGGGATGGCAGAACAAGGAGCAATGGTCTCAAGTTACAGTGTGGGATGTCTAGGTTGGACATAAGGAAAAAAACCTATTTCACTAAGAGGGTGATGAAGTACTAGAATGGGTTACCTAGGGAGGTTTTTAAGTCTCAGCTTGACAGAGCTCTGACTGGGTTAATTTAATTGGGATTGGTCCTGCCTTGGGCAGAGGGCTAGACTTGATGACCTCCTGAGGTCTCTTCCAGCCCTATGATTCTCTCAGTCTAGATGCAAGTGACGTTTTTTCGAAAAAACCCTGTAGTCTAGACATAGCCAAAGAGCCCATTTTTCAGATGTGCCTATGTGAATTAAGAGCCCCGATCCTATTTTTTAAAGCACCTTGGAGCCAGAATTACAAAAGTAAATATGTGCTCATGGCAGGGTGTGATAGGAGAAGCCCTAATCAGCTCCTGCCCCTCTAGCCCCAACCAGGAGAAATAGGTTTGGGCTGGGCAATCAATGGACACTCCCCTGGAAGCTGCCTACATGGTCAAACTCAGCCAGGGTTTATGGACTAGGCCAGAAGGCCGTATTTGCCCTGAGTGAGGGGCATTGAACTTTGGGGGTCCAGGCCAAAGAGTTCGAACTGCCTGCCCGTGGCTACATGCAGCACGGGCTAGGTAGTTCGAATTAAAACTCCTAATTCAAACTACCGTTACTCCTCCTGCAATGAGGAGTAATGGTAATTCGAATTAGGAGCTTTAATTCGAACTACCTAGCCCGTGCCGCGTGTAGCCATGGGCAGGGAGTTCGAACTACGGGGCATTTAAAAATGGCGGCGTCCGGGAACATGCAAATGAAGCCTGGGATATTTTAATCCCAGGCTTCATTTGCAAGTTCGAATGACTACATTAGCCATCCTAGTTCGAACTAGGGTGGCAGTGTAGACATACCTATACAGACAGCTGAACACATGGACATATGACAGAAACAATATATGGACACATTTATCATTAATGGATATCATATTCTTATTCTTTAAAACAGTAGGATAATACCGCTTTTAAAAAGATTCCATCAAAGTTACATGTCTGACACATTAAAAGACAAACTACCCAAGGATACTGCAACTTGAAGAAAATTCCTGCTTACCCTGTTCAAACACAGTAATTAAGAGAATGATTCAACCTCAACTATAATATATCAAAGAAACTACCAATTAGTTGACTGTTTAAAACAACTCCAGGAAGAAATCATTTATTCCCTAGTGGTCTTTTTCAATACTCTTCTGACCTCAACACATTGATGGTGATAGAAGAATTAAAGCAAAAAACAAAATGAAAAAAACCTCATCAACCTACTATAAATCCTTGTCCTTTACTAACAAAATAAATGTTATTCCCAAATATCCAGTCCACCATCTATTAGATAAATAACCAGCCCAACCTGCCAACTGCCCAAACATACCAGGTATTCAGTATAAAAGCTATTAATTCAAAATAATTTCCTGAAGAAATATCCTACATATAATACCATTTGTGTAGAGCAGCAGTTCTCAAACTTCATTGCACCATGGACTCTCTTCTGACAACATAAATTACTATACAACCACCAGCACTGGACAATGAGGCTTGGGTATGAGACTTGCTGATGTTGGCCCTTGCACTCAGCCACAGCCACTCTATTAAAGTGGGGTTGTGATCCACTTTGGGGTCCCAACCCATAGTTTGAGAACCCCTGATGTATACTACTTGCCAGTAAGCTCAATGGGGAAAAGGCCAAATATATTTCTGAAATGTCGCACACCCCCAGTGGAGCATACAGCCATGTCAGGCCCCTGGGCAAGGTAGCCAGGGGATTCAGGCTCCATGATCCTGGAAGGGGTGGATGGAGCCTCAAGCAGAAGGTGTGGGGTTAAGGGCAACCAACTCTCAGCACTGCCAAAACTGTAGCTCCTGCCCTCTGAGTGATACCTGGAGAATGCCATGCAGCACCCCCATCTCCCCAGGCAACCCTAAGAGCTGCCCGGAACACACCACACAGCAGCAATCTATAGGGCTTAGTGCTATGGGCACTGCCACTGCCACAATGGCCGCAGGAGCTCTGGGCCCCCTTGAATCACAAGGCTTCAGGATAGTTGTCTCCTTTGCACCCCTATCAGTATGCCCATATCAGTATGGCTCAGTGAGAATAAACATGAATATGGTGTAATATGTACAGCAGTGAGATACACACCAACTTATTTCCTATACTTAGGTGCAGATATAAATGTTACACATGCACACCATGTATAGGTCATCATTCATCCACAGCACTATTCTCACCTAACTAATGAGATGAATACTCCAGTAGAATCTCAGAATTACAAACCCTAGAGTTACCAACTGACTAGTCAACCACACACCTCATTTGGAACCAGAAGTACAGAGTCAGGCCACAGCAAAGGGGAAAAAAAGCAGATACAGTACAGTACTATGTTAAATGTAAACTACAGGTCAGACCTCCCTTGCCCAGCACCCTGGGGACCTGAGTGGTCCTGAGCAATGGAGTTTGCCGGACGAGGGGAGGTCAAGGCTCCTTACCCGGCTGTAAACTCTGCTGCTGGGTGGGGCTGCTCTCCCTGCCACTGCCTCCAGTCCCACACCATGCCAGGCCTGCCTAGGCCTGCGCCCCCCCCCCCCCCATGCCAGTCCTAGACAGGGGCTGGCCCCACTATCTCCAGTCCCAGCAGTGGCTGCACCCTCCCTCCCACGCCATGGTGCTGTGTGCCTAGCTGACTCCAGCCCCGGCTGGGGCTGATCTCCCTGCAACTAACCCCAGCCAGAACTGTGCTTCTGCACTGCGCCAGCCGCAAATGAGGCAGTGCTTCCCACAATGCCATTCTCAACCGGGGTTGCACTCCGGGCCACCGGCTCCACTACCTCCAGCTCTGACCAGAGCTGTGCTTTCCCTGCACTGGCCTCGCTGGGGCTGGGCTCTCCACTGCCAGCCCAGCCTGGGCTATGATGCTGAACCTGGCCAACCAGGGCTTTCTGGTCCAGTAATATCCATGGTTCTACTGGACCACGGATGTTGCCGGACCAGAACGTCATGGATTTTAAAGGTTCAACTTGTACTAAAAATAAAGAAAAACAGCATTTTATTCTGCATAGTAAAGTTTCAAAAGCTGTATTAAGTCAGTGTTCTGTTGTATACTTTTGAAAGAACAGCCAAAAGGTTTTGTTCAGCATTCTGACCATTTCAGAGTTACAAATAACCTCCATTCCTGAGGTATTCACAACTCTGTGATTCTACTGTAGCAGTTGAGTGATCTTGTATACAAATAGGAAAGTTGCACTCTACAGCAGCTTACATAAGGGTTGGGATGGTCACTAAACAGAACAGAGTTCTATTTTCAACCTAGTCGCAAAAAGGCTCCTTATCCTTTTGCCTAGGACCCTCCTGATAGGGTATGTCTACACTACAGAGGCTTTTTTTCGGAAAAACTCCGGTTTTTCCGAAAAAATATTAAATTACGTCCACACTACAAACGCGTTCTTTTGAAAGACAATCAAAAGAACAGAGGGGTTTTTCCAGCACTGGCTATCCTCTTTCTACAAGGCAGAAGCCTTTTTGAGAAAGAGCTCTTTCAGAAAAAGGCTTGTGTGGATGGGGAACGGGGAGTTCTTTCATTAGAAGAGGAAAGAGGAAAAACCACAGGTGCCTTGGTGGCCACTCCGTCCATAGTCATCACAATTTAAATATGACATAGCATCCATTCAGTGTGGCCGCTATCTTTCAAAACAGATCGCTTTTTCTATGCGCTTTTGCTGTGTGGACATGCTCTTTGGGTAGAAGTTTTTTCAGAAGATGCACTAGACATAACCATACACACCTAATCATGCAAGTTGTGATGGTATTAGAGATGTTACGCACCTCAACTCCAGATTGGGTGTGTGGGTTTTTTTTTTTTGTAATGCTACCACATTTGTAAAGGGAAAGCAAGAAAAATCCATGCAGAAACTGTAGAAACAAACAAGGAATCAAACTTTCAAGGTACTGAGCCACCTAACTCCCTTTGATTTTAATTGGACTTAGGCACCTAAATACCTTTAAAAATATGGGCTTAAATAAAGTTATTCTCTCATTTAATATACATAGGTACAAGCCTATTGACTTCCTTTGGATTGTATCAGTGTAACTCAGAGGCTTTGGTCCATGAAACTTTAGTGATTTCATCTTTATGGGCTTTGCTCTAGGCTAGTACCTGTAGTAGTGGGACAGGGAGACAGGGCACAATCTTGGGTAGAGAAACATTAGAAGAACTGAGCTGGTTATTGTCTCACCTCATGAAATACCTGCCTGGAGAATTCAGGCAGCACAGGTCCCTGATGTCTTGTATTGCATACTATACATAATTAATAGTGAGCAGAAAGCAAAAAGCTTGGAAACCCTCACAGTACTTAGAAGTCAGGATATCCAGAATTTTGTTTCTTCAAGACAACTCTCTTTCCCAGAGACAGGGCTGCTCCTTTGAAAATGCTGCATTGAAATTCAAGAGAAAATCCTTGTGACCTGCTCTTGTCTTCTTCCATTTTATTCTTTATATGTCCCCGCACTAACCCCCCTCCACACACACACACCAAAAATGGAATTGGAAGGAGCCAATAAGCCTCTGCCACTGCTATGTACCCAGAACCATTAGTTATAAAGTCTGCATGTGCTGGCACACCCTGGAGTTCACAATTCAAGGGCACCCATATGGAAGGCTAGATTCTCCCTGTGCCCTAAAGCAAGGTGCAGAAGCAATGCACTGGACTGCATTGCTTGCTGAATCAACCCAATTTCCTAATGGTTGCTGGATCTATCTATCTATATCCTCATTACTATAGTATCTGAGCATCTCACTATCTTTAGCATATCTCTCTCTACAACACTACTAAGAGGCCTAGAGGTACTATTATCTCCATATCATGCACAGGAGACTCAGGGCTCATCTAGACTACATTCCTCTGTCAAAAGAGGAATGTAAATGAGCCCGATTAAAAGTGCAAAAGAAGCACAGATTTAAATATCCCACACTTCATTTGCATATTCTCGTCCCATCCCTGTTTCGAAAAAGGGTTTTTCGAAAGTGAAACCGCAGTCTAGATGTGGTTCCTTGAGAAAAAAAAAACCTTTTTCAAAAGAACCTGTACTCCTCATTTTATCAGGAGTACGAGTTCATTCGAAAAAGGGTTTTTTTCCCTGAAAGAACCGTGTGTAGACTGCGGTTTCGCATCCGCAAAACCCTTTTTTGGAACAGCGATCGGATGAGAATATGCAAATGAAGCACGGGATATTTAAATCTGCGCTTCATTTGCACTTTCGATCAGGCTCATTTACATTTCTCTTTCGACAGAGGAATGTAGTCTAGACGAGCCCTAAGACCATGTCTTCACTAGGCTGAAGATAGATGCTGCTGTGATCCATCTTCTAGAGTTTGACTTAGTGGGTCTAGTAAAGATCTGCTAAATTGAACTCAGAGGGTGTCCCCATCGGCATCAGTACTCCTGCTCCCCATGAGGAGTAAAGGAAGCTGATGGAGCATTTGCTCCTGTCAACTTCCCACTGTGACGACCATGCGGAAATGCAAATTAAGGTATGTCAACTCCTGCTACATAATGTGGCTGGAGTTGTGTACCTTGATTCAACCTTCCCCTGTAATGTAGATCTTGCCTAAGTTACTCTCCAAAGGTAACAAGGAAGTTTGTGGAGCAAGGAATTCAAGCCACATCTCAGGATAACAACCTAGTCACTCTTAGATAGAACCATTGATAGAAAATTGCCCAAATTATGCCTTTGGGTGTTTGCATGCAGTTCTCATCAAAGCCATTGGAGTCACAGACGCACCTCTGACACAGGAACTCAATCTTTCGTGCCAAAACACTTTCTCTTTCACCCTTTCATAGAATACACCCTTTCTCTTTCACCCTTCCTTTGCACTGCATACCCAAATACCCCCTTCTTCAACTATCTTTCTTACCACTAACTGCCATAGCACTAAAAGAATGCTCTCACTCCTTCCACCAATAGGTTGCTAGCTCGTGCCTGTGCACAGGTACATGCTACACTTCCTCTCTTTTGTACCCATGTAGGGGTTGACCAAAATCTGACCCTCAAGATTCTACAGTGCCACAGCCTAATAAACATGCCACTGAAAATGCTGGAATGCTTTTATTGTATCCACACTGCCAATAAAGCTTTCAGATAAGCTGACATACTCATCTACAGAATTTCTCTTATGATTCTATTGCTTACAGCAGAGGAGATGGACACTAAGCATTAGAACAGTGTTTCTCAACCTTTTTTTTTATAAAGTACCCTTTTAAAATATATATAAGTACCCCCAGTACCTACAGTTTTCAGACACACACTTTTTTTTTCTACCATTGCAACACATTTGTTTAAACAACTTAATCTTCGCCGGGCAGGCGATGAAATGTTTGGGTGTAAAAAGTACAAAAATAATAAAACACTAAAACTTAAAACAAAAAATCAGTTTTCTCCAAATTTCTGTTGTGTTGACGTACCCCCCCAGACTTCCCCTGAATACTCCTAAGGGTACTCTGCCAGTGGTGGAGAAACACTGCATTAGAAGATCTAGAAAAAGGATTTGTGAATTAATTTTTTATTACACCCTCTTTTCTTTACATTTGTCTCCCATTTTAACTACAATAATATTTGAATCACAATGACAATTTTATACTAAGCTATTGTCATGAAAGTGTATTGCCCTTCAGGATCTTCTGAACTCATTGTTGCTCCCAAATTAATTTAATTTTAATATATTGATAACTTGAGGATGTTTTCTGTTAAAGAGGCAATAACTGTATCCTGGGCTGAAAGGCCAAAGCATTTACGGCAACCAAATATTAAAGCTTACAGGCATAAGTGTTATGTCGTGGGGAGCATAGGAAGAAATCAGTGGAAAGGCAGAGAGCTGGAGTAGGTGCAAGTGTCCATTTTATTGCCTAGCACAGAACTCACTAGAACAAGCCCAGACTAGCTGGGCTGACCCCAGTGACCTACTCAGTTACCATAACAACAAGATCTATATCTACAACCCAATATACAATATATTCCTCCCCCCTTAATAAAAACGTCCCTTTAAGAAAACAAAAACTAACTATGAAATGAGGGTAGACCGCCTCAAGTTCCCAGCTAACCCTGGGGATTATTTCTGTGAGTTAATCTCAACTAAAGGTCCAGCCGTTGAGGAGGCCTCCTTTCTCTAGGTGGATTACGGCGGACATCTGGCGTTCTCGCACCCGAAGATGTTATGGGTGCAGGCCTGACACTGGGCTGGGAACTTGAAGTGTGAACAGGTGAGGCTGTTGGATCAGCCTGCTCAGGGAGGGGGTTATTGTTCGCCACTGGCAGTGATGGAGGAGGAGAGTCAGGAGCAGGTGATTCTTGACACGGTAGCTCACCAGCAGTGGGAAGGACGGGCAATACAACTGGAGATGTGCCTTGGGGGCAGGAATAACCTGTCAATAACTGATCTACATGCCGACGCCAGATGAGATCTTTCGCAGTCCGGACAGTATAGGAAACAGGTCCTGTTTGAGCAATAATAGTGGCAGGGATCCATTTAGCTCCAGGCACATAGTTCCGAGCCAAAACTATCTGTCCAGGACTAAAGGTTCGGTCTTTTGCTCTGGATGCACGCCTGATGACTTGACCTTCCTGCTGATGTTGCACAATTTGTCACGGTTCTGAAGGTTTCAGCAAATCAAAGCACGTGCGTAGCTGACGTCCCATCATTAGAAAAGCCGGGGACACTTTGGTTGTAGCATGAGGAGTGTTTCTATAGGGGTATGTCTACACTACAAAGTTAATTGGAACTAACAGCCGTTAGTTCGAATTAATTTTAATAGGTGCTACACAGGCAAACCGCTAGTTTGAACTTAATTTGAACTAGTGGAGCGCTTAATTCAAACTAGGTAAACCTCATTCTGCGAGGGTATGTCTACACTACAAAGTTAATTCGAATTAACAGCTATTAGTTCGAATTAACTTTAATAGGCGCTACACAGGCAAACCACTAGTTCGAACTTCATTCGAACTAGTGGAGCACTCAATTCGAACTAGGTAAACCTCGTTCTACGAGGACTAACGCCTAGTTCAAATTAAGTAGTTCGAATTAAGGGCTGTGTAGCCACTTAATTCGAACTAGTGGGAGGCTAATCCTCCCCAGCTTGCCCTGGTGGCCTCTCTGGGCACCACCAGGGAAACTTGTCTGTCCCCCTCCTGGCCCCGGAGCCCTGAAAGGGGCACGGGCTGGCTACGGTGCCCATGCCAGGTGCAAGCCTGCCAGCACCCAGCCAGCAGACCCTGCACCTGGCACGGCACAAGCCAGCCACCCGCTGCCACCCAGCTCTCCGCCTCTTCCCGGGACCAGGCTGGCGGCTCCCAAGAGCCTGCCCGGCGCCACAAGAGGCGGGCGCCCGCCTGGTCTAGTGCGGACATCATGGACCTCATCCACGACCTCCGCACTAGGCCACAGGAAAGTGGCCATCTAGGGCAGGATAGCTGCCAGCCTGGCCACCCAGGAGCAGGTCTGCATGAAAATCAAGGTGGTCCACTGAGACCCCCGGCCCTGAGCCCTGAGCTTAGAACATAAAAACATAAGAACGGCCGTACTGGGTCAGACCAAAGGTCCATCTAGCCCAGTAGCCTGTCTGCCGACAGCGGCCAACATCAGGTACGCCGGAGGGGATGGACCAAAGACAATGACCAAGCCATTTGTCTCATACCATCCATCTGCAGCCTTCCACAAACAGAGGCCAGGGACACCAGTTCTACCCCCTGGCTAATAGCACTCCATGGACCCAACCTCCATGACTTTATCTAACTTCTCTTTAAACTGTTATAGGGTGTGTCTAGACTACCTAGTTTTGTCGACAAAAGTGGACTTTTGTCGACAAAACAATACCAGCGTCTACACTACCGCGGAGTTCTGTCGACATAACATCGACAGAACTCCGCGGTTGTGTCAACGCTGGTATACCTCATTTTACGAGGCAAAACACCTTCTGTTGACAGAGTTCTGTCGACAGAAGGTGTTATTGCCTGTAATGTTGCGTCCAGACTACGGAGTTCTGTCGACAAAGCGGCTTGCTTTGTCGACAGAACTCCATGTGTCTGGACGCAAATTGTCGACGGAAGTTTTGTCGACAGTATTTGTCGACAAAACTTCCATCGACAAAACGCGGTAGTCTAGACATACCCATAGTTCTAGCCTTCACAGCCTCCTGCAGCAAGGAGTTCCACAGATTGACTATTTGCTTTGTGAAGAAGAACTTTCTGTTATTATTTTGAAGCCTGCTACCCATTCATTTCATCTGGTGTCCTCTAGTCCTTCTATTATGGGAACTAATAAAGAACTTTTCTTTATGCACCCTTTCCACACCACTCATGATTTTATAGACCTCTATCATATCCCCCTCGGTCTACTCTTTTCTAAGTTGAAAAATCTCAGTCTCTTTAGCCTCTCTTCATATGGGACCTGTTCCAAACCCCTGATCATTTTAGTTGCCCTTTTCTGAACCATTTCCAAGGCCAAAACATCTTTTCTGGGGTAAGGAGACCACATCTGTACGCAGTACTGAAGATATGGCGTACCATAGTTTGATACTTCCCCTCCTCCTCCTTTCCCTGGCTTCCCCCTTCCAGCTCCCTCCTCCCAGGTGTCCTCTTCCCCTCTCCCACCCTCTCTCTTCCCCTCTCCCACCTCCTTTTCCCAGTCTCCCCAGAGGTTAATTCTCTCCCCCCAGTTTTGTTAAATAAAGAGTTTCTATTTTTGAACACACGTGTCCTTTATTTTGTACATCAGAAATGGGAGCTAGGGAGGGGTAAGTGGAAGGCGGTGAGGCAGGAATGGGGTACGAGCCCCCGATGGGGAGGACCGGGGTGGCTCTGTGGGCTCCTTTGGATGGAAGCTCTCCTGCAGCCCCCCGATTGACACCCCCCTGGATGGCAGCCTGCGGCAAGTGCAGCCAGGCTGATGGCCAAGTGCTATGATGTGCCGAGTGTGGGCATTCAGGGCGCTCCAAGCCAGGACTGCTTTGCTGTCCCTCATTGATTTAGACAAGTGAGCGGGGAACCCTGAGAACTGTCTGTCCGGGAAGGGGGTCGGGTCCCTGTAAGCACAGCCCTCAGCTAGCCTGAGACAGATGCTCCATGCTCTAAGTCCTAATCTGATACCCTGCCGACACTGCTTCCGGCCATCCTTAACCTCGGTTCAGGGTCCACTCAATGTGGACATGCTAGTTCGAATTAGCAAAATGCTTTTTTAGGTCTAGATGCACTAGTTCAAATTAGCTTAGTTCGAATTAACTAATTCGAATTAAGTTAGTTCGAATTAGTGCTGTAGTGTAGACATACCCTAGGATAGTAAGAAGGTGTCCAGATTCTTTTGTACGAATGACTGTTCTCTAACCGATTTCAAAGCTTGTTTTATTGTCTGGACAAACCTTTCAGCCAATCCATTTGTGGCTGGGTGATACGGTGGTGAAGTGATGTGATGGATCCCGTTTGCTTTCATAAAATTTCCAAACTCCTGAGAGACAAACTGTGGACCGTTGTCACTCACAAGTTGTTCAGGAATACCCAAATGACAGAAGATTCCCCGTAATTTTTGGATAGTACTCTCAGCAGTAGTGGAAGGCATTATACATACTTCTGGCCATTTGGAATGAGCATCTACCACCACCAAGAACATGCTACCTTCAAATGGGCCAGCAAAATCAACATGAATACGTTGCCATGGTTTTTCAGGCCAGTCCCATGGTGCATAGGTGCCAATTGAGGTGCATTCCTCACACCCTGGTAAGAAATACAAGCTCTTGCCTTCTCTTCAATGTCGCTGTCCAAATCAGGCCACCAAAAATAGCTTTGTGCAATTTCTTTCATGCGCACCATTCCACAGTGACCTGAATGCAGTTGCTCTAACATCTGTTGTCTCAGTATTTTTGGAATAATGACACGCATTCCCCACAACAAGCACCCCAAATGGGTTGATAACTCCGTTCTCCTGGACATGTAAGGGACAAGGTCAGATGAGAACTGAGAGTTCCGTAGAGATGTTCCACGCACCACTAATTCCATTACTTGGGAGAGTACTGGGTCAACACGAGTTGCTCTCTTAACTTGTGCAGCAGTGATGGGCATGTTCTCTACCTGTTCAAAGTAAAAGATTTCCTTCTGGCCACTATCTTGATGTTTGACTGGCAAAGGCAGCCTAGAGAGACCATCTGCATTGCCATGTAGAGTGGCTTTCCGATATCTGATCTCATATGTGAGTCCTGAAAGCCACAATGCCCATCGTTGCATACGACTAGCAGCCATTGGTGGAATACCTGAGTGTGGACCAAAAATTGCCGTCAGAGGTCGATGGACACTGAGAAGTGTAAACTTCCATCCAAACAGGTACTGGTGAAATTTCCGAATTCCAAAAACGATTCCCAATGCTTCACGTTCAATTTGTGCTTAGTTAGTTTCAGCTGTGCTTAAGGTGCGTGAAGCAAAAGCAATTGGTTTCTCCTCTCCTGAGGGCATAACATGTGACAAGACCGCTCCCACTCCATATGGGGAGGCATCACAAGCCAACTGTAAAGGTAAGGATGGATCAAAATGCGTCAGGACCTCTGCATTTAGCAATGCACATTTAGCCTTGTTAAATGCAACATCACAGGCATCAGTCCACTTCCAGACCTTGTTCTGGCCAAGGAGCTCGTGAAGTAGTTTTAATAGTGTGGCTAGCTGTGAAATAAACCTTCCATAATAGTTCAATAGTCCTAGAAATGAGCGAAGAGGACTAACATTTTGAGGGGGTGGAGCTTCCACAATAGCCTTAACTTTTGATGGAGTAGCATCAATGATGTGTCCCAAATATTCAACAGAGGGCTGAAAGAATGCACACTTATCTTTACAGACTCGTAGGACATACTCTTCCAGTCTTTGTAGGGTAGCCTCTAAGTTCTTAAGGTGATCCTCCTCGTTCCCGCCCGTGACCAAGATGTCGTCAAGATAGCACTGAACTCCTGGCAAGCCCATAGCTCTCTGGAACAAGGCTAGGGCAGAAGTTATTCCGAAGGGTAAGCGACAGTAACGATAAAGCCCTTTATGAGTCACAATAGTCAACAGCTCTTGGGATTCCTCATCAACTTGCATCTGTAAATATGCTTGACTCAGATCAATCTTGCTGAACTTTTGTCCCCCAGCCAGGCCCACAAAGATGTCATCGATGCGAGGAAGGGGGTATTGCTCTGCACATAAAACAGGGTTAACAGTGACCTTAAAATCCCCACAAATCCGAATAGAACCATATTTCTTCAATATTGGAACTATTGGAGTTGCCCATGGACTATGGGTAACTGGTATTAGGACTCCATTTTTGACTAGGTGCTCCAGGTCTGCTTCAACTTTTGGCCTGATAGCATATGGCACAGTTCTGGCCTTCAGATATTTTGGTTGGCTACCAGGTTTAATGTTCAGTTTCATGGTGATTCCCCTCATACTTCCCAGATCCTCTCCAAAAACAGCAGCATGTCTCTTTAATATATCAGTCAGACCTGTTTCTTCTTTAGTCATCCGGTGCACTTCTGCCCACTCCAGTGGGATCTTCCTAAGCCATGATATCCCCATTAAGGCTGGGTAATGGCCTTTCACCACAAACAGTGGTAATTCTGCAGTCCGTCCATTTAGTTCCGTCTTAACATCAGTAGTGCCCAATAGAGGTACTGCTTCTCCTGTAACAAAATACAGGACTATGTAGCACTTTAAAGACTAACAAGATGGTTTATTAGATGATGAGCTTTCGTGGGCCATCATCTAATAAACCATCTTGTTAGTCTTTAAAGTGCTACATAGTCCTGTATTTTGTTTCAGCTACACCAGACTAACACGGCTACATTTCTATCATCATGCTTCTCCTGTATATGTCTTCAGAATGATCTTTGTTGCCTTAAGTGGAAGATGCTTCAACTTTTCCTTATACACCGAGTCTGAGACCAATGAAACTGCTGCACCAGTGTCCACTTCCATGCATACCGGTTTGCCATCCAACAGTGGGGTTACCCAGTATTCATGGGAGCCCCCTTCCAAAGACAAAACATAGCATGGCACTTCTTCTTCAGACAAGGTGTCACTTTGATCATCAGGCATCTGCTCGATGGTATGCAGATTTTCCTTTTTGTTCCGCCAGACCACAGGCCTCTTTTTCTTTTGTTTGCAGGCATGCTCAATGTGTCCTTTTTTTCCACACTGTCGACACACTAGGTTCTTACACCAGCATTCTGGTGTATGATGACCTGTCTTACCACAGCGGTAACATTCCTGGCTTCCCACTGTTTTGTAAGTAGGTTCTTGGGACATTTTATGCACCCCAGGGGGTGCACTAAGGTATTGTGCCTCCTGTGTGGCCAATTCCATGGAGACCGCGATATAAATGGCCTTCTGTAGGGTAAGCTGAGCTTCTGTTAACAGACGTCTCCGTATAGCTTCACTGTGTAGGCCACACACTAACCTGTCATGTAAGGCATCATTTAACATCTCCTTAAATTCACAGTGTTCAGCAAGCTTTTTCAAATTGGCTACAAATTGTACAATTGTTTCACTTTCTTT